>NW_020175018.1:16900831-16914311 GCF_003031525.2 Neophocaena asiaeorientalis asiaeorientalis
CTGCCTACCGCAGGTGTGAGGGGCGGACCCCGCCGCGCGAGCTCGGGGACGCGCAGCGGTCTCCCTCTCGCTGGGTGACGTGGGTGGACCCCGCCGGGGCAGCAGGGCCTAGAGTCTACGGCCGGGAGCGCACACGGGGCCTGCGCGGGCCCGTGGACGTCGCGTGCACGTGAGCCCCGCCTTGCCGCGCGCTCGCGCGCAGCGCACCGGGGAGTCACGGCGCGTCTCCCACCTCCGCCACCTGCTCTGTTCCTCCTGTGCCCCCTAGGACCTCCAGCCGCCCCAAACGCAACCGGGCGGGGGCTGGGCCGGGTGGTAATGTAGACCTGGAGATGTGAGATTGTACAGCCCCATCCTTCCGTCCTACCCCGTATGCCACCTGCTGGGGCCAGCTCAGCGCATGAGCGCATGGCTGGGACAGGCAGTCCTGGAGGCGGCAGTGGACACGGGGTACAGAAAAGAAGGTCAAGCCGCCCCTACCACCCCCCCCACACACACACTCCCTTCCTTGTTTTCCTGGCAGGACTTCCGGACACGAGGTCCAGCCTGTGGCCAGCTGCAGCCCTGGCTGGTGAAACGGGGCTGGAGGAGCCGAGGGAGGAGGGGCCCACCACTGGCTGAATGACTGTCGGTGGTAGTTAGTGTTAGTAAGAACACCCCCTGGGTGCTCAGTGATTTTGACTTTTTATTTGTGAACAGTGGCCTCAGCTCTCAAGGTCACTCAGCTCTAAGTGAACGGGGGACTCAGAATCATTGCTCTTTACCTTCACTGAGCCCGCGCTGACCATCAGAGGCCTTGTCCTGTGTTGGGCGCCCTCAGCCAGACGACCTCCTGAGTCCAAGCACTTTGGGCACCTCCCCCCTGCTTTAATCCCCAACACTCCCTCCCAAGGTCAGAGTGACTGACCTTATGTTCAGTGGAGGAAACTGAGGCTCTGAGAGTCACCACACGGGCTGTGACGTGGCCCCGCTGTGGGTTTCAACCCAGATCATTCTGACCTCAAAGGCTGTGGCTGCACAGGAGCCCAAGGTTGTGGCCTCTGAGCCCAGCCTTGGAGGTGAGTCCCTCTTGGATGGGGGGCTTCAGGGAGGGGTGCTGCAGGCAGGGGCTCTGTGGCGGGGAGGGCTTGGTGGGGTCCCTGGGGGAGGAAGGCTGTAGGGAGGCTGGGGTAGGAGTGAGGGGTGCACACACTGGGGAGGGTGTCTGGACCAGACCACACAGGGGTCTGAGTGTGGGGCAAGGAGTTGGGGATCACTGCAGGTTGGGGGCAGCAGGGGACACGATCCATGTGGTTTTATCAGAGCCACAGCATCTGAACTGGCAGGAGCTTAGTGGGTGCGTTATTCACCCCACCCAAGCATGCATCCCTGAGATGCAGCCAGGGATGGGGTCTGCCTCAGTTTCCTCCTTTGCACAGTGGGGGCTATGATGGTCATCTGCCCTCTCCCAGGGTTGGGCATGTTGCCTAGCTAGGTCCCAGACCTATCTACTTCTCCAAGTACCTGCCCAGAAGTCAGTGCCCAGAGGTCTCCCAGCCATAATCCCATTTGATCGTCACCCCAGGGCCTCAGAGAGATAGAGTAACCTGACCAGCATCCCTCGTGTGCTAGGACAGACTCAAACCCGTGTTCTCTCAGCTGCCTCACATTCATGCAGTCATTCAACAAACATTCATGGAATGCCTCCTGGGTTTCGGGTACCAGGGTAAACCTGGCTGACCGCCATCTGTACCCTCTTGTGGTTTACCAACTGGGGAAAGGGGTGGAGATGGGCAGAACACTGTCAATGATGACATAGGGATGAGGATTTATGGGAACACTGAAAGGCACCCACCCTGGAGGGGGAATAAGTCAAGGCAGGCTTCCTGGAGATGTCAGGAGTCTGTCCCCAGGAATTGGCCAGGTGATTGGACAGGGAGGCCTGACCAGCAGGCCGTGTGAGTGGAGGTGTGCAGGGCCAGGCCCTGTGGCAGAGCAGGGATGCTGGACTGTAGGGAGTGGGGAGGTGGTAGGTGGCCATGAGGGGACAGCAAGTTTAAGTTTCAGGGGCCTCCCTGGCAGGGGGCACTGCAGACATTTTGCATCTGTAATTTTGTCTATTTCTTTTTCTGGCACTCCCCCTCCCTCTGCTGGGTCAGGCCTGTCTCCTGCCACCCCTCCCACTCCTACCAGGCCCCTTCTTCCCACGCACGGAGCGGCTCTGGCCCCAAGCCCTCAGCTCCTTTTTGGGAAGTAGCCTGGACCCTGGTTTGGGTCCAGGAGTTGGGCACTGTAACTCATTCCACTGTGTCTGAGGCCTGCGCCCTGGGATGGAGACCAGGGTAGCCATAGTGCCTGGGGTTTGAGCCCCGGCTGAGACGGACCCATTAGCTGGGCTGGGAGTGAGAAGGGGCTCACTTCCCCGCAGCAAGGATGGTGCTGCCCGGGCCTCAGGGCCTCAGGGCCACCTGCTCCTGAGGGCTTCTCTGGTCTCCACGTTAAGGGCCCTCTCCATGCTCCAACATGGAAGCTCCTTGAAGGCAGGGCCTGCTCATTCAACACTGCTGGCCTCACACACACCCTGGGGCAGGTCCAGTCACCATGGTTAAGGTGCTCCCCACTAGCGACACATGGGCCATGGGTCCACCCTTGTCCCTCTGCCCAGGGAGCCCCTCGGGGCCTCTCCCTGACCGTCCTCTCCAGCACAGGCCGTCTCCTCACAGCAGTCACTCAGTCTGTCCACATTCTTGCAGTCTGTCCTTGCTTGCCGCCCAAAACACAGGCTGCAGGAAGAGTGGACTTGGGGCTGGCCCCCGTTTCGCCAGGGGTGGTCAGGTGGGTGGGTTCCTCCTCCTCCCGACGTGGCCACAGACTGCATCGCCCCCCGCCCTCCGCCCCTGCCTTACGTGGCAAAGATGCTGCTGCCCCCAGGGGAGTGGACACCGGGCCAGCCCCCACTGCATCTCTGTCCCACCAGGCAGAGGGAACCACCGCAGGACTCTGAAGACCCTCTAATCCTGGGCTGCACCATGGCCTTGGGGCCCCAGGCCTGCCAGGGGCATTCCAGGGCGAAGGCTGACCGTGCACGCAGGAACCCCGGCAGACATATTTGCTACGTGCTCAGGGACCAAGACCCCACAGGGTATCCAGCTGGTGGGCTCTGCGCCCCCCAACGCAGAAGAGCATATCTGGCGACACTTCCACTTCACCCATCTCCTGGGAGAAGCAGGGTGAAATCCTGTCTGTTGCAGCAGCCAGCGCCAGCATCAGCCCAGGTTCTCTGGAAAACTGTACCCTGACCACACCCACCCGAGCTGAGTGTATTTGCAACCCAGGCTGTCTGCATCCCTGAGGGCTGGTGGCCAAGATACTCGGATGTGCAGGTGAAGAAACCCCAGTTAGGGCCGAGCACACGCCACCTTTATTAAAAACTGCCCAAACCCTCTTACAAAGGAGGCGGCTGGTGCCAGGGAGTGTGGTACACCTCAAGGGAAGTGGGACATGAAACCAGAGCGAGCCTAGACCTGGTCGATTTCAAAGGCTCACTCAGGGACCCGAGCGAGGAATTGGCTCCATGTGGCTGGGGGACATCACAGTATCCAGGGCCCCTGCAGCCAGAGAAAAGGGGTCTGCGATGCCTTTCACACAGTGTTAGAAGTGCAACTTTAAGGGCAACAGGCAACAGAAGGGGGGCAGAGAGGGAATTTGAGGTACCGGGTGGGGCTGAGACTCCAGAGCCTGCCCCAAGGCACGTGTGCTGGGTGAGGCCTGCCGGGCCCTGTCTTTTTCCACCTCTGGTCTCCCCGCCTCCTGTCCTGCTGTTCTTGGGACACAGGCTACATAATCTTGGCCTTCTCCTCATATGCGCACCACCCTTCACAGTTTACAAAGGTCTTTACAGGCCCATTTTCCCGTTGGATTCTGCTGGCAGACTGAGAGGTAGACAGCACAGGGCTGGTCTCACTTAAGGCTTGAGAAGTGAGGCACCGGTGCAAGGAGGCTCCGGTGAGCTGGGCGCTCACTGGGGTCCCCCCTATCCACGGCAGCCCCGGCTCAGCCATCAGCTTCTCAGCCAGTCGGTGTCCTTGTCGAGGGTAGAAAAGCGGATCAGCTTCAGGCTGGGGGGCTGAGGCTTCCTGTCATCCCAGAGGTACTCGGGGGACAGCACTTTGGAGGGCTTATGTGAGATGAAGCGGCGGTTCAGGTGACTCTCCTCCTGCCAGGCCGCCATGATGCCGTTGGCCTTGTCTGCCAGGATGCCCATGTGGCAGCCTCTGGTAAACTCATATACCTTGGCCACCCGCCCCCCAAAGACCTCCCCGCCATAATAGAAATCCCCCTCGCCATCCGCCACAAAGGCGGTGGAAAGAGGCCGGCGCTCGTAGGGGAACTGCTGGCGGGGAACAGCGAAGTAGCCAGGGTGAATGGCAGCGACCAGGTCCCCCAAGGTCTCGGGGCCCCACGGGTTCCGGAACACCATGTCCACATTGAGGCAGAAGAGGTAGTCGACCTCCCGGTGCGCCCTCTCAGCAATGTGCTGGCTGATGCTCTGCATCCGGTGTGTGGAGATCTCCTCCCAGCGGGCGTGCCTCAGGACGGGGATGATGCTGACGAGGCGGCCGGAGCCCAGCCGGACCCGAGGAACGGCCGTGGGGTCGTTAGTGAAGACATAGTAGTGCACCCGGAACCCCTGCATGAAGAACTGCTCGGCTGACTCCAGGAAGTGCTGGACGAACTGGGTGTACCTGGTGGAGAGAATCCCATCATGCACCATGGCCTCAGCAGGGCCACTGCCTGGGTCCCCACTATGTGCTGGCACCACACGGACAGGGCTGGGGTTGGCCAGGCTGGGGTCCACCTCCCAGCTTTCCATCTCAAGAAGTCACTCAGGGGTCCTCGGGGTCCTTGTCTGTCAAATTCCCACAATCTTAGTACCAACCTCTTAAGACCGTCCTAATAATGATAATTGATGACTCATATTCACAGACTGAGCTAACTTTTACTGAGCACTTACTAAGTGCCAGGCAGTGTTCTAAGGGATTCTTCTCTCCTTCTAGCCTCATAAACTCCCTAGAAGGCAGGGACCACAGTCCCCACTTCCTAGGCACAGACACTGAGCCTCAGAGAGAGGAAAGTAGCCAAGAAACGGGCAAGTGGCCGAGTAAGGGAAGGTGAGTGGTGCTGGCTGCTGGGTGCCGATTGGGCCAGGGGTGGGGGGGTCCCCTGATCCCCGCTGGGCCATCCATCATCTGGCCGGTGCTTAGCTGCTGGGGACCCATTAGGGTCCCTCTCTCAGGAGTCCCAGAAAGGGACCCAGAGGGAAGCTGCCAGGTGATGGCTCCTAAAGGAAAGGGCAGGCGGGGTGAGGAAGGAGAGGGGAAAACAGGAGGTGTCCAGAGAGCCCTTAGGCCGGAGGCTGGAGGAGAGAGGGTCCCCAAGGATGGGCTGGCTCTGCCTGGGTCTCTTGACCTGCCTGTGGCCTGACCACGGACCCCCAATTCTATGCGGTGGTCTGGGGGGCTTTCCACTCCTTCATACCTGCCTGGACGGTTCAGGGGAAGCAGAAGGGGTGAAGGGACAAGGGTGTCTCCTGACAAAGGCTCCTGCTGCCCCCTCGCCTGGGCTGCCTCCCCCTCCCCCCTTCCATGCCAGGGCCAGACCCCCTTCCTCCAGGAAGCTCCCCTCCCACCAGCATACTCCACTCTGTACCTTCCCACCTGCACAGCACCTGGTTCAGGGCCTCCCTGGTGCCCGGGTTGGGGTCCTGTCTCTCCCCAGACTATAAATTCCTGGGGCTCAGAATTTATAACCCCCCTCCCCCCAGCCCAGCCCAGCCCACTACTCACTTCCCCACGGCAAACACCGTGACCCCGACGGTCAGGTTCAGCGGCTGGTAGATACGATGCAGAAGTTCCGGATCGAAGGTTCCCTCGGAGACAATGGGCGCTAGCCAGGGTGTGAGTGTCAGGAACTCTGTGGGCCTGGCAGCAGAGGAGGCCGTGGGGGCTGAGACCCTCCCCTGGGAAAGCCTCCCTCTCATCTTGGCCCTGCCAAAGCTGTGTGACCCCGGGCAGCTTTATCCCCGTCTCTGGGCCCCAGTATCCTCATGTGGAAAGTGGGGATAGTCATAGCTACTTCCCAGCGTGGTCAAGACCAGGAGTTAACGCATGCCCAGTGTCTAGAGGAGCCTGGCATTTCCGGTGCCCGCTAAGTGCCTCGGAGACGGGGGTCATCAACATCACCATCAACGACGGATCGAGCGTGACTACGCAGAAGGCACCGTGCTCTGCGTTATTATTATTATTTTTTTTTTTGGCCGCGCCACGCAGCTTGAGGGATCTTAGTTCCCTGACCACGGACTGAACCCAGGCCCTCAGCAGTGAAAGCACGGAGTCCTAACCACTTGGACTGCCAGGGAATTCCCTGCTGTGCATTTTGCAAACGCCATCTCATCTGGTCCTCCAACCTCCTATCAGGTGGCTATTATTATTATCCACCTGCGCACAAACATCCCAGAGTGGTTGGTTAACTTGTCCAAGGTCACACAGCTAGTGACAGAGCTGGACCGGAGCCCAGGTCCCAGACTACCCAGACCCCGAGGCCAGTGGACACCTCCAGTACCCCAACTTCCAGATCAGAGGCCTGCGCGCCCCCCTCCACCCCAGGTCTCTCCATTCTGTGCCCAGGCCCTAATCGACACCTACTTTTGCTCCAGCAGCTTGGGCTGAGGGTACTGTGACCTGCAATCAAGAAGGGTGAGTGGTTAAGGGGAGGCAGCCCCCAACCCCGGGGCCGCAAAGGGGGAAATGACCGTCTGCTTACGGTGTCACAGGCTGGAATGGCTTCTCCCCCTTGTACTGCAGCTTCATGTTGCTGGTGGCAGAGGTGAGACAGAGCCATTAGTGCCGGTGGGCGGCAGAAACACTCAGCAGGGAAGGATGAGGTCGAGGTGAAGCACCCCCATGGGACAGGCACCCCCAACCCCCCAGATGCCCTTGACCCTCCCCCACTGCTCTGTCCACTCTGTCGGGGCTGGACTCCCATAGAGGAGGTCTGTCCAGGGTCACCGTGTGGCAGGGCAGTGATTCCAGCCTGGTACCACTTGTCTCCAAAGTCTTTTTCTGTCTCTCTTTCAAACATATTGCTCTGAAAGAGCCTGGGCACTGGGGAGAAGGTCTGCGGAGCTGTAAAGGCCCGGTGAGCCCAGTTCTGCCACTTTCTAGCCTGGGTGGGCGAGTTACTTAACCTGAACCTATGGTGATGGTCAGTTGAAGAAGCCAGTTACACAGCCACCAATCAAGGCGTCGCTGTGAAGGTACGGATTTTGTAGATGTCAGTAACATCTACACCAGTTGACCCCATGTAAAGATCATCCTCCATAGTCTGGCAGGCCTGATATGGTCAGTTGAAAAGCTACAGCATAGAACTGAGGTTTCCCTGAAGAAGAAATTCTGCCGGTGGACGGTGGTGTCAGGTCCTGCCGAAGAGTTCCAGCCCACCCTTCCCGATGGCCCGCTCCGTGGAGTTCAGACTGGCTTCGCCACCCCACAGTCGTGTAAGCCGATTGCTTTCAATCAATCAGTCAGTCAGTCAGTCTCCCTCCGTCTTCCTGGTTCTGTTTCTTTAGTGGAAGGCTGACTGATATACCCATTTTCCCTTATCTGTAAAATGAGGTAGCACCCTTAACCCTTAGAGCTGTCGTGAGAGGTAAGAGAGGTATGTAAGTCGGGGCCTGTCAGCCAGTGCCCAGCACGGAGCGAATGGTAAGGGCAGCACCCTGGCCCCTTCTTGGCAGGCTGTCTGTGTGGCTGGCCCTCACTAGCTGCGGCCAACCTGGGGGGATTAGGAAGGAGGGCTGATTAAGGAAGGAGGTGGCCGGCGGCAGGGTCAGACACAGGAGGCTGCCGGCGACATGCCTCTGGCTCTGCCACCAGCTGGCTGGAGAGACCAGGGGCCGGACATCTCACTCCTCGGGGTTTAGTTCCCTCACCCTTAAAATGGGGACAATAATATCGCTCCCCAGGGTGGAAGTGAGGCCTGGGGGATGGAAAGGCTTGCCCAAGGCCACCCAGGGACCGGGTCAGAACCTGTTCCAGCAGAGGCCTGAGCTCGCCTGTAAGGCTCAGACCACCTGAGGACGTGGGTGCCTGCCATTCACTTGGGTCTCTTCAGTACGTCACCTACGGTGGGATGGCTTAAGCCTCCTGGAGCTTTCCTAGTTTTTTCAGTCTATGCTTTGTGTGTGGGGTAAGATATACATAACAAAGATTTCCCATTTTAACCATTTGAAAGTGTACAGTTCAGGGGCATTAAAGGACATTCACATTGGGCAACCATCACCACCATCCATGTCCAGAACTTTTTCATCGTCCCAGACTGAGACCCTGTCCCCCTGAAACACTAACTCCCCATTCCCTCTCCCAGCCCCCGGTAACATTGTTCCTACTTCTGTCTCTATAAATATGACTATTCCAGAGATCTCTTAGAAGTGAAACCCTATTATATCTGTCCTTCTGTGATCAGTCTATACTCTGGAAGCAACAAGTTTTAAAAGTTGATCCATCCAATTGGCCCCCTGCCCTAGTTTCACACAGACAAGCACGTTTTAGGCCCCTGCTCAGAAAGGGATAGGGGGACTTCCCTGGCCGTCCAGTGGTTAAGACTCCACGCTTCCACTGCAGGGGGTGTGGGTTGGATTCCTGGTCAGGGAACTAAGATCCTGCGTGCTGCACAGCACGGCCAAAAATAAATAAAGAAGACAACATCTTCAAAAAGAAAAAAAAAAAAAAAGAAGAAAAGAAAGTGATGGGACTCTGAGAAGGTGGTCAGAAGTGAGAAGGGGAAAGGGGCCCCTGTTCCACACTTCCCTGGCCATCGGTATTTCCCTTTCCCCCACCAGCCTGGACACACTCTGCTCTGGCCACTTTAACGGGTTAGACATAAGAATTCCAAAGCCACAAAAGGAACTTCATATTTCCAAACCTCTGAAGGTCATGAAACTAAAAGTAGAGAAGAGATCCAAATGAACAGAGGGGAAGATGTGACCATTCCAAACAAACAAAACTCTCCAACTTTAATCTATTAAAAAAAATAATAACTCAGTAGAACCAAAAGATAGACACACTGCAAAGAAAAAAAAATGTAGCAAGTACTTTCGGCCAAGGGTGGCGATAGAGGACCCGCCGACAGGCCAAGGAGAGAAGGTGCTGGAGCAGGCGAGGCACCAGAGAGGAAATTCAGTTAATGGGAAGGCGTGGGGGAGGTGAGGGCCTGGTAGGAATCAAAGAAATGAAATTTAAACCACATCGCATTTCCCGTGTCTGGAGTCAGCAAGGTGGTTTGCTTTTTGTTTTTCATAGCACCTAATACTTCCAGCACCAGCCCAGGGGCAATGCAGCTGCAGCGGGGTGGAGGGGGTGGCGTATCTGTGTGAGTTCGAGTGTGTGTGTGCCACTGTCCCCCTGGAGAGCAACCTGGCGCGATGGAGGAATACCTCAGCCATATCCTTTGGCTCAGAAACTTACCAAAGGAAAGGATCTTTAAGATGGAAAAAGCTGCCTGTCCAGAGCTGCTCATTACAAACTGATTTAGAACGCTGGGAAACTGGAAACAACCTAAATGCTGCAAACTTGCTGGTGGGAAAGGGAGAGGGATTCAAGAATTAGGGCCCAGTCCCTGGGTGGAATAAAATGATGGTGACCAGATGCCAAAAAAGCAAGCCAATTCTGGGGAAACTGGATAAAAATCACAAAAACACTGTGGTCACAACTACTTTCAATAGCAAGCAGCCTTTCTGCTTTTTAGAACAATCTGTTCAAATAGAAAGCGTAGCAACCAACGAGCTGACAATGAACTCTGGAGTCAGAGTATGACTTGGACCAGCAAAACACAAGAGGGTATTTCATTTTCTTTCGTCTTTTCTGTTATCCAGCCTCCTAATTTACTGTATTCTATGTTTATAATAGTGAAACACACTTTGTTGTTAGTTATGAACTATGTTGTTAGTCTATGATCCAGATTTTAAACTTTCCTTTTGCTGTCATGAAAAACAAGACTGGGTGGCCAAATGTCCCCTTGAGACTGTCCCAAATCACCTTTTTCACTCTTTTTTTTTTGGCCTTTGAAAATTATTGTTACTAGTTTTAGTCTGATGACACAGAGGACTTGGCTGGGAAACACACTGGTTCTTATAAACCAGCACTTGTTTGGGGCATGAAACAAAGCACAGTGAGAGGACGTCACTGGGATCAGGCCGGCGCCGTCACAGAACAACCTGCCCAGGGCAGAGAATTATTCGCTAATGACAGCTGAACGACCAGAGCGCTGGGGCGATCTGAACGGAAGACTGTTCCATCCCATCTTGGCAAGTCTGAGATACGTTTGATATCGGATATAAAAAGTGACGCAATCAGTAGGAATCATTTCAAGTTCTAGGTTCATCTATAACCAAATCTTTTTCACTCTTAACTGACAAAATGTCAGATTTGTTATGTTGGGGAGACTGGTCACGTGTCCATTTCTTCTTTGAAGCCACAGAGAACACGAAATCGAGCAAAATGTCAAGTCCTGGACTTCCCTGGCGGTGCAGTGGTTAAGAATCCGCCTGCCAATGCAGGGGACAAGGGTTTGATCCCTGGTCCAGGGAGATCCCACAGGCCGCGGAGCAACTAAGACTGCGAGCCACAACTACTGAGCCCACATGCCACAACTACTGAAGCCCGCGTACCTAGACACCATGCTCTGCAACAAGAGAAGGCACCGCCATGAGAAGCCCGTGCATCTCAACGAAGAGTGGCCCCGGTCGCCACAACTAGAGAAAGCCCGTGTGCAGCTAAGAAGACCCAATGCAGCCAAAAATAAAGAATAAAATAAAATAAATAAATGTATTGAATAAAGAAAAAGATGTCAAGTCCTGAAAGCACTCTTTCCTGAGCACCTCCTACGTGCCAAGTGCAACACCAGGATATTTACAGGCATCGTTACAGTACCCCATGCTCTGGCTGGCTCGGGAGGGGCACCTCTATCATCCCATTTTACAGATACAGCAAGTGAGGCTCAGAGCTACGCAACAGGCTCAAGGTCACAGCTGTGGAGGGGGCACTGCAAGGACACCCAAGGACTGAAACGGGGGAATTTCACTCCACATCTGCGGCAGCTCACCACACGGCTCAGAATCGTGACCTTAGGACCTAAGAACCTACAAAGTGACCTTAAAAACCCCCTCACCCCCTCCACTCCGGGGGCCCCCAATTCACCCTGGCCCATACTTACAAGATCTCTGGGCAGGGGAGATAATAGGGGACATAGGAGACCGGCAGCCAGTTCTCGACATACACCCTGGGAAGGAAATACATCTGCTGACCTGACTTTGCACGTGAGGCTGAAAACTCGCTTTGCTGCATGTCAGTGGGAATGCAGGCCCCGCGTGGTGCACCTGGGATACACCTCCCCTCCCCCCGCCCCCCGCCCAATCATTCCTTGGGTCTGGCTGACCTCGGAGGACAAAGCCTCCTGGTCTTCTGCAATGAGTCATTAGCCCTGCAGCCATTCATTCCTGGGACAGGAATGTTCTTGATGCCAGGCCCTGCACACAGGGGGCTGGTGGTTGGGGGCGGCCCCCAGAGCTTTGTGGGAAGAACACATAGGGTGAATTCTGGAGCATAAACGTTAACATGGCTAGAAGAACAGTCCAGGCAGAGGAAAGAGCGAGTGCAAAGGCCAGACCAGTGCAAAGTAAAACACATTAGCCAGGCTAGTTTTGTCTTACCGGGGCTGGGGTGAAGGGACAGGTGCACCGAGAGAAGGGGGTGGGACCTGGGAATCCTGTGAAGGGGTCAAGCTTTGGGGGTTGAGATGCTGAGAGATGGAGGGGTCTGGGGTAGGGAGGGAGGGCTCCATGGGGCATGCTCACCACAGACAGCAGAGGGCCACGACCACCAGCAGGCAGAACCCCAGGCCCAGGGCTAGTCTGGGGCAGCGCATTGCAGGGCGGGCAGCATCTGAGCCTGGGTACCTGCAGAGTCTGGGTGTGCCCTGGTGAATCAGCCCACCTCTCTCAGAGGTGTCAGGCTCGGAGCCTGTGTCTCCGGGGTCCGGGAAACACCTGCAAAGGAACGCTCCTTATCCACAGGACAGTGGCCCCATTTTTGCTGCCCTGCCCTCCCCTGGGCGGCCTCACCCGGGGAATGTGGATTCCAGCTGTCTCCTCGTACTGCTGGGCCCAGGCCCAGGTCTGGCAGCTCTGAAGGACAGAGGCTCAGGACTCAGCCAAAGCCTGCTGCGGTGCCTTGCGAAAGGCCCCGGGCCAGAGAGGCGCCTGGCTCCCTGCCTTGTCTCTCAGGTCTCCCTGCTGACCTCCTTCTGTGATGAGCTAACGGCGGCCATCCTAGGGACTAGGGGAACAGCGCTTGGGGGCGTGGAGGGGGTGGAGCGGGGCTTGGAGAAGGATTCCAGGGGAAACTGGGAGGACGCCGGAAATCAAGCCCAGAGCCCGCACCGCGGGGGCACACTCGGCCTGGGGAGGGGTGGTGCGCTGGGAGAGGCGGCATAGATCCCCCGGGAGGGGGGTTGGGGCAGGGGTGGTAGCAGCGCATTCCTCCGGGAGAGGGGGCCTGGGCTCTCCCGGGACCGCGGGAAGGCGCTTCAGCTCTCACCCGCTCTCGTTGGTAACCCTGGGCAAGGCGCTCTCCTGCCAGCTCCACCACAGCCTCGGCGTCCTCCTCAGCTATAGGGGGCTTGGTGAGGTGGCAAGACGCAATCCGCACCGCCCCTGATGTGCGGGAAGGGCTCTAAAGCGCTGGGTCCGGCGCGGGTCACAGAGAGCGCGGGACGCCTGACAGCTCTGCGGGGGTCCGCCCGAGGTCAGATAAAGATCCCCGGGCCGGAGTTTTGGGGCTTTGGCCCCGGCTCACCCGGTGGCCTCTGGCAGGCCCGCTCCCTCTCCCTCTCCCTCCCTCTGCGGACCTCCGTTTCCCCACCCGGGCTTGGGGCGCGGCGTCCTCCAAAGCTCCGCGTCGACCGTTGGCTCCGCTGGATTCTTCCTCCGGTGGGGCCCGGGCCGCCGGGGCCGCTCCGCCGACGCAGAACCACGCCCGAGCTTTGGCCGCCCCAGCCGGGGATCTGCACCCAGGAGCTTGGGTCTGAGACACGCACCTCGACTTCGGCCGGCCACTGCAGGCTCCGGGCTCGCGGCGCTGCTCCTCCGGCCGGGCGCGGGGCGCGGACAGGGAGCGGCGCGGGAGCGTGACTGTCCCTGCGGGCTGCAGACTCAGCCCCTTGCGGCCGGACCAGCGTTAGAACGGACGGAGGGGCGCAGCCCGGCCCTGAAAACAGAGTCTCGGTTCGCCCGCAGTCCGGCGAAACCCAGGGCGTGCCGGGCGCCTTTAGTAGCGCGCTGGGTGGGGCCCGACTAAGGGCCCGCAGGGATCGGGGCCGGGCGGGGTTCGGGGGAGGGGAAAGGAGCCGCGCGCCCCGCCCACCGGCCCCAGCCCCACCTACCCTC
>NW_020175018.1:16914519-16921439 GCF_003031525.2 Neophocaena asiaeorientalis asiaeorientalis
GGGGAGGAGCGCGGGTCAGGGAACTCTGGGCTGGGGTGCGGGCTTGAGAAATCAGGGAAACGATTTGAGGGAAAAACTTAATTGTTTCTGGAAGAGCCTCGAAGCAATCACCGGATGGGAAACCAGCTGGACGTCGTACTTACTTTCCGGGTTAGGATCATCACTCTTTTGCTCGGGGCCCCTGGGGCCGGCACGCCGGCCTGGAGACCGTGAGCGGCTCCCGGAATCCCTCGGAGCCTCTGTTTCCTCTTCTGTGAAGGGAGTTGGCCATACTTTCTTACCAAGGCCTGTCGGAGTTGTATTGACCCTGGTTCATCCTAGGGACTCCAGGAGCCCCAGGGGGACCGTCTTATATGTCTCCAAGTGTAGGCCAAGCGCAGAGGGTGGTGGTAGAGGCGTGGCGACGGAGGGGGCATTCAGAGGGACAAAAAGGAAGGCCCCCTCAGGGTAAATAAGGGAGCTGTAACAAGGGCCGGGGAGAAACCCGATACAATTAGGATGAGGCGAAAGCTATAGGCATTCAGTAGAAACCGCAATTCGAATTGTAAATTTTGATCTTTCCCCGGCTGGCTATGGATTATGCGGTGGGATATTCTCGTGATGCTGGTCAGCGTGGTGGCAACTGTCAGCCACTCCGTCACCAGGCTCAACAAGGATACACTTACGACCATTCTGTACCCTGACAGCCATTCTGTTTTTCACTTTCAGTATAGTGTTCAGTAAATTACATGAGATGTTCAGCTCTATTATATTATAAACTACCAGCTAACGTACGTATTCTGAGCAAGTTTAAGGTAGGTTAGGCTAAGCTATGGTGTTCAGTATGTTCTCACCTTAGGATGGGTTTATCAGGATGTAACCCCACTGTAAGTCGAGGAAGATCTGTGCAGAGAAACAGCATGGGAGACAAAACAACAATCAAGGCTCAGAGAGGTTATAGCTTTGTTCAAGGTCACAATGATGCAGCTTCAAGTTGCGAATGCAGATCTGCCTGGTGCATGGGCACAGCCTCCCAGGTCCTTTGTGGGTGTCATGCCTGTGTCCTTGGAATTTCCCTTGAGGACCTCAGGTTCCTGTAAGGCAGGGTTTTTTTTCCCCAGAGTCTGCAGGGGCCAGGCACAGGCCCGCGGAGCTTGTGACTGCTGGCTGAAAGGTCGTGCTTCCATTTTTAGCTGCAAACACCTGGTTCCCTGGGACCTGGTCTGGGACCAACTGATTGGTTTTTCTCATTCAGTTTGTGTTTTTACAAAGTTCTCTGGTGTACCTTCCGGACACTGGTCCCTCCCTGGTGATAAAGAGGTGAGCCAGGGACTTCCCTGGTGGTCCAGTGGTTAAGACTCTGCGCTTCTACTGCAGGGGGCATGGGTTCAATCCCTGGTCTGGGAACTAAGATGCCACATGCTGTGTGCAGGGGCAGACCCAGCCCTGGGGTCCTGGCAGACACACCAGTATTCTGTCAACAGGCAACACCCATCCGCTGGCCAAACCAGCATTCCCTGTTTTCCCTGTCCCCCCTCCCCTCAGGAGAGGAAAAATTCAGCCTAAGGACAGCATCAGGGCTGGTCTGGGAGGAGCTGGGTGAAGAGATGAAGGAAGATAAAAGGTCCCCGGACTCTCTTCTTGGAGGGTGACTCGGCAATAGGACCCTGATACCCTCCCCTTCAACTAAGTTTATCTACTTCTAGAAACCAGAGAAAACAGCTAGAGACATGTATAAATTGCTCATATGCATCGATGGTCATCTGTGCCTGGCTCTGAGAGCCCTGCAGGGGACACCCCCAGGGGCTGGCAGGGGGAATCTGGTGTCCTGGCAGTGGGAACACTCAGACAGAGGTCCCCACTGCCCTCACCACCGCTTAGTGGGCTATGTCCGAGTTAGTGGGATAGCTGGGACTTTTAAGTAAAATCGAAAACATTGGAGGGTAGCCCTCCCAGGATGAGTCAGTGTTTCACGGCCTCTGAGTGTGTGTGTGTGTGTGTATGTGTGTGTGTATACACTGTTTCAGATGTGAAGTGGTGAAGTGTGTTCCCGATGGGGATAGGCCAAGGAACAGGCCACAGCCTGTCTGTGGGGGGGAGGGCCTCTGACATCCCTGCTCAGGGCTCCATTTCCCAAGAGGAGGCGGAGCCGGGTAAGGGAAAGGGGATGCAGGGGAGGGGAAGCCTTGTGCCTTTGGACCAGAGAGATCTGGCTTTAACCCCAGGGCTGCTAATTACAGGCCAGGAGGGATCTTGGCATCTCAGTTTCCCACTTAGAACAAGGGGGAACTGTAGTCCCCAGGTCAGAGGTTCTTGTACAGATGATCAGAGGTTCTCGTGCAGATGCAGCTGGAGGATGACTGAACCTTCGTCCCAGGGCCTCACCAGGCAGTGACCTCACCCAACCAGCTGCTCTGAGCCAGGCAGTCTCTAGGGTCATCTAGCAGCCTGGCCCCAGCAGCCTCCTTGCAGCTCTTGGGCAAGCCCTCATCCACCGTGAGGGCTGTGAGGAAGAGTCCAACTTCTTCCTTTGCATGTGAATATGCAGTTGTCCCAATACCATTTATTGAAAAAATCTATTCTTTCCCCAGTGAATTGTCTGGTTGCTCATCAAAAATCCATTGACTACAAATGTGAAGGTTTGTTTATGGACTCTCAATTCTCTTCCATTGATTTGTTATATCTATCTTTATGCCAGGACCACACTGTCTTCATTACTGTAGCTTTGTAACGAGTTTTGAAATCAGGAAGTATGCGTCCTCCACTTTTGCTCTGCTTTTTCCGTATTGTTTTGGCGATTCTGGATCCCTTGCATTTCCAAATGAATTTCAGCATTGGCTTGTCAATTTCTGCAAAAAAAAAAAAAAAGGCAGCTGGGATTTTGCTATGGATTGCATTGAATCCATAGTTCCATTTGGGAAGTATTGCCATCTTTTTTTTTTTTTCGGTACGCGGGCCTCTCACTGTTGTGGCCTCTCCCGCTGTGGGGCACAACCTCCGGACGCGCAGGCTCAACGGCCATGGCTCACGGGCCCAGCCGCTCCGCGGCATGTGGGATCTTCCCGGACTGGGGCAGGAACCCGTGTCCCCTGCAGCGGCAGGTGGACTCTCAACCACTGCGCCACCAGGGAAGCCCACTCTCTTAATAGTATAACGTCTCTTGATCCATGAATGTGGGATATCTTTCCATTTATTTCAGCCTTCTTTAATTGCTTTCAATAATGTTTTGTAGCTTTCATTGTATAAGTCTTATATTTTTTATCCTAAATTTATTTCTGAGTATTTTATTCTTTTGGATGCTATCGTCATTTAACTTGTTTTCTTACATTCATTGTCAGATTTTTCGGCATTAGTTTTAGAAATGCAGTCGATTTTTAAATTGACATATAACAGTATATTAGTTTCAGGTGTATAAGATAATGATTTGATATTTGTATATATTGCCCAATGGTCACCACAGTAAGTCTAGTTAACATTCACCACCTCACATAGTTGCACAGATTTTTTCCTTCTGATGAGGACTTTCAAGAACCACTCTCCTGGCAACGTTCAAATATTCAACACAGTATTATTAGCTCCAGTCACCATTCTGCACACTACATCCCCAGGACTTCTTTATTTTATAACTGGGAGTTTGTACGTTTTGACCCTATTCATCCATTTTGCCCCCATTTACTCCCTACCTCTGGTAACTACCAATCTGTTCTCTGTATCTATGAGCCCCTATTTTTTTTTCTTTAAGATTCCACGTATAAATGAGATCATATGGTATTTGTCTTTCTCTGTCTGACTTGTTTCACTTAGCATAATACCTTCAAGATCCATCCATATTATTGCAAATGACAGGATTTCCTTCTTTTATGGCTAAATAATATTCCATTATATGCATACCACATCTTCTCTATCCATGCATCCATCAATGGATGCTTAGGCCGCTTCCTTATCTTGGCTACTGTAAATAGTGCTGCAATGAACATTGGGGTGCATGTATCTTTTTGAGTTTCATTTCCTTTGGGTAAATACCCAGAAGTGGGATTGCAGGATCACATAGTAGTAGTTCTATTTTTAATTTTTTGAGGAACTTCCATACTGTTTTCCATGTGGCTGCACCAATTTACATTCCCATACAATTGATTTTTTTGGTATTTATCTTGTATCCTGCAACCTTGCTGAACTTGTTTATTAGTTCTAATAGTTTCCCCCCGTATTCTCTGTGATTTCCTATATACGTGGTCATGTAATTTGCAAATGGAGATAGTTTTACTTCATCCCCTCCAGTCTAGATGCCTTTTATTTCGTTTTCTTGCCTGATGGACCTCCAGTGAAATGTGGCACTGAGCTGGCAAGACTGGTCACTGCGCACCTTGTTCCTGATCTCGGGGGAGGCTTCAGTCTTTCCCCACTAAGTGTGACGTGAGCTGTGGATTGTTCCCAGATGCCCTATATCAGGCTCAGGAAGTGCCCTTCTGTTTCTAGTTTCTTGAGTGTTTTTCTCATGAAAGGATGTTGGGTTTTGTCCAATGTTTTTCTGCACTTAGTGGGAAAAGCTTTTACAGCAGCTTTTAAGCCATGAAATCATCTGCCTCCCCCTCTTCCTCTGTGTTTCTCCCTCGCCAAACCCACACAACCTCCCTGGAAGCAAATCAGAATCCAAATATTAAACACTCACTGCAAGATGGTTAAACGATTAGTGTAGCCGTCTTCATCCTGTTATCCTTGCCCTGGCTGCTGTGTAATTGGGGGTGGACCAGACTATTGGACACCCCAAGCAAATGACAGCTAGAAATTCAAATATTAATGATGATTTCCAGGGGTGGTGGCTCCCTCTTTCTTGCATACGCCACGATTGCCTCTTCTCTTTGCAGACCGTAGAGTGAAAATATTTAGCGTCAGAGGAGAGGGTTGTGTACGAAATAGCATGTATTAAGTTGTGCGCTAAAAGGTAACAATGAATAGGCAAAAGACTCGACTTCCCCAAGACATGTATTGAAGGGATGATAACATATTCTGTGCAGACCTTCCTGTTGTGGAATTCCGCACTCAGAAAATCCTGTTTTTAGTTTATTTTTCTGAGGCCTTATATGTCCGCCTCTCTGTTCCAGGAGTCTGCATGCTGACCGTATTGTCGGCCAGCCTCGTGAGTGTAAGCCCTCTGACCACATTCTGGATTGTTACAGGTAAGAGGGCTCTGGGGGTCTTCTGTGTGTTTTTAGCCAGGACAGTGTCAGCCAGGCTTTTCTCGGAACCCCGGGCAGCGCTGGCAGAGCTCAGAAGGAAACACCAGGCTTGCGTACCACCAGGAACTGAGTCTAAGGCCTCAGGTAACAGTGATTGTAAAGGGGAAGCAGGAAGGACAGAGGCGAGTCAGGGCGCTCCACCAGGATACACCCGTATACACACACACACACACACACACACACACGACTTATACACATGTGCATGTAGACACACACGCACATGTGTATATGTTGTGTGTATATATAGAGAATTGATTTTAACATGTGGGCTCATGTGAGCAAGGGGGCTGGCATGTCCAAAGCCTGCAGGACTGGACACTCCAGCGGGCTTCTAGATGCTGTGTCTTTTTTTTTTCCCCCTGTCGAGTATTTAATTTAATTAATTAATTTGTTTATTTATTTTTAACATCTTTATTGGAGTATAATTGCTTTACAATGGTGTGTTAGTTTCTGCTGTATAACAAAGTGAATCAGCTATACATATACATATATCCCCATATCCCCTCCCTCTTGTCTCCCTCCCATCTTCCCTATCCTACCCCTCTAGGTGGTCACAAAGCACCGAGCTGATCTCCCTGTGCTATGTGGCTGCTTCCCACTAGCTGTCTATTTTACATTTGGTAGTGTATATATGTCCATGCCACTCTCTCACTCGTTCCAGCTTACTCTTCCCCCTCCCCGTGTCCTCAAGTCCATTCTCTACGTCTGCGTCTTTATTCCTGTTCTGTCCCTAGGTTCTTTAAAACCATTTTTTCTTTTTTTAGATTCCATATATACGTGTTAGTGTACGGTATTTGCTTTTCTCTTTCTGACTTACTTCACTCTGTATGACAGTCTGTAGGTCCATCCTCCTCACTACAAATGACTCAATTTTGTTTCTTTCTATGGCTGAGTAATATTCCATTGTATATATGTGCCACGTCTTCTTTATCCATTCATCTGTTGATGGACACTTAGGTTGCTTCCATGTCCTGGCTATTGTAAATAGAGCTGCAATGAACATTGTGGTACATGACCCTTTTTGAATTATGGTTTTCTCAGGGTATATGCCCAGTAATGGGATTGCTGGGTCATATGGTAGTTCTATTTTTATTTTTTTAAGGAACCTCCATACTATTCTCCATAGTGGCTGTATCAATTTACATTCCCAGCAACAGTGCAAGAGGGTTCCCTTTTCTCCACACCCTCTCCAGCATTTATTGTTTGTAGATTTTTTGATGATAGCCATTCTGACTGGTGTGAGATGATATCTCATTGTAGTTTTGATTTGCATTTCTCTAATGATTAGTGATGTTGAGCATCCTTTCATGTGTTTGTTGGCAGTCTGTATATCTTCTTTGGAGAAATGTCTGTTGAGATCTTCAGCCCATTTTTGGATTGGGTTGTTCGTTTTTTTGATATTGAGCTGCATGAGCTGCCTGTATATTTTGGAGATTAATCCTTTGTCTGTTGCTTCATTTGCAAATATTTTCTCCCATTCTGAGGGTTGTCTTTTCGTCTTGTTTATGCTTTCCTTTGCTGTGCAAAAGCTTTTAAGTTTCATTAGGTCCCATTTGTTTATTTTTGTTTTTATTTCCATTACTATAGGAGGCGGGTCAAAAAGGATCTTGCTGTGATGTATATCATAGAGTATTCTGTCTATGTTTTCCTCTAAGAGTTTGATGGTGTCTGGCCTTACATTTAGGTCTTTAATCCATTTTGAGT
>NW_020175018.1:16921487-16954205 GCF_003031525.2 Neophocaena asiaeorientalis asiaeorientalis
CCTCACTTTCAGTCTGTATGTGTCCCTAGGTCTGAAGTGGGTCTCTTGTAGACAGCATATATACGGGTCTTGTTTTCATATCCACTCAGCCAGTCTATGTCTTTTGGTTGGAGCATTTAATCCATTTACATTTAAGGTAGTTATTGATATGTATGTTCCTATTACCATTTTCTTAATTGTTTTGGGTTTGTTATTGTAGGTCTTTTCCTTCTCCTGTGTTTGCTGCCTAGAGATGTTCCTTTAGAATTTGTTGTAAAGCTCCTTTGGTGCTGCTGAATTCTCTTAGCTTTTGCTTGTCTGTAAAGGTTTTAATTTCTCCATCAAATCTGAATGTGATCCTTGCTGGGCAGAGTAATCTTGGTTGTAGGTTTTTCTCTTTCATCACTTTAAATATGTCCTGTCACTCCCTTCTGGCTTGCAGAGCTTCTGCTGAAAGATCAGCTGTTAACCTTATGGGGATTCCCTTGTATGTTTTTTGTTGCTTTTAATATTTTTTCTTTGCATATAATTTTTGATAGTTTGATTAATATATGTCTTGGCATGTTTCTCCTTGAATTTATCCTGTATGGGACTCTCTGTGCTTGCCGGATTTGATTGACCATTTCCTTTCCCATATTCGGGAAGTTTTCAACCATAATCTCTTCAAATATTTTCTCAGTTGCCTTCTTTTTCTCTTATTCTTCTGGGACCCCTATAATTCGAATGTTGGTGCATTTAATGTTGTCCCAGAGGTCTCTGAGGCTGTCCTCAATTCTTTTCATTCTTTTTCCTTTATTCTGCTCTGCAGTAGTTATTTCCACTATTTTATCTTCCAGGTCACTTATCCATTCTTCTGCCTCAGTTCTGCTATTAATTCCTTCTAGAGAATTTTTCATTACATTTATTGTGTTGTTCATCATTGTTTGTTTGCTCTTTAGTTCTTCTAGGTCCTTGTTAAACATTTCTTGTATTTTCTCCATTCTATTTCCAAGATCTTGGATCATCTTTACTATCATTACTCTGAATTCTTTTTCAGGTAGATTGCCTATTTCCTCTTCATTTGTTAGGTCTGTTGGGTTTTCACCTTGCTCCTTCATTTGCTGTGTATTTGCCTGTCTTCTCATTTTGCTTTTAACTTACTGTGTTTGGGGTCTCCTTTTTGCAGGCTGCAGGTGCGTAGTTCCCATTGTTTTTGGTGTCTGCCCCCAGTGGGTAAGGTTGGTTCAGTGGCTTGTGTAGGCTTCCTGGTAGAGGGGACTGGTACCTGTGTTCTGGTGGATGAGTCTGGATCTTGTCTTTCTGGTGGGCAGGACTGCGTCCAGTCATGTGTTCTGGGGTGTCCATGAACTTATTATGATTTTAGGCAGCCTCTCTGCTAATGGGTGGGGTTGTGTTCCTGTCTTGCTAGTTGTTTGGCATAGGGTGTCCAGCAGTGTAGCTTGCTGGTCATTGAATGGAGCTGGGTCTTAGCGTTGAGAGGGAGATCTCTGGGAGAGCTTTTGCCATTTGGTATTACGTGGAGCCGGGAGGTCTCTGGTGGACCAATGTCCTGAACTCAGCTCTCCTACCTCAGAGGCTCAGGCCTGACACCTGGCTGGAGCACCAAGACTCTGTCAGCCACCCGGCTCAGAAGAAAAGGGAGAAAAGAGAAGAAAGAAAGAAAGAAAAATAAATAAAATAAAGTTATTAGAATAAAAAATTTAAAAATTATTAAAAATAAAAAAGTAATAAAAAAAAGAGAGAGCAACCAAACCAAAAAACAAATCCACCAATGATAACAAGCACTAAAAGCTATACTAAAACAAACAAACAAACAAACAGACAAACAGAAAATGGACAGACAGCACCCCAGGACAAATGGTAAAGGCAAAGCTATACAGACAAATTCACACAAAGTAGCATACACATCCACACTCACAAAAGGAGAAAAAGGGAAAAATATATATATTTAAAAAAAAGGAAGAGAGCAACCAAATCAATAAACAAATGTACCAATGATAATAAGCTCTAAATACTAAACTAAGATAAACATAAAACCAGAAACCAATTAGATGCAGAAGGCAAACCCCAAGTCTACAGCTGCTCCCAAAGTCCACCTCCTCAATTTTGGGATGATTCATTGTCTATTCAGGTGTACCACAGATGCAGGTACATCAATTTGAATATGGAGATTTAATCCGCTGCTCCTGAGGCTGCTGGGAGAGATTTCCCTTTCTCTTCTTTGCTCGCACAGCTCCTGGGGCTCAGCTTTGGATACGGCCCTGCCTCTGTATTTAGGTCGCCGGAGGGCATCTGTTCTTCGCTCAGACAGGACGGGGTTAAAGTAGCAGCTGATTCGGGGGCTCTGGCTCACTCAGGCCGGGGGGAGGGAGGGGAACGGATTGCGGGGCGAGCCTGCGGCGGCAGAGGCCGGCGTGACGTTGCACCAGCCTGAGGCGCGCTGTACGTTCTCCCGGGGAAGTTGTCCCTGGATCACGGGACCCTGGCAGTGGCGGGCTGCACAGGCTCCCCGGAAGGGGGGTGTGGAGAGTGACCTGTGCTCGCTCACAGGCTTCTTGGTGGCGGCAGCAGCAGCCTTAGCGTTTCATGCCCGTCCCCGGGGTCCGCGCTGTTAGCTGCGGCTTGCGCCCGTCACTGGATCTCGTTTAGGAGGTGCTCTGAATCCCTTCTCCTTGCGCACCCCAAAACAGTGGTCTCTTGCCTCTTCGGCAGCTCCAGACTTTTCCCCAGACTCCCTCCGGGCCAGCCGTGGTGCACTAACCCCCTTCAGGCTGTGTTCACGCAGCCAACCCCAGTCCTCTCCCTGGGGTCTGACCTCCGAAGCCCGAGCCTCAGCTCTCAGCCCCCCCCCCCCCAGCGGGTGAGCAGACAAGCCTCTCGGGCTGGTGAGTGCCGGTCGGCACCTCTGTGTGGGAGTCTCTCCGCTCTGCCCTCTGTTGCTCTGCTCTCCTCCGTGGCTCCGATGCTTCCCCCCCCCACACCCCCATCTCCGCCAGTGAAGGGGCTTCCCCGTGTGTGGAAACCTTTCCTCCTTCACAGCTCCCTCCCAGAGGGGCAGGCCCCGTCCCTATTCTTTTGTCTCTGTTTTTTCTTTCGCCCTACCCAGGTACGTGGGGAGTTTCTTGCCTTTTGGGAGGTCTGAGGTCTTCTGCCAGCGTTCAGTAGGTGTTCTGTAGGAGTTGTTCCACGTGTAGCTGTAGTTTTGATGTATTTGTGGGGAGGAAGGTGATCTCCATGTCTTACTCCTCTGCCATCTTGAAGCTATCCTTAGCTGCTGTGTCTTGAGGCAGACTTTCTTTTTCAGGAAACCTCGATTTTTTGAAGGCTTGTAAGCCCTTCACGTGATAAGACCCACCCTTTGAGTAATCTTTACTTAAAGGCAAGTCAGCCACACCTATAAGTACCTTCACAACATGTGTGGACTAAATCACCAGTTTGATCGAATGACTGCACACTATGGCCTGGGCAGGTTGACACGTGAGACCAACTGTCACGGCCCACCTTCTTTTGACTTGGTACCCACAGCTCTGCTGTAGCCACGTTGAGTCTCTAAGTGAAGACAGTAAGAGTCGTTCTCCCTCCTAATGAGACATGCGGACACTGTCCCCAGGGCATGCAGAGTGCTGGGGTGATGCTTACTTTTCTCCTTGACAACCTGTAACGACCTGTAACTTAAACCCTGTGATGTGAGGGTAACAGTTATTTGTGCATCTTATGGTCGATGTTATGCTATATGGTAAGAAGATAAAGGAAGGGAAGAAAAGAAATGGACTTGATGCATGCACAAGTGTGTGCGTGCAGTCTGCCGTCATGAGGTTGGTGAACTTTTTGTCCTCTTGCAGCACCAGTGCCAGCTCGACTGCCGACTCCCAAGCTGGCACCACTGTCAGTGCCAGATCTTGTACCAGTGCTAGTGCCAGAGCTGGTATTAAAGGCGTTTCTGGTACCAGCCCGACAGCTAGAGGTAGCACCAGCTCCAGAGCCAGAGCCAGCTCCAAGCACCAGCTCCTGCAGCGTTCCAGAGCTGGAGCTGGCTCCAGGGCCACCTCCAGATTTAGAGCCAGTGCCAGGTGCAGAATGAGAGCCGGCTCTATCACTAGATCTAGAGTCAAGTCCAGTGAGAGAACTAGTTCCAACACTGGCTCATGGAAAAGCCCTCAAACTCCAGTGAGCTCTGCAACTGGCTCTAGCACCAGCTCCAGGGCTGGAAGCAGCTTTGGCACCAGCTGTCTCACCAGCTGCAGGGATGGAAGCAGCTCTGTCATCAACCAATTTGCCAGCTCCAGCAGCAGCTCTAGAGTTTGGATCAGACCCAACACAAAGTCCAGAGTGACAGATAACAACAGGAAGTGAACTCGAGTCTACCCCAGCACCACCTCTGGCAACACAGCTAGAGCTACAGGCAGCTCTAGAGGTAGAGCTCTCTCTAGAGCTAGTGTCAGCACCAGAGCTAGCTCGAGCATTAGCTCCTGAGCTAGAGAGAGCTCCACTGCCAGTTCCAGGGCGAAAGCCAGCTCCAAGCACCAGCTCAAGAGCGCGAGTGATATCTGGAGCCAGCTCCAGCCAAAGCTCTAGACTCGGTGTCAGTTCCAGCACCCGCTTCAGCACTGATCCATTGCCGGAGCCAGTTCTATTACCACTAATAGTTCTGGCTGTCCAGAACTAGAGCCAGAGCTGGCTGCAGAGCCAGAGTCAGCTCCAGCACCAGAGTTCGAGCCAGCGCCATGGCGACAGTCAACTCAGGCTCCAACACTGGCATCAACTCCTGAGATAGAGGCAGCTCCAGCCTCAGCTCCGTTGCTGCTCCTGGGCAGGGCTGCTGTTATCCCACGAGCTGGAGCTGGCTTGAACACCAGCTGTCATGTCAGCTCTACCTCTGGAAGATAGAGACAGCTCTATCACTGACTCCCGTGCCAGCCCCAGTGATAGACTGAGAACCAGCTCAAAGCCAGTTTAGAGCCAGTGCTTGGTGCCAAGGAAGAGGTCGCTCCAGCTCCAGCTCTAGCATCAGCCCCAGAATTACAGCCATTCCTGGCACCAGCTCCAGAGAGAGAGTCAGCACCAAGTTCAGAGCCAGAGCCTGCTCCAGCCACTGTTCTAGGACCAACTCCAGAGCCAGAGCCCCCATGAGAGTCAGCTCCTGCAGCAGCTCCAGGGCAAGAGCTGGCTTGGGTGCCAGTAGCAGACTTAGAGCCAGTGCCAGCTCAGGAGAAAGCGCCAGCTCCAGCACCAACGTCAGAGCTAGATCGTGCTCTGGCACCAGCATGATGCCATTTCAGAGATAGAGGCAGCTCTATCACCAGCTCCTACGCCAGATTCTGTGCCTGCTCTAGTGCCAGAATCTGTCCTGACACCAATTTCAGAGGTGGAACCAGTGCCAGAGCTACAGCCAGCTCCACCACCGGTTTTAGCACCAGCCACAGAGCTAGAGCCAGGACTGGCTGTACAGCTAGAGGCACAAGAAGCAGATCCAGCACCAGACCGGAGTTGGAGTCAGCCGCAAAGTCAGCGAGAGCTCCAGCACCAGGGACAGCTCCTGCGTCCTATCCACAGCAAAATCCACAGCTGCTTCCGGCACCTGCTGTAACCTTAGCTCCGGAGGTACAGCCGGCTCCAGGACCTGATCCACAGCTCAAGCCAAACCAGTACCCACTCAGGAGTCAGCTTCAGTGGCCGCTCCAGAGCCAGAGCCAGAGCCAGCGACCTCAATAGCTGTAGCACCGGCTCCAGTGCCAGTGTGAGAGACAGCTCGAGAGCGCTGTCCAACTGCAGAACCAGGTCTAGACCGTCTCTGGAGGTAGATCCGCCTCCAGCGCCTTCCCCAGAGCTAGAGCCAAGTCCAGCATCAGCTCTTGCGTAAGCTCCAGTGCCAGTCCTAGGAGCAGAGCCACCTTTGAACTAGAGCCAGCTCTGTACCAGCTCTAGAACTGGGCGGGGCTGGGGGCGGGGCTGAGGGCGGGACAGTCCCTTCTGGGCAGATCACCCTCCTCCTCCCTCCCTGAGGTCCCGGCCCTCGGGTCCTCTGAGGCCCCGCTTTCCCAAGCGAGGCTCAAAGTGGGCAGAGACCGCTCTGTTGGAAACTGTGGCCAATACCTTAAAAACTGTATATGTTTTGACCCAGAAAATCCACCTCATGGATTCTGCCCTAAATAGAGATTTATGGACGCAGATGTTCCCTTCAGAATGATTCTGAGAGTGAAAAATGGCAAATGGCCCATGTCCCATAGCAGGGGCTTTTCGGAAGTTCTGATTCGGGGCCCCAGAAAATGCGGAGGAGGAAGACAATGGACTGATCAGCACCCACCCGGGGGAACCAGGTTCCAGAAGGGCACACGTGCCACCTGACACCCACAACTGCACACGCACACACGTGCACATGGGAACACACACCATGCGAGAATTCCTGTGGGTAAACTCCTGGGATTAGCTCTGCAGGTAAAGGGTTGCACCTGCGGAGCTTTGGGGTCCTGAGCACTGTTCTCCCAGACAGGAGTGTCCTTCCACGCTTCCCTCTAGAGGACCTGCTGGGCCTCTGCTTCCTCACACTGTCCCCAGCGCTGGCCGCCACCAGACTAGAAACCTGTCGGTGTGGTGTTGACAGCGCCATCTCCAGGCGTTTACATCTGCGTGTCCTCATTGGGAGGTCAAGCGTCTCTGACTTGTACCGACCGCGTGGGTGGCCTCTTGTTGGAACTGCACGTGTTTGTTCTCTGTCCCTTTTTAAAACATTGACTTTCAAGATCTGGGGGACCACAGGGGTGTCAAACCTTTCTCTGGCCCTGGGACGTGAGGAATGCTGTTCCAGTTTGTGGTTTGTCTTCCCAGCTTTCTACATGTTTCTTGTTTCTGTTTGGCCACGGGAAGAGCCAGGCGTTTCCCTTCTGTCTTCTGTCTCTGGGGCCATACTCAGAACAGGGGTCTCTACCCTGAGACTGCACACATATTTACAAAAAAGACTTCAATTTGTACATCCCATCTTTGATCCATCTGGCGTTTCCCTTTCATATAATAAAAATGCTATTTTAAAGTAAAAAAAGAAAATAAAAATTAACTACTCCCCTCTTAAAATATGTGGCCTACACAGAAAGCCACCTTGTATAATTCCATTTATAGGAAACATCTAGAACAGGTAAAGACACAGAGACAGAAAGCAGATTACAGGTTGTCAGGGGCTGGGGGAGGGAGGAATGGGGAGTGAGCGCTTTGGCTCAGGGATTCCTTCTGGGGAGTGAAGCAGTCTGCCTGAGACCCTGGGGAAGGTTGCACAGAACTGTGAATATACTCGATGCTCCTGGAATGCACAATTTCAAATTTAAAAAATTAAACTTGGTTATATGAAGACGTAAAAGACACCATAATGTGAAATGAAAACATAAAATTAAAAACCAAATCAGAAACAGTAACAGGGGAGGGGAAGGGAAGTTCGGGGGTAGGGGGAGCGGGTAGAAGTGGGTCAGGAGCTGACACTGAGCGTGGTGCCAGAGCTCGTTCTCCCCGCAGGGGTAGTGGGTGCTGAGCCGGCTCTGGGTCTCCTCCGGAGCAGGTGCAGCCACGGGCCCTGGATGCAGAGGTGCTGATGCAACTGATTGTGATGTTGGCTCCCACTCTGGTGCCGCCGCTCGAGGCGTCCCTCCAGCCACTGATGGAAACGCCTCCAGCTCTGGATCTGGCTTTAGTTCTGTTGCTCCTTCTGCAGCTGGATCTAGGTCTTCAGATTGTACAGGGGCTGGTGCTGGAGCCGGTTCTAGATCCTGAGATGGCAGTGAAGGTGCAGGAGGAGATCCACGTGCCTGCCTCACACACGTGCCTTTGCAAGCAAAGGAAACAGCCCGCGGCCTTTTACAGAGGCTCCATCCGGGATCTGAGACAGGACGTCTCCCCGACAGCGGTCCCCACGTGGACGGTCTGAGGCAGCCCCGGGGACTCCTGCGTGTCCAGCACCGACCCCGCTCCTCACCCTCCGGCTCTGCCTTGGTGAGCTCTGTGCGCTCCAGCTGGGCCAGGAGAAGGTGGGCGCGGCGCTCCAGGTCGGAGCCGGGCATGTTGAGCTGCACGTAGGCCACCAGCTGCTTGAGGCACGGGAAGTCCGGGGGCTGACAGAAGTCCTCAGAGTACTGGTCCAGCCAGGTGCCCAGGATGGAGGAGACGGCACTGGGGGCAGGCGGGCGGGCAGCAGTCAGGGGCCTGGCCTTTCCTTCCACGCGGCCCTCCCCTGGCTCCCCCATGGGGGATGGGCTTCTGGGCCCGCCCCTGCCCCACCCGCACTGGGCTGCCAGGCGGGGTCAGGCCTGGTCAGCAGGCCTGGTAGGAAGGGGCCCTCCGTCCCTGGTGACCACCTCTCCCTTCCTCGGGGGAGCCTGACTCTCTCCTGTCTGCCCCCAGCCCCCCGGGCCCTCCCCACTGGGAAGGAAACTGCAGGAGGGCAGGGAGGGCCGGCCCGCTCTGTTCGTCGCGCTGGCCTGGCCGCACACAGTAGGCGCTGCATAAACAGGGGAGGGCGGAGGGGACAAGCAGAGTGTGCCCCTGCCCGGCCTTCACGGGCCTCGCGCACCTGAACCGGAAGCTCGCGCACGGACGGCTGCCTTGGTCTGTGCGCCGGAGTGCGGGTCTCGTCCTCCCAGGGACGCTATTCTTGGTGGTGGGGACGTAGCCAGCCCCCTGACCCTGAATGAGCTCCCGTGAGCCCCAGCTGAGCACTCACACTGGGCTGCGAGGCTGAAGTGTCAGCAGCTTGCCCCCCACACCTCCTGTCCTGGGCCCCGGATCTGAGGGGGGATGGATGCTCTCAGGGGCCGGCTCTGAGCCCCCAGCCTCCCCTCTGCTCCCTGGGGACATGGGACCCCAGCCACAGCTCTCTGACTCCTTTCCTCCTGCAGGAGAAGCCCCCAGACCTCAGCTCTGCAGCGGGAATCACAAGATGTGTGGCAGCCAGGGTTCTGCCCAGCCCCTCCCATCAGACCCAAAGTCTACTCACTTTTTCAGTTGGTCCTGAGGTCCGCCGTCCTCGCTGGAATAAGGGAGGATACACCCGTATCTAGAGGAGGCCGTGAGGCTGTCATATCTACTGTGCCTGCTGTGATGTCTATCGGGGCTGGCTGACCCCCGACTAGGGTGAAAGCCCGTGCTCTGCCTTCCCCCTCCATTTACCTGAGCCCCTCTGGAAGTGCCCCCCCCGGGCCGGCCCTGGCCGCTCTTGCTGGAGCGGCCCCCATCTGGGCTCTGGGCTCCGTCAGCCTGTGCCTCCCTTCAGGTCCTCGTGTACCTGAAACCGCCCAGCTCATCTGTGTCCCATCATCCGCCGAGTCACCTGCTCAGTGTGGCCACCCCTGTCCGCCCTGCTCCCAGCGTCCCCAGGACCGGCAGCACAGCCAGTAACCGAAACACACTCTCATTGCCCCTGCTGGTCTTCACCGGCCTGTGTCTGGTGCAGGTTCCAGGGGGGTCCTCAGGGGACAGAGGATGGCCAGGGCCAGGCAGGCCACCCTGGGGAATGGGGTGGGGTAGGGGTGCTCGGGGGGTGCCCGCCCTCCAGGGCTGCGAGAGAACAGGGCCTCCTCGTCGCTCTGCCCGTGTTGCCCTCCCCAGACGGCCTGCTTTTGAAAGGTGGTGTGGACCCTCCACCTTGGGGAGGCCCAGCTCCTGTTCCAGAGCTCCCGTCCACAGCCGTTGGGCCTTCTCACACTGCGCTGATCTCGAGGGTCTTGGCTGCCCACTCCGGCCTCCCTGGAGCGCCGAGCGACAGGCCTGGCCAGCTCTCTCCAGAGTTCGGGAAATCTCACCCATGCACACCGAGGGAGGTGTCTTGTGGGGGGTCTTGGGGGGACCCCTCAATGTACCTGTGAATTTGCATGTCCATACTTCATGTTTGCAAATTAAACCAATGCCTGTCGGTTGGTGGTTTCAAACTGGCATTCAGCTCCTTGCCCCTTCCAAACTGTGACCCCTTCCAGAAAACATCAGGGACCTCCACCTGGCATGCCCCCCCCCGAAAGATGCTGAGCGGGCCTGTGGGACCAGTCTTCCTGCCCCCGTGTGCTACTGTAGGACATGGACTGGCATGATGCATCCATCCACACGAGGCCATCCTGTTCTGACCCCACCAGACCCTGCTGCCTGGACCCTCAGCAGCAGACAGGGTCCTGGGGTGGTCATGTATACCGGGAGCCACGGGGTGGGGTCCTGGAAAACAGGGGCCCACACCTCATCCCAGGAACACAAGTGTTGCCAAGGAAGGTCCCACAAATGAGGGGGCATCCAAAAGTTCCTGTGAACAGGGTCCCATCTTACCCGACCACCTGGGGAGGACGCCTGTTCAGGGCATGGGCAGGACGCGAGGGCCTCGAGCCTCAACACCCAAGACGGTGTCGAGGGGCAGCCGGTGCCGTCCCATCCGAACCCACGTGCACATGCCTGCCTGTCTCCCTGAAGCTCAAGGACCCAGGGGGCAGGAACGTGTCTCGTGTGCTCCAGGGGCCCCGTGGGTGCCGATGAAAACAAAGCACACAGACCACACTGCAGAACCAATGGTCCAGGTCCCCATTCTGCCCAAATCTAAGTTTTATTCCTGTTGAAATCATGCTGTCTGCTTTGCCCAGCCTGTCCCAACCCGGATGGAATCTTCTTAGTGGCTCACCTTGCAACCTCACATTATAAAACAGCCCCTGAAGCCAGGCAGCAGGGAAGCAGCCCAACCTAGGGGTATTTTGGTTGAGAAAAGTCAACCTGGTGAGAACTTTCCTAACATACAAGGGACTCATCTTGAGGTAGAAGCAAGGACTTCAGACTCCAGGGACGGGATGTTTTCCGACGGGTCCTTTTCAGGCAGGCCACTTGCCCAGTGAGCCTGCTGGGTCCTCGGGTCTGAAGTGGAGCCCCGGGCGGGCAGCTGCTGAGAAGCGCTCCTAGCAGCAGCGACCCAAAGCCTGGAGTAACTGGGAAGATGCTAAGGACCATGCCGGGCGTGGGTGTGGGTACAGGGGGTTGGTTCCCAGCTTCAGAACAGGCTCGGCTGCTGTTTCACTCGGGAGAAGAGCAGGCAGGTCAAGGGGAGTGACCCAAGTCCAGCTCGGCCTGCACTCCCGGGGAAGGAGGGTCGGCTGCACCGCGGCCCTTGGCGCCCTCCTGGCCCTGCAGTCGGTACAGGGCCTCGACCTGCTTGCGCTTCTCTTTGGCCCGGTTGATGGTGGTCTGGAAGAGCCTGCAGAAGAGCTGGACGGCCGGGGGCGAGTCGTCGTTGCCCGGGACGGGGTACGTGATGAGGGATGGGTTGCAGTTGGTGTCCACGATGCCCACAGTGGGGATGTTCATCTTGGCCGCGTCCCTCACGGCTATGTGGGGCTCAAAGACGTTGTTGAGCGTGTGCAGAAAGATGATGAGGTCTGGCAGGCGGACGCTGGGGCCCAGGAGGAGGGGCGCGTTGGTCAGCAGGCCGCCCTTGAAGTAGCGGGTATGGGCGTATTCCCCGCAGTCCCGGGCCACGTTCTCGATCAGGTGGGAGAACTGCCGCCTGCGGCTCACAAACAGGATGATGCCCTCGCGATAGGCCACGTGGGCCGTGAAATTCAAGGCCAGCTGCAGGTGCGTTGCCGTCTGTTCCAGGTCAATGATGTCCTGGTCCAAGCGGCTCCCGAAGATATACGGCTCCATGAACCTGCCGGACACCCACCAAGGCCAGTGTGAACCAGTCCCACGTGGCCACCTCCACCCGCCCTTTCTCACGCACTCCCCCAGCCCCGGGCCCCTGCACGGGGGCCACGGCAAGCCAAGGGCTGGTACAGTCTGCAGCCCTCACCATGACGACAGCAGCGGGGACGCTGTCCCAGGAGTGACAGCCGCGGGCAGTGGGAGGGTGAGGGTGGGTGAGCAGGGCAGGCTGGGCTGCAGGCCACTCCATGTCTCGGGCAAGCGGCTTACCCCTCTGAACCTCCACCTGGCCGCGCGGGGTGCCTAACAGAGTGGACCCACACGGACATCTGGACACTTAAACGTGACGTCCGGACAGCGTCCCACCCGGTGCTGCTTGTCTGGCTCCCATCCTTGACATTATCATCACCTTCGAGGCTTTACAACTGAGCCCCCCCCGGGGGGGGCTGGGGGACCAGAAAGGCAGGGGGTGCCCCGGGCTGCAAGCATGACAGGCCGGAGCAGGAGGCAGCCAGGCCTCGGAGGGGAACCCTGAGGGCACAGACCCGTTGGCCTGGGCCGAGAGCCGGGGCTGTGAGACCATCCTCTTGCAACCTCCACCCCATTCACTCTTCTGCTCACCCCTGCCGGGACTTTCTCTTCCTCTCCAAAGAGCCTTCCCAAGGCCCCACGTGCCCTCACCTCAGGTGACTTCTCCGCAGCACCTACAGTGGCGTCCCTCCTCCCATGCCCCGGCCCCGCCCCCTCTTCCCAGACTCTGAGGCACTGGTTGCCCAGGGCTCCCGCCTGGGACTCCCTCTCTCCTCCATCCCCCACTCCACGTGTTCTCAAAAGGTCCTGATGTGGTGGCCCCTGGCCCAGGCTGCTTCTCCCTAGTGCCTGCGTGACATCCCCACTGGGGTGGCTGAAGGGTCACCCTCATAGGACCCAAGTTCCTGATGTGAAGGATGTCGACACCTGCTCTGGGCTCTGCTCAGCCGGACCTCCGGCTCTGCCCCCATCACCCCACATCCAACCACTGCTCCGGCTCTGCCGGTGTGGCTGGGCCCATCACCTTTCCCCTGAACATCTACAACCGCCTCCCTCCCTGGCCTAACTGCTCCTCCAATACACGCCCAACCCAGCTGTCAAAATCGCCACGTGAAAAGACTGGGCCAGTCACCACTCCTCTGTGTGCCCTTGGAGACACCTCCGCGAGAAGCCGACGGCCTTGCCAGCACTGCCCTCCCGGCTGGGCTGTCTGTTGGGGAACCAGCAGCAGCGGGCCTGGCCCCACCGACGACCAGGAGCCCCACAGCAAGGTCCGCGGGGTCTGGGGGTCGGGGGGAGCAAACGGGGCCTGAGAATAAACAGCTGCCCCTCCTTGGGGCTCAATGATCCCATCTGGAAGAAAAGGGAGCTAGACGCTCTTAAACTGAGGGCTTCCCTGGTGGCGCAGTGGTTGAGAGTCCGCCTGCCGATGCAGGGCACGCGGGTTCGTGCCCCGGTCCGGGAAGATCCCACATGCCGTGGAGCGGCTGGGCCCGTGAGCCAAGGCCGCTGGGCCTGCGCGTCCGGAGCCTGTGCTCCGCAACGGGAGAGGCCACAACAGTGAGAGGCCCGCGTACCCAAAAAACAAAACAAACAAACTGAAAAAGGGGCCCTGGACCCCAAGGCAAGGGTCCCGAGCCCCCCAGGCACCCCTACACTCGCCAGGGGCATCACCTACCTGTGCCGACAGCCAGCTTTGTGTCCCAGGTGCACCCGGGCATCGAAGAGACTTCTTACAGAAAACAATTCTTTGACATTGAAGAAGTCTAAGTGCTTGAGGGGCTCGCTCAGGATCCTCTCGTTCAGATCTGGGGCGGGGAGGGGGAGAGGATGCAGGGTCTGGATCCCGGCTCCCAAGCCTGGGGTCTGCGGGAGGGCAGATGCTGAGGGTCCCCAGGGGCCTTTTCTGGAGGCTCCGGGCAGAGGCCGAGATCTGACCCCAGCTTCGCCCCTGGGTAAACGTGGCCGAGTCTTCACTCGGAGAGAAGGGGAGCCGGGTGGTGTCTGAGGTCCCCGTGGTCCCGCCAGCCGCCCGCGGGAGCTCCCCTGCCGCGGTTCGTGGATGTGGGGGGGGGGGCGGGGCTCCGCCCTACTCGGCGGTGGGGCTGCTCGGAGGGCTGCAAGCTCGTGCGGCCCAGCACGTGAGCTGCCAGGGGCGGAAGGCCGCCCTTCGCCCTCCCCAGTCCCGCATCCTCCAGGGGCCCCATGGAGACCCAGAGCGCCCGGGACTCCTAGCAGCGGGACAATTTCAAACCCCCAGGACCGCAGAGCCGGCGTTACCGCTGCTGCGCTCGGGCTCCCGGGCCGCGGAGGTCACGGCGCTCCCCAGCGTCCTGCCGCTCGGCCCCACCGGGCCCGGGATCGCCGTCTGGACGAGGTGCAGCTGGAGCGGCCAGCGCCGGACACCTGCGGCGACAGCAAACTCGTGGCGCGCGCCCCCCGCCCGCCTCCCTCCTTCCCTCTCTCCCGCCGCCCGGCCCGCAAGAGAGTCCCTGCCGCGCCCCCCACCCCCGGGTCCCGAGCGCCTTACCTGCGCCGAGCAGCCGGGGTAAGACCGAGCCGGGTACCATGGCGTGGACTCCCGTAGGCGGACGGACGGACAGACGCGGAAGACGGGCAGGCGCGGCCCCACGAGCGGCTCCTCCTTCCGGCTGCGGCCCGCGCCTTCGCCGCAGCGCCACCTGCAGGCCCGGGGGTGCCACTGAGCGCCCGCCGCCTCTCTCGGGCACCCCAGCTCTGGACGCGTCCCCGCCCCTTGGCCCCCGCCTGCCCCCTGGGTCGGAGCACGCAGTCCTTGGGGAAGGCTGGGCCTTGCGCCCCAGGTCTGCCCGGACACCGTGGACCCGCAAGGAGCGTGGGGCGGGCCGGAGCCGGAGTCCTGTCGAGCGCGGGGTCTGGATACTCCTCCCCTCCTCCCCTCCCTGCACAGTGCCCGGCGGCCGAGGAGGTTCCCAGCCGTCCCGCGGGAACTCGCCGGGAGATGGGGACTGTCTTCACCTGCGGCCAGTCCAGCACAACCTCCCGCTGTCCAAAAGTGTTTTAATTTTTAAACATTTGGCTTAGAAAGATTCCATAAAGTTAGGCAAATCTGGAGTCTTAATTTTAGATGCAGCGTACTGGGGGGGCCTGAAGTCGGGGGTGGGGGTCAAGGAGCAGCCCTGGCCCACGCGGTGAGTGTCGGAGCGTTACAGCGAAGCGGCCTTAGAAAACCTGAACTCCGCAATTTGCCGATGAAGCCCCAGGACCGAGGTTTCATCTGCCTGGAAATCTGCCCCCCACCGCATTTGGGAGAATGTTGGCGCCGAAGGCTACTGATCATAGGGTACCCGGCACTGCGGCCCCAGGAAGTAATGCCTTATTATCCCGGCCAGCCTAGGGCCTCGTGGCTCGCCACGGAAGGTTCTAGAACCTCGGACTTCTGCCCCACAAGCCGGCGGTGGGCGGCCTCCGGCCCAGGAGGCGCGGCGCCTTTAAGGGCCCCGCCCACCCAGTCAGGTGACCGGGCCGTCGCTTAGCAACAAGACGCCGCGCGGCCCCTCACGGCCCCAGGGCTGAGAAGCTGTTTCCTGCCCGCTCGCTCTTTCCCCGGAAACTCGGGTGGACCGAGGCGAGATGTCCGAGGAGGACCCCGAGGGATGCGCGGAGCAGGAGGTGCCCAAGGCCAAGGCCCCGCCGGAGAAAACCAGCGACTACTACCGCGTGAGCGAGGACCTGCCGGCCAGGTTCAACAACCCGGCTTGGTTTCGGGGCTACAGGTGAGGACCAGGGAGTCCGGTCAGGGTCCACCTGGCATACGAAGAGGAAAGAAAGGGCTCCTGGTCCAGCCGCCAGCCAGGTGCCCAGCTGGTCCTGCGCTCTGCGCAGATGGCCCGTTGTGCAAGAACCCCCAGGCCCCCTCCCGGCCCGCAAGTCAAAAGCGGGGTCAGCTGTTAACCACCAAATGAGCGCGGAGGTGCTGCCTGCGGCTTGCGACTTGCGGGTGGAGTGAGTGGGCCTCCCGCCAGCGAGGTGGGGCGGGGTTTGCCCAGGGGAAATCACACAACTCGGGCTGATCCCAGCAGCACCCTCTAGGGCGGGTCAGTCTCCTCTCCTTTCTAGGCGGAGAGGACCCGTCCGCCTGAGGTGCATGGCAACACCTCCATCACCAGGCTGCCGAGGGGCGTGGCCTGCCAGCTGTTCCAGTGCGCCGCAGCCTCTTAAGACACAGCTGGGCAGGCTGTGCGTGCCTTCCCTGCTCCCCCCTCTCCCCCTTAGTCCCTCCACGATCCCACAGAGTTGGCTCTGTTAGCATCTTCATTTCCCAGGAGGGACATCTGGGTTGTAGAAAGACAGATCCCAGAGTTAGTATGAGGCAGAGCTGGGGTGTCTGAGCCCACAGCTACTAGTTAAACTGCTGTACCAATAGCATCAGGACTAGAGACTGCAGGAACATTTTCTCCTGGAGGCTCAGAAGTGGAGGGACCTCCCCCCTGCCGTGGGAGGGCATCCCCTCCCATCCCAAAGGGCTGGCCCCCGCGAGTGGCAGGCCTGGAGGCTGAGTCACAGCTCCCAGCCTACCCACCCACCCAGGAAATGACAGCATGGGTCCAGGTCCCGCTGGGGCTGAGGGCCAGCACTTGCCACCTGGGAGTTCTTTAGGGCTTTGGCAGAGGTCAGCAGAGGGAGTCAGGGAGGCTGAGCCTGCCAGGGAGGCCAACCCTGCACTCCACAGGAGCCCAGGTTCACGGCTGCATCGCCCATCTGGGGCATTTCCAACAAAGTTCCATCAACCAAATATGTTAAAGCTGTGGCTTGGGCAGAATTAAAACAAATGAGTGGAAAATAAAGTATTTTTCTCCTGCTAGGACCAAGGAGCCCCCCTCAGTGTACAGGACCAGTAACCAAGCTTATGGGAGCAGAGCACCCACCGTGCACGAGATGCCGGTAAGGAGGAAGCCAAGAAAGGTGCGCAGGTGGGGTATCTCTAGGAGGAGGCTGAGACTCCGGATTTCTCAAAAGAGCAACACATCAGGAGGGGGAGGTGCAGAGAGGCCCGCAGTTCCAACAGCACGAAGGGGGAGGGCGTACCTCAATTTCTTTTGGGACGGGGCAGGGTAGAAATAAATGAACGAATGAGTTTAGCAATGAAATGATTTAAAGGATGAACAAAGGGCATGTAGTCTTCCTTACAACATCCCAAAGGGCTGGCCCCATTCACTCGTACAACCAGCCAACTCTCGTAACCTAATGCAGTAGGTTTTGAGGCAGGTAAATGAAGAACTGCCTTCTTTTTGGAGTAATACCAAAAAGTATTTTATGAAATATTTAACTTGTGATCTTAAGAGACAGCGCTGGCTGATGAAAGCACAGGTTACAAAAGGGCCCCGGGATCTATGCACTTTTGGGAAACCTGACCCCTCTTTGAGATCAACCTCACACGGCAGGGAGCCTCCTAGAACCCCCTGATGCCCCTGCTGGGTCCAGGTGAAGGGCAGATGGACCAGTGTAAGCATCCCCTGGGTACCCAAGACAGGAGGGCCTCCCATTTTGGGGCTGGCAGTGTTATTGTTTTTCTTGCAAATTATTCATGTTAAAAGATCATGATAATTGCTTATCTACCTTTTTTTCATGGGGGATAGAGCTTTTGTGAGAAGATTGTTTCTCTAGAAAGTTCCTAGAGCATTTAAAGGTCATTCTCCCAGGATCAAGGGATCAGGTATTTCCATGAAAAAGACCGACACACTTACAAACATAGGTCCAGATGTTTTGCTTTTATAAAAAAGGCCATTTGCTGGTCTTATGAGGCAGTGGGACGTGAAGCACCGAGGTTCTCCGGAGGCAAGTTTAGAAGTTTTTCTTGCTGCTTATCGACCTGCTTTACCTGGAACCTGGTTTCCAGCTTCCTGACCTGAGTGTGGCCGCGGGACTCAACCAGCAGCACGCAGTGTTTCCTTCCCACATGGAAACAGAGAATAAAAATGCATTCTTTGGGTTTTAGAAAATATACTGAAGGAAACTATTCTTAATGACACTGTAGTGGTGGATACATGTCATTCATTATTCATTTGTCGAAACCCAGAATGTACAATGCAAAAAGTGGACCCTACGTACACTGTGGACTTTAGTTAATGACGACCCGTCGCCATTGTCTCAGTTGTTCTAAAGGCACCACGCTGATGGGAGATGTGAACAGCAGGTCAGCTGTGTGTGCTGCTGGGGAGGCGATGTGGGAACTCTTCACTCTGCACAGCTTCTCTGTAGACCCCAAGCTGCTCTAAAAAGTAAAGTCTATTTAAAAATGCACTGGGAATCCCCTGGCAGCCCAGTGGTTAGGACTCCACACTTCCACATCAGGGGGCACGGGTTTGATCCCTGGTCGGGGAACGAAGATCCCACAAGCTGCAGGGTGCAGCCAAAAACGAAACAAAGCAAAACAAAACACAAAACAAACAACAACCACAAAAAACAAACAAAAGAATGCACTGAAGGCCATTTCTCTTGGTACTTGCTTTCTGCCAAGGAGACAAAACATCAAGTGATCTACTTGACACGAGGGGAGCCTAGAACAGGCCACCTGTCCCAAGTGTACTATCTGATAGCGGTCCAGGCCACTTCTGTCAGAAACCTCGAGGTCACCTGGAGATGCTGTATTGCTGAAATGACTCCTACCCCTGGGTGCCCGCACACACCAGCGGCCTCATCTGTGTTCTCACTGCACCTCCACCTCGCTAGGGCATCCCTCCCCAGACCCCTCGGCTGGGGGGGCACGGCCATCAGAATTGTTTTAAAGCTCTACAAGGGATTCTAATACCCCATCAAGGTGGAAACCTACTGATGTTATCTCTTTTCCACGGAAGAGAAAACTCAAGTTCAGAGAAGTCCAGTAACTTGCCCTAGTTGTACAGTTGGCAAAAGCTGAACTGGGAACAGCTTTGGGCCTGACCCATTGTAACCATATTCAGGTGTGGCAATGCCTTGCCCAGGTGGCCCCATAATTGATTCTTCTATCCATGTAATAGTGAAAGGAGGCATCATTAATCATCATTCCCTGACATTAGGCAGAAATTGGGATGGTTGGGGCCAGCTAGGCCAGCCATCCTGCCCACCCTGGCTTCTCTGTTTCCTAGGATTGGAGACGACATTTTCTTACAAAATAAGAATTTAAAAACATTTTCTTACAAATTTTAATTTTTCTTCCCAAAATACCTAATGACTGATTGCTCAAGAGTGTTATCATGTATCACTAACCCTAGTGTCCCCTTTTCACTTCCAGAAGGTATTTTATCCAAATTCGTATAAATTTTCTAGACAAGTTGCAGCTGGTGGAATGTTCCAGAACAATACTTTCAACGTCTCCATGGAGAAGAGCATTGTGACGGGTCCGGACAACTACATCACCTTCTACGATCGGCTCAACTTCCACCCCAGCTACAGGGTCAGCAAGCCGTCCATCTGTGATTGAGGGGCCTCCCAGCTCTGGCGGAGATAGTCTGGACAGTTGGCAGCCCTAATCTTTGATAAGTTGCCCAATTGTAAAGGAACACACTTCACTGCTTTCCCTGAAAATATTTTCCCCCTCTAGGTTAGAAAAATTTGCAAACGGGGCTATGATGCCGTACTTTCTCTGTTTTACATCTAGATGAAAAAGAGCTAATAGCTTGACTTTCCATTAAAAACCTTGCCATGTCCCCAGTCCCTGACTCAGGTATAATCAATGAGTAGGGCGGTGGGCATCCTGGGACCCCGATCTCAGTCTGAATCCTGGGAACGCCCGAGAGCCCCACCTGCATCTTTGTTTGGGAGCCATTTTTATACTCATGACAAACTACGCGTGGTTTGTGTTCTCAAGCATCCTGCCAAGCCACGGAGGGAGGGTAGGATGCTCTGCCTGGGTGTGGACGAGGGCTGGGCGAGGAGGCAGAGGGGACCTCAGGAGGAAAGCTCCAGGCGGGACCAGGCAGGAGGGCCCTTACTGGCCCTGACCCGGGCCAAGCTTGGAGTGCTATTGAGCACGCCCTGGCCACGAATGGGGCGGGGGCAGAGGCGGAATCAACAAGGTTGGTGACTGCTGCTTGTTGCTGAGGGGTGAGGTGTACGTCGGGCTTCTCCACTTGCTGTTCATTGTACCTCTTCAATAAAATGTTTTAAAAAAATCAGGCGGGGAAGACCATGTTTTTCTCAGGTGGGGGTAATAACTACATAAAGTGGATTTCTCTTTCCATGTAGTTAGTTCTCAATCAATGTTTACTATGATGTAGAGGGTCCTCAATAAGAAAACATTTTCTACGACAATATATATCTTCCAGACATAGATTCCTCCCACCTTCCTTTATGACAGCTCATCACAGGAAATCCGGAAGGTGTTGGAACCAGACAGAAGAAATCATTGTTACAGACCACTGTCGCTACCTTCCTTACAAAGGTTTTTACCCAAAGAGGTTTTACTCACATATGAATTTGGGAGGAAATGAAATACCATGACCGGTTATTTCTTCATTAAAGACTTATTATTACACAAAAGTAAACATTTCAGCAACATTCTTAACGTCCAGTTTGGGGTGGAAATGGTTTCCAGAGAAAATCAATCTATTATTTGAATAGAAAAGGTACAAAGCTGCGTCTGGAGCCAGGGTCTATGTCATATCCTTCTCCTTAGCTGGAAAACTAGCACAGACTCCAGGCATCACACTGAAAATGCCTTTTTTTTTTTAAAACAACCTTTCATTAAAAATACCAAAATCCTCAGAATGTTTCTGTATTTCTCCTCTGTTGAAATAAAAAAAGAAAAAGAACAGCTGATCAATCCAGTTTCTAAACTCACTGAAAAGGACAAATCCCTTCCTCTGAAGCTGGCTGGGAAGCGCAGGGGATCCAGGTGGGATGCAGCCATCAGGCAAAGTGATGGTTTCCCCTCCAAGCTAGACCCGGTGAGCACCTGCCCTCCCGGAACAGGACAGTGTGTGTAGGTCAGGGCCCGGGCTGGGACGGTCAGTCGAGCTGACATCCACAAACAAAACATGCCAAGCACGCCAGTGAGCTTTACGAAGTCAATCCTGGCATCAAAATCAGGCATTGACGTGCTTTAATTGTCATAGCCAATAACCAATATTTCTGTATCAGTTGCTAATGAGTTAATGGAACGTTAGACTCTGTACGTAGAATAAATGTCTGGAAAGACGGACAACCGAAGTACCTCTGGTATAACGCACATGCCTGTCTTCCTGAAAACTCACCCACCATCTCCGGCTCAGGCTCCCAATTCCCACGTGCTCCTGGCGCCTGGGCCCCCGCGAGGTGCCATGCTCCCCTCCACTTGTCTGTTTTCACGGTTTTCGAAGAGCTTTGACAGTGTCACCTCATCTGATGCTCACGCCTGGGGCAGGTCTTGCTGTACCTCCATCTATGGATGGGAAAATTAGGGTCCAGAGCGGGTGCCCTGCAGCAGGTCCTGGGCTTGAACCCGCCTTGGGGGGTCCTGGGAGGGGCCGGGTCATCAGCATCTGACCCCATAGACACACCCTAACTTCCTACATGTTTGCACGAGTCATATACGAACTCCAGTGATTATCATGAAATTTATCTTTTTAACCTATTTTCAAACTGGAATCTTTATGTGTGAGGGAAAAAGAAAAGAGTTTAGATTGACAGGCCTAATCCTAAGTTACAAGAACATGCCTTCTGTTCGGCATTATAGCATAAAGAACAGGAAGAAAATGACACCCATCATTCTTCTGACCTTTGTACTGAGTTCTTTTGAAATCTTAAATCCAATCGGAACAGTTACGGGAAAGGCGATTCAAAGAGGTTAACAAAAACCAGTTTCCACAGGTTATTAAATAAACTGCATGGCAATTCCAGAGAAACTCTTTCCCCATCCACGAGTAGGTCTTTTCTTTATCTGGCCTCTATTCCACTCTGAAATGAAACATTGACGAAGTTTCACAGCACTTTACTGATCGCTTAATTTAGCTGCTGAGTTGGCTTAAAACCAGTAACTTCTTACCCTAAAAGTATATTTTCATTTGTCTGTTTTTCTTCAGTGATATTTAATCTTTTATTTACAGTCAATTAGAATAAATGGTTTCAAATACATAGTAAAATGTGTTGACACTGGGAAAAAAAAATCCCTCTGTTCAGCACACAAAACACCAGAAATCTCAAAGCTTCTGCAAATAATATAATATTTCCCCCTCCCCGTCCCCTCTACACAGGCCCTTAAATTAATTTCAAGGAGAGAGGAGGATCAAGGTGGTAATACTTTTTATATGAGCAGATAAAGTGCTAGTATTTCAGTTGAGGGCCTGGTTTCCCACTGCGAGTGTGTCTCAGCTAGGGAAAACCTGTTGATAACTCGGATTCTGAGCAAAAGAGAAAGTTCAGAGCAACACTTCTCGATTTCTTAAAATTTTATTTATTTTTGGCTGCACTGGATCTTCGTTGCTGCGCGCGGGCTTTCTCTAGTTGTGGCGAGCAGGGGTTACTCTTCATTGCGGTGCGCAGGCTTCTCGTTGCGGTGGCTTCTCTTGTTGAGGAGCACGGGCCCTAGAGCACGCGGGCTTCAGTAGTTGCAGCGCGTGGGCTCAGTAGTTGTGGCGCATGGGCCTAGCTGCTCCGCAGCATGTGGGATCTTCCAGGACCAGGGCTCGAACCCGTGTCCACTGCATTGGCAGACGGATTCTTAATCACTGCACCACCTGGGAAGTCCATGACTCTTCTCTTTAGGAAGACACTCTCCTTGATGCGGAAACGCGGGTGGTGAACATCAAACACTAACCTCCAAGACTTCCCCCTCTTCCCACTCCCATCCTATTCTGCTGGGACTTCTGAAGCGGGCCCATTCTTTCCAGAAAAGGGGGCAGTTCCTGCAGCGACACAGTGACCCCAGGATGACCTAACCCAGAGCATTAGACACCTCAAAAACCGGGCCTCTTGGGGCTTCCCTGGTGGCACAGTGGTTGAGAGTCCGCCTGCCGATGCAGGGGACACAGGTTCGTGTCCCGGTCCGGGAAGATCGCACATGCCGCGGAGCGGCTGGGCCCGTGAGCCATGGCCGCTGAGCCTGCGCGTCCGGAGTCTGTGCTCCGCAACGGGAGAGGCCACAACAGTGAGAGGCCCACATACCGCAAAAAAAAACCCTCAAAAAACAAAACAAAAAAACGGGTCTCTCCCTCTTCTTTGCACTAGGTGAAATGAACCTGTGGCCCCAGGTACATAGATGCCCACCCCCTCCCCATTGGGAAGCAAGAGGGGCTCTTTGGTTCAGACTTATCTGTAGGTCTTAGTGATTACAGCTTGATTTGGTAACACATCCTTGCTGAGACTCTTCCTACAAGTGCGGGCACATGTGCCATCTCATGCAGCAGCTCCAGGGATGCTGTGATGCACGGATGCAGGGTCGGGCCCGGATCATCGGAGGAGCTGTACCAGGGCTGCAAACGTATAGACAGCCATCACTAAGGGACAGTGCTCCCGTCTGCCCCCCACTGCAGCCCCCTTTGCAGACAGGATGCAGGGGGACCTCGGACCTTGGCCCCAGTGTGTGCCAGAGTTGACCTAGGATGTTGGGGAGAGGGAAAGTAAAATCTTTCACGCAGCATGGCTTGTTGGCAATCCAGGGATGGGCCCGCACGGTCACGTTTGCGTCCAGTTTGTGAAAACCAGGCATGGCCTGCACTGCCAAGTAAGCACACAGACTGGGGCTAGGGAGGCAGGGGGAGAGGAAGGTGCAAAGGGTCTGGGAGAGACTGGGATGGGCCGCAGGAGCAGAGAGGTGCTCAGGACTAAATGCACGATGGCACAGAAGAACACTGGCAGGTCCTAGACATTGGGTTCTCACGTCAACATCCTGCAAAGGCCACTCTGCACAGGACAGACTACATCAACTGATTTGTGAGCAGTGCCTGATTTATTAGCATAAAAAAAAAACCAAAAACAAAAAATCCAGTTCTTATATACAAAACAAGCTGATTTTTGTTTTCAAGTGTTAAAAGCGCTCCTTCAAAATTAAATGAAATTTAAAGCGTGGATTAATTGTTTTTCCAGGAAGCACTTAAGTGAATGAATATTCGACAACGGAAATATTGGATGCACAGCGCGTAGGCACCGGACGGTCACGGAGTCCACAGGGCCTGCCCGTCACAGCATCTGACCCAGCGGACACTGACTGTGGGTGCTGGCACACGTCCCCATTTGGGTACAGAAGTGAATTCCTGCTAAGACCTAGGGGGGCACAACATGTAGAAAATTCACTTGCACATCAGAATAACAACTTCAGCTGCAAATTAAACCTTGCTCCAGGCCCACTGCAGCTACTGATGGGCTGTCACAACTGCGGCAGCCGATCAGTTTGCTGGACGATCGCGGGTAAATGTCAGCGCTCAGCCTCACGTGTGCAGGTTCCCACCTGCCTCTTCCGTAGCTGTGGGCACCGCAGCAGCCTCAGAGCACAAAGTACAGGATGCCACGCTCTTCCCTGTGTGCGTGGCACCGCCGCTCAAACACACCGAGAGTACGGGCACACCCCTGCTGGTGGAGCGGTCCCAGCGAGCCCAGTTCCCGGAGGGCGGTGGGCTTTGTCCTCGGTCCTCAGGACTCCGGGCACCAGAACCCATGAAGCAGCCGCTGCCTCTCTGCTTTGCCCAGATCAGGACAAGGGCATTTAAAACACACGGGCTGCCTGGTACCTTTTTAGAGCTGTGACTAAAAACGAAGGACGGCAGCTCCTGTATAAAGAGGTTTATTGAGCCGGTAGAATCATGTCATGATTGAACAGGACTGGACATTAAACAACACAGGCTTCAGGTGTGAACTGGTGACCGGCCCTGAGATCTCACTCAGGACTCCTACGTGCAACTGGCATGGCCGGTTTGCTCGCTGGCCATTGTGCTTTGAAACGCTTTTCCAATTGAAGACATGCTCGGGCCTCTTTTACATAAGAAGTGCTGTCCAGGGGTGTCCCAACCAAGACCGCTGGGGCGTTCTGGCACGTCTCAGGCGGGGCACCGGCTGCTGCCTTCCTCGGGCCCGAACTGTGGCCACGACTGGCCATGGCCACCAGCGATCAACCCCAAGTGCAGGGACAGTCGGAACCAAGTGTTTGCTGATCTAAGACTAGTGCGGAGACCACGGAGAACTGCCCCGAGGAACGCCCTACAAAATCCAACAATGGTATTCACCAAAAATATTTTTTACAGCACTTTAAATAATTTACAAAAAGCCTACAAAAATTATATTTACCAGGACACATCTGTTAAATAAAAACATCCTTTCGCGTTAGTGTACATATATACAGGCTGTACAGGGGCCTCCAGGGCTCCGCCCTTTCATCAGGAGTGTGTGACACGTGGGGACGGGCACACACATGCTTCGCCCACACTTGCCGCGGCCAGGAGCGGGCTCACAGCTGGAGGACGGGGCCCTTGGCCAAGAGGCTGCCGCCCTCCTCCACAGACGCATCGCTGAACTCACTGGCGTCGCTGCCCAGGGCCTCTTGGTCTTCATCGTCTCCGTCCACCCCCCTCCGCCTGTACCGCAGGTCCAAGATGCTCTCCTCCGGCCCCGAGTTCCTCCTGTCGGGCAGACTGAGCCCTGCCTGGGACTTCCTGGGCGGCCAGCGGCCACCCTCCTGCTTCACCAGCAAGTGTGAGCTTCCGAACACTGGGCCGTGGCCAGCCTGGGTCTCTCGGAAGGCCGAGAAGGATGCGCCCTGTAGAGGCAGGCTCAGGGGGGCACTGAAGAGGCTGGCCTGCTTCCCGCCCCAGGAGACACTCTTCCCGAAGTGAAACAGCTGCGTGGAGAGCAGTGGTGAGAAGCCGGCAAAAGGCAGGCCTCTCTTGGGGTCCATGGCGAGGCTGGGCGAGCCCCGGGCCTGGCCCTCCAGCCGCTTCTCTCTCTGGCCCCTGAGGCCCCCTTTCCACGCCGCCGTGTCCCTGCCTTTCGTGTTCAGTGCCCAGGTGCTCTGCAACCGGCTCTGGGGGGAGAAGTCAGTCCAGGGCAGGGCGAGGCCGGCCCGGGGCCTCCCCTCTTGCTCGGCGCCTGGGGTCCGTGCCAGTGAGCTCCGGCTCTCTGCCCGAGCGCCAGCCTCCACGCAGCTCGGGAGCTGAGCCAATGCGGTTTCCCCCGCGGCAGCCTCGGCCCCCCTCGGGCTCTTATCTTTGGGCACATAGGCGGTTCTCCTACTGGCTGGTGACCCCTTGGCAGACGCGGTCCCGCTGGTGCTCCTGGGCGGTACCAGTTCGCATCTGGCCAGGGCTGCAGGGCTGCAAGCCTGCTCGGCGCGGGGGCTGCTCCTCCCGGCCGGAGCGAAGGCTCTGCCCGGGCCCCTCGGTCCCTCGGCCGGCTGCAAGGGCCCCCTGCACCTCTGGCTCCGGGTGCACATGCCAGGCTGAAGGGCCGGGCCGGGAGGTGGCACTTTCCGGCACGGCAGCTCTGGCTTGCCCCCATTCCCCGTCCCGAGAGCGGTGGGGCCCCCTCCTTGAATTTCTGATCCGCTCACGGACTCCTTGGCCTTTTCGGCCAAAAACTTCCTAATCTCCAGTTCAATGCTGTCATCGCTGTCTACAGAGCTGCTGTCATCAGACAGGGAACTGGGGCTTGGGGCCGGACCACGAAGTTCACGGGCTTCCGATTCACCAGAGAACAGGCTCCTTCCTGCAGCTTGGCCCCTGGACCGGGGAGCCGGGGGCGCGTCCTCGGCTGCCACGCCGTCTGGCTTTGCTCTCACCGCTTCTCGGCAGAGGACGTGCGAGGGTCTCCCCGGGCTCTCTTTTCTGGACTTTGAGAGGCAGCTTTTCAGCAGATGTGGGCTTCGGTCTTTCCAGTCTTTCGGGAAGCCCCCTACTTTATCCAGGAACTGCGTCTCCGTGGTGCTGAACCTGACCCTCTTCTTGCAGCCGGCTCTGGGGTCTTTGCACCTCTTCCGGAGCCTCCGCTTGGACCGCAGCAGGTCCTTGATGGCCGTGTCCAGGTCCTCGTCACTGTCCAGCGAGCTGCTCTTGTCCTCGGAGCTCTCCTTCTCATCCCCGCGCCTCGCCTCGGCCGCCTTCCCGGGGCCTGGCAACATGGTACCCTGCGTGACCCGGGCCCCGTGCTCATCACCCAGCACGCCCGTCCTGCAGGGGAGAGGCTGGCCCCAGGTCTCACCCTCCCTTCCCGGGGCCTCGCTGGCTTTCCCCTGGCTGGGCTGCGCTCTCCCCTGGCTGCGGTCGGCGTCCCGGGCGCCCTCCTGCGCCTCGGCCGTGTCTCTGGTCCTCTTGGGCGTGCACGGCCGCACGGCGGTGCTGCCTGCTCCGCGTTTCCTCTTGCAGCTCAGTGACAGGTCCGGCGTTTTGGAGGCCGAGGCGCTGAGGCCGGACGGCAGCAGCGGGCTGTGTGCTGGTGGCGGGCACGTCTCCGTCCTGGGCAGCAGCCCCCCTGACTGCGCCTTCAGAGCCAAGAACGTCCGGATTTCCCGTTCGATGCTGTCGTCGCTGTCCACAGAGCTGCTGTCACCGTCGGAGCAGGAAGGCACGTTGTGGGGATACAGGAGTGGGCTGGTGGGCGGGGATCTGGTGCCGCCCTCCAGGGGACCCGGCAGGATCGTTTTGGAAATGTCCAGGATCGCTTCCGCGCACATCAGCTCCGCGGATGTGTCTGCGCAGCACGGGGACCCGTCCACAGACTTGTTTTCGGCAGCTGTACTTCCCGGAGGTGCAGGAGCCACGGTTTCCCTGGGAGGCCTGGAGGGGTGGTCGGGGTCCGGGCCACCCGGGCTGAAGTCCGCGGCCTTGGTGGCCACCGGCTTCTTCTTGCCCGGGGTCTTCCCGTGGCCTTCGAGCCAGGTGCTCTTGGTGCAGAGGCCCGTGCCGTGCGCAGGGGGCCCGGGGCCCTTCTCCTCCGCGGGCAGGGTCCTCTGCAGCGGCTCGCCACCTGCCTCCTTCCTCTTCTCCAGCTGGTACAGCTGGATGGCCTCCTCGATGCCATCATCGCTGCTTGAGTCGGCCGCCTCAGGCACCAGGGCCGTGCTCCTGGCTCGCCTTCCCCTCTTCCCTGAGCCGGTGCCCCTCCTGACCCCGACTTTACCAGGGGCTGCTTCTGTAGGGCGGCCCGCAGCCACGGCGGGCTCAACGGTGACCTTGCACCTGGGGCCTCTGGGCAGCACGCCAGCCTTTGTGGACCTGGGAGGCTTCCGGAAGGTGAACTCCTTACAGGCGCCCGCCAGCTCCTGCTGGTACGCCTTGCCCGTCGGCTCTCTGCTGGATCTAGACGCCAACTGGGCCAAGCCGTCACCGGGGTCTGGTTTTTTGTCTGCAGGAACGTCGCATTTTTGGGTTTCGTGCTGCCTCTTCTCACTTAGGAACTGTTCGATCTCTGCCCGGATGCTCTGTTCGAAGGAGTCCTCACTGCTCACACTGAGTGGCGAGGCAGAGCCCTGGTCCTGGCCGACTCCCCTGTGGCTGCCGGGGACACCAGTGGGGCCAGCTGCAAGGTCTGGGGGGCACAGGGCGGTCGGGGTGCCGCTCGGAGGCGGCTCTGGTTTGCATCGACTGGCTGCGGGAGGCTGGGCGGCCCCGCTCTTGGCCTTCAGGTACTCCTGGATGGCTTCCTCAATGTCGCGGTCCACGGAATCATCACTGTCCGAATCCAGCACCAGGGGGCCGAGGTCCGCGGCCTCCTCCTCCCCCTTGGGGTCAAAACCAACAGCAAGACCACAGGCGGCAAAGGCGGGGCTGGTAGCCAGCCTGGTGCCACGGCCCCTCTCCGCTCTCTGGCTTCTCTGCCGGCCATGCTCGCCACTCATGCCCAGGGTGGCCCCGTCCCCCTGAAGCGTGCTGATGACCGCCTGCACCTTGGCGCTCACCGCCGCTCTCGGGACGCCCTCCTTCGGCTCCGAGAAGCATCCGGGAAACCTACAGCTCCCAGGTGGGCCAAAGGCCTCCCATTTGGACGGCAGGGCGAGCACAGGAGGCGCATTCATGAGATACATCCTAGCCGACGGGACGCGCAGAGAGGCGGCACTTTGCTTCTCTGCCTGCTTCACATCCTGGAGGAGAAGGCACGCCGGGATGGCGCCCTAGGTCAGGTCACGGAGAAGCGGTGGGCCTGGTGAGGGTCCAGCCGGCCGCGGGTCCCAGGGCAAGTCACTCACGCCTCCCGGGTCTCATCTCCCTTGGCTGTAGATGCAAGACGGCCACGAAGCTTCATGAGAAAACGCTTCCGAGCCACCCGCAGCGAGCTCGCGGAAGCTCACACGAGTGTCCTTTCCTCGTCCCTCTGTCCATCTTCTCCGATACAGGAACAGAGGTTTTATTTACCTCCAGAAGTTGTCAGGAGGTGCCAATGAGATAAAGACTCAGTGCTTCTCTGCAGGTGGAAAAGAACAACTAGTATGAATCCAGGTTCAGTGAGACGTCGTGGGTAGGTCCAACCTTGACGCGAATCAGCAGCTCCTGAAATGAGAAGTTACTTGATGGGAGCATTTATCTCCCTAAACAACTTTAAAGGGTCACTTATACCAAAGCCTCTTTATTTTATTTTTTTATTTATTATTTTTTTTTTTGCGGTACATGGGCCTCCCACTGTTGTGGCCTCTCCCGTTGCAGAGCACACAGGCTCTGGACGCGCAGGCTCAGCGGCCACGGCTCACGGGACCAGCCGCTCCGCGGCATGTGGGATCTTCCCGGACCGGGGCACGATCCCGCGTCCCCTGCATCGGCAGGCGGACCCTCAACCACTGCGTCACCAGGGAAGCCCAAAGCCTCTTTATTTTAAAACGTCGAACGTATATTTGCCAGATGGTCTCACGGGACCATATGATTATTTTTAGGTAATTAATACAGAAGTTGCCCCAAACACAGTCAGGTGCCCCTTTTCAAGCTGTGTGGTTTCTCCACAGCTTTTGTATCTCAGACCAAATGTGGCTGGGTCGGCAGAACCACTGGGATAGTCTTGGGGACACTTTGAAGACCTGCTCCCAACAGCCTTTACACTACAGGTCTGGGACCACCGCCGGGGAGGGGAACATAACGCAGGCTGTACACAGCCGATTAGAAAGACGCAGAATACATCATATGACTGTCAGCTCTTAACATGTTTCTCTGACCTCTCCCGATCCCCTGCAAACTGGAATGCAAAGTAGCCGAGATGCAAGAGGAGAGCTTGGCAGTGCTTGTGGAAACAGGGAAATTGAGTTCCAACTCCAAACAGTGCCGGGCAAGGCGGTCACCACCCTGGGGCCTTGGGGGGTGGCCGGAAGTGGCCTGTGTGTTTGCTTTGCTTCCCATGCAGATCCTTCTCCCCCAGGAGCTTCCTTCCTGACGAGCACAGAATCCTGTGTTTACACACCACAGTCCTTTCCAGGAAAGCCTAGCTCAGCCACCTAGGCACAGATGTGCCCAAACAGGTGGGACCAGCAATGACCCAGAGGGCATGACCGATTCAGAAGGAAGTCCTCTGCTATTACTACTTATGCCCAGAAGGTGAGACTCTACAATGTAAAAGAATCTGCTGCATTTACCTGCGATTCTCTTCGAGTCCAGGTTCAGCGTGACGTTTGCAGAACGGTTCAGGGATTGGGTCTTCGTCCCCCCACCTCTACGCTGTAGAATCTGGTGCCCACTTTTTAAACGGACTTTTGACTGCCAAGATTAAAGAGAATCAGAGACCTAATTCAGAGGCTGAAACTACAGCTGGTAAGTATTTGGGGGGAAAGAAATCACATTAAGGGCTCAAAATTCAATTTTGGAAGAACTTACCCTGAGGCCAAATACAGTTAACCACAACTAATTCCCAACTCTCCCGGGCCATAGGTCTGATCCTGTAGGATGGTGACGGCAGGGAACATGTGAGGCTATTTATCAGTCCTCAGATGTGAGCACCCGTAACAGTCCACGATCCCTCCCACAGCACCACCCTCCAGGGAGGTTCCCTCCCAAGGGCAGTGGGGAACAACAGTGGGGAGGGGGAGGGCCCTTTCCCTGGGCTGTGCCCACCTTGCTGTGGTCATCATTCAAGCTGCCTTGGCAAAATGACAGAGATTACGAGACATCTGCATAGGCCTTGATCTGTGACGAGTCTACATAAAGAATATTAACTTCTTAAACAGCACTGCTATCTGAAAAAGTGGGCCCAAGGATGAACCCAAGCTGCAGTGGTTTCCACTCCAGGTAGCAGAGTGGGCGGAAGGAAAAGCGCTGCTCTCTACTCATCACCTTGACCATGTTCACAGCTCTTAAATGACTGTCGAGAGCTCAGACTCCTAGTGGGCAGTTTTCTGAACTGTCAAATTACCTAGCGCAAGAATGAGGTTAAAAATTCAGAGAGCGTCTCCAGCGACAGCTTGTGGCTTTAAAACAATCACCTACAATGAGATGAATCATTCTGGAAAACTCCCTGAAACTGTACTTGGAGAGACTGTGGGCTGAAGCCTGGGGGCTTTCGCTTTGCCAAACTGCCACCCTGCTCCTCGAGAACCCGGGGACCAGGTCTGGAGGGTGGCTGTGAGGACGCCCAGCCCTGCGCCCCAAAGCCATGTGCTGCCAGAATTTGAACAGTGGAGGAGGGCGCCTGGGTCTCTTCTCAGTCTAGACACCAACCTCCAGGAGGACAGAACCTCGCTAATGCCCATCCTCTGGCCAAGTCTGGCTCCCCGCACGCCATGTGGCTTCGCCATTAATGCTGTGCAGCTCCTGCCCTTCCCTCCCAGGCTGGACTTTCCCCGGGGTTAGGGAGGTGAGGGTCGGGATACAAGGCCCAGAAGGAGGGCCCTCTCTGGAGGGCCAGCCTGAAGTGGGCGTGCGCTGGAATTCCGGCCCTGGCCTGCGGAAGATGAGACTTTACAATACGGCAAGGACGGCTCCCCAGCAAAGCTGCAGGGCCACTGCCAGTGCCTAGGGGGCCGGAGGCCAGGCGAGACCCTCCCGGCTGACCCTGCCCTGCCCTCTGCTCCCGGCCTGGGGGCGCTCACTCCCAGCGCAGCCTCTGCCAGGAGGGATCCCGGCGCCCGGAGAGGAGACCCGGTTCTCTGGCAGGAAGGGGTCGGGCCTCCACGCAGGGCTGCGCCCGGGTTATATTCTGGGCTCGGTGGGCTTGGGGTCGAGGGGCCCGGTGACCCTCCGGGAAGCTGCACGGGGCGGGGCGCAGGGCACGATCTCAGCGGGGGGGGCCGGGCCCCGGGCCCTCACCAGCCTCGGGCCGGCCCCCCGAAATGCCCCCGGTGCGGTTGGAGTGAGTAGTCGGAGTGATGTCTGACCCCCAGCCCACTCCGGCCAGAGGCTGGGGTCCTCCGGTGCTGTTTGGGCGCCCTCTCCCCTGGCCCCCAACTGCCCCGGGGGCGGGGGTCGTGCGCTGAGTCAGTGGCCGAGTTGGCAGACGCCGCCCTGCCTCCGCGGTTCCCGGTGGGAAGTTCAGGCCGGGAGGCGCACAGATGGGCTACTTTGTCGTGGATGATGTTACTATGGTCATCAGCAGTCCTGTTACTAGAAGCTCCTACACGGCCAGCGTCCGCTGTGTGCCTAGCACCGTGCCTCCGGCTGGAAGGAGGTGGTTCCTCGCCTTAAGTCTGCGCAGAGCTCAAGTCTGGCTCCCTGGAAGCAGCGGGTCCCTCTGTGCCCCCCTGCCCCCCAGTACCCGAAGCTCCAGTGCTGCATGGCCAGCCTTCTTTCCAGGAAAGCTGCCCAGGCCTCCTGCTGCCTTTGCCCAATGCTTCTGTGTGTCTGCGTTTCTTACTTCACCCCAAACTTCGGGATAAGGAACCTGAGGCTAAGAATGGATAAACAGCCCGCCCAGGGACCGGGGTCCTGCAGCAGGGAAGCTCGGGAGGCAGCCTCATGTGTAGTGGAAGCCCAGGACTTCAGAGCCATAGGGGACCTGGGAGAGCAGAGCATCCCTCAGTCGTTCAGGGAAAGGTCACTGAGCACCTGAGCGTGTGCAGGCCTTTGGCCTGGCCTTGGGGGTCTGTGGAGGCCGGGGTGGAGGCTGGGGCGCCCTGTGACTGGCTCCATAGGCGTACCTGCAGCTGGGTTCCAACAGGAGGAAACAGATGTTAAAGACACATCTGTCATGGGCGTTTGGCCTGTTTGGGAATGGGGAGGGAGCATTGTCTTCCAGGAA
>NW_020175018.1:16954294-16968001 GCF_003031525.2 Neophocaena asiaeorientalis asiaeorientalis
TTAGGACAGGTTCTGTTTTCTGGTCCCTTCGCTGACTGTGTGGCCTTGAAGTTCTTTCTGGTTTTGTTTGATTTTTCTAACAGTTCAGAGATCTTCACCGGAGGCTTGTGGTGTCTCACTGCTACTCAGGGTGCTAGGGCTGGTGGGGGTGGAGCCCGGGCAGCGGGAGGGGCAGGTTGAAAGCAAGATACGAAGACTGTCCGTCTTTCCATCCCTACCAGCCTCCATGCCCCTGACCCAGACGTATCTCGGGGTGAACTGGGGTTTCGTTTCCTGTCTAAAAAGTGCCAGAAGTTGGACAGGAGAAAAAAGTCAGAGGCTTTTTCCTGCAGGAATGAGAAGGGGGCTATTTCTAGCCTTATCCGCCTAGGGAATTTTGAAAGCCATGAAAACATAGGATTCATGCTTCAGAGAACTGTTTAATAAACACTGTCTTCTCACTATGAGTCATACTCTTTCATTACCAAAAGTTTGGGAAAAGACATCTAATTAATAACCTAATGAGCCACAAAAAGGGATGCACAGATGTTACTATGGTCATCAGCAGTCCTGTTACTAGAAGCTCCTACACGGCCAGTGTTTTTATTTTTTTAAATTTTATTTATTTATTTATCTAGTTTTGGCTGCGTTGGGTGTGGGCTTTCTCTAGTTGCGGCGAGCAGGGGCTACTCTTCCTTGCGGTGCGCGTGCTTCTCGTTGTGGTGGCTTCTCTTTGTTGCAGAGCACGGGCTCTAGGCACGTGGGCTCAGTAGTTGCGGCGCACGGGCTTAGTTGCTCTGCGGCGTGTGGGATCTTCCCGGACCAGGGCTCAAACCCGTGTCCCCTGCATTGGCAGCCGGATACCTGACCACTGCGCCACCAGGGAAGTCCCTTCCCACAGTTCGTAAATAGTGCTGTGATGAACATCTTTGCTGATGTGTCCTTGGAAGCCGGCTGAGTTTTCCTCAGGGTAAATTCCTAGAAGAGACCTCGCCTGGGCTGAGGACTGGTATGCGTTTTGGCCAAAATGCCCTCCAGAAATGCCCAGCTGACATACCGTCTACCCACTGAGTGGGGAGCACGGCTGGACTGTATCCTTGCATTCGCGTCTGGCAATCTCACAGGTAAAACAAGTCTTTTCCACTTTGATTTTAATTTCTTTGCCTGGTGGTGGTGTAGAACATCTTTTTATTTTACTATTGGCCATTTGGAAAATTGCCTGTACGTGTTCTGTGAGCATTTAAAATTTTTCTCTTGGGCCGTGTGTCTTTTTCTTTTTCCAGAGCTTCTTGCATTAAGGATTTAGCGCATCTCCAGTGATACTCGTTTATTTTTCAGTTTGTCATTTTTCTTTTAACTTTGGATTTAGCTTTTGGTTTGTTTTGTTGGCCATGCACGAGTTTTCAATTTGTGTAACCAAATCTGTGAAGTTTCCTTTATGGCTTCCGGCTTGGCGGTAAGGGCCAGGGCAGCTTTTACCATGCTGAGATTTTGTGGCTAAATTTACAAATAAGAACAATTGAAGCCATGGAGGGGCATGAATTACAGATTCCTGTGGAAATCAGAAATCCAAGGGTGTGACGGGGAATAAGCAGATTCTGGAAAGGGAAAGGCTTTTTTTTTTTTTTTTGGCGGTACGCGGGCCTCTCACTGTTGTGGCCTCTCCCGTTGCGGAGCACAGGCTCAGCGGCCATGGCTCACGGGCCCAGCCGCTCCGTGGCACGTGGGATCTTCCCGGACCGGGGCACGAACCCGCGTCCCTTGCATCGGCAGGCGGACTCCCAACCACTGCGCCACTAGGGAAGCCCGGGGAAGGCTTTCTTCATTCCTTGTTGAAGCCGCCCACCTTCAGATACCTATGTATACACACACACTCGTGCACACACACACACACATGCACGTACACACACATTTATACTGTAACTTTGAGGAAGCTGTATCTCCTGCATGTTGTAAGATCTTCATCGGAGGAACAAGAAGGACATCTATTTTTATCAAAACTTTCCTGTTGTAAGAGGTGCTGACTTTGGCGTTTAGTTTTCTCCCAATCAGGCTCCTCACGGTGCAAGTTCCGGGTCTCCTAGGATCTGCCCACAGGCTGCCTTCTCCCTGTTCTGACCACCATGAAGTGGGCTCCCTTTTCCAAGGCAGGGGTCACCCTGGCATCTTTGCTCAGCCCAGGCCTGACTCTTCTAGAATGACAGTCAGTAGCTCTGCTGTCTCCCGGATGGGTGAGCGCTGGCAGCAGGGACCAGGGCCGTGGGTGGGCTTCCAGTCAGGCTCTGGGGCCCTGTGCAGTCACTGCTCCCCTCTGGCCCTCTCTTTGCCCTTCTGTCGAGGGAACAGGGAATCCTTAGGGACTTTCTCAGTTACTCTCCACACGGAGCAGAGGACCCCCAGGAAGACAGCCAGGACCGCAGGGCCGGAGTCAGTGTGAGCGACAGAAGCCAGAGGCTCCTCGATTTGTGTCTGTTTTCCCTAAAAGAGTTAAGGGTGCTCTCATAATGAAAGAAACTCCAATGAAAGGAGGCGCCACTTCCTCCCCCCCAGCCCCCCGCCACTCATGGTCCCTAGGGGGCACACGGGCGATGCAGGCACCCCCAAACCAGTTGATGGGAGGATGAAGGACTGCATCCCCACCAGCGTCTGTGAAGTGTGAAGTCCGCCGACCCCGCTTCGAGGACTCTGTCCCGAGGTTATGGTCACACCGTTCACGCAGGCAGATCTCCACAAAGACGATTCTTCACTTAGCAAAGCAAACCCCACCTACACGGCTGTTCGGAGGGGCGGCGACACTGACCATCTGTGCCCGGAGCCTCTGCTGGAGAGAATGAGGTGGGTCCACATAAAGCCTTGGCTGGGCTGATCTCACCGGTGGCCGTGGGGTGTCCTGCCTGGCAGAACGGATGACAGAGTGGTATTTTCCCCCGGGACTTGCCAGCCACCGTTAGCAGTGAGACTTCCTCTGTGGAGTGGCCCCGCGTGAGGGCTGGCCGGGAGATGCTGCATTTTTCTGCTGGCTTCTTTATACGGTTTCAACTTGAAAATAATGAGCATTGTTTTCATATATAAAAAAAATCACCTCATGTAAAGTATGGAATGGAAATGTATGAAAGTTCATGTGTGTAAGTGTAGACAGACAGACAGACACACACACACCACCCAGACCAGGTCCAAATAACTCCGCCCACTCGATTCAGTCTTTGGAAATTCTATTTCTGCAAAACCATTTTTTTTTTTTTTTTTTTTTGCGGTATGCGGGCCTCTCACTGCTGGGGCCCGTCCCGTTGCGGGGCACAGGCTCCGGACGCGCAGGCTCAGCGGCCATGGCTCACGGGCCCAGCCGCTCCGCGGCATGTGGGATCTTCCCGGACCGGGGCACGAACCCGCGTCCCCTGCATCGGCAGGCGGACTCTCAACCCCTGCGCCACCAGGGAAGCCCTGCAAAACCGTTTTTTAAAATCTCTCGCCTGATGAGATTGGGATTGACATATACACGCTACTATGTATAAAATGGGTTACTAATGAGAACCTACTGTAGAGCACAGGAAACTCTCCTCAGTGCTCTGTGGTGACCTAAATGGGAAGGAAGTCCAAAGAGGAGGGGATAGATGTACACATGTAGCTGATTCACTTCGCTGTACAGCAGAAACTAACACAACATTGTAAAGCGACTATACTCCCATAAAAATTAATTAAAAATATCTCTCACCTCAGAAACGACCTTTATTCAGTTTATTTCTTGAGTGTCAGGTTCTTAGAATTTTCCTGACATGAATTTCACTCAGTTTATTATTTACCATTTCAGGGGCCAACTTGACTTTAAAATCGTCTGTTTATAAGGCAGCTAAACTAAGACAGAAAATAATCCCCTTGAGACGAAATTTTTCAGGAGGGCCCAGAGTCCGTCATAAACGGGGAATGAAGTTGCATTACCTCCGATTTACTCATGCAAGGGCAGGATATCTTCCAGCTCAAGATTTGAGAGAAAGATGATTATCTCTCTCTGATTCTTGGCAGAAAATAAATTGGACGAAGGCCCTCATTCTTATCAGGCAATTTTGGGAAGTTTGCGCCCGTCCTCTCCTCGGAGGGCCTGTGGGTAACTGGGGCGGCACTGGGAGGTGGCCAGACTGGGGGCTGAGGCCCCCAGGTTTGGGGAACCCTTTAGAGGCAGGAAAACGTACTGAGCAAAGGCAAAGCGACAAAGGCCGGCAGAAGTCGGATGTCTTGGACCCAGACGCTCTGGGACAGGAGCCCCCCTCAGGTCAGTCCATGCAGACATGAGAAGGAGAAGCGTGTGCAGGGCTCAGGCTGGAGCATCCTTGGACACAGGACTGGGCGAGGGGAGGTCGCCACAATGTGGGTGCAGTGGAGGCCGAGACTGAGATGACGCCCTCAGATCGTCCCACTGAGGAAAGTGGCCGGGCCGTTACACCCCCTGCACAGAGGCCACTGGACGTGGGTGGCCCCCGGGAAGGAGAGGACCTCAGTCAGGAGTGTGGCCAGTGCAGACCCCACTCCTGGCGCCTCCGCCCTGAAGGGGTCTGGGCAGCTGCCCTGTGTCCACTGCAAACCTCCAGGACTTTATTCCTTTGGAAACAGCTACTCGAATTCTGTACTTGAGAAATGCCACTCTTTCTATCCATATTTCAGGCAGAGTTAGTTAGCTCGTTACATCTGTAGGAGTTTTACCCCAACCACATTCAGTGGAAGAGGCTGCTGAAAATTTGTCCAGAAATGATAAGATTATAAGACTTAGATATGAAAATCTGCATCGAATGTTAACAATCAGGAAACAATCAGGATGGAAATGATGGCAAATGTGGCGAAGGAAACCAGTTCTGGCGGAACTTGTCATGAGGACGCTTCCGTGCTCCTGGGGAATGAATTGGCACAGAGTAAAAACGAGAGTTCACACTTCAGTCTCAAAAATGTCCCCAAATCTGTAAAAATGATTCTATTTCGGTTTTCTTTTGGCAGAAAGAAAAGGAACCTACTGCACGTTCTCTGAGTTTTGGAAAGGCAATATGGAAAATTCAAACTTTTTTGAATACAAAGCTCCTTCTATCCTGAATCATGTATTCGCTTCCTAGGACGTGGGCTGGGGAAGGGTCTCCTCAGATTGATAAAGGGTCCTGGGTTCTCTGTGTACCAGTTAGTTCGGTGCCATTAGAGGAAAGTCGGGCTGCGTGGAGAGCTGGGCCTTCCCCTGTGTCCCATCCCCTCTCTCCATCCTAGAAGGCACTGTCTGCTTTCACACTAAAGCCAGTTTCAGAAACATTCCCCTCCATGACACTTTCCGTATTCCATCTTGGAAGTATCTCGCTCTGCCACATAATTGGAAAAACGTCAGGGACTTGCAGACCCGGGAAGGGACATGAGGCCTGCACTGGCGGATGGAGACCCACTGGGAGGGGGCACGGGTGGGGTGACTGCCTTTGGGCAGACACCCAGCTCCGTCCTAGTCGGGGGGCTCCAGTAGGCTGGCTCTCAGGCTGAGCACAGAGGCGTCGGAGGCTGGGAGTGAGGAGTGAACGGGGCGGGCACGGAGCCAGGGGCCGTGCAGGGTTTGCCCTTCCTTGAAATGAGAGCATCAGACCCAGCTTTTCCCTGGGAGCCTGGGTTTTACTTTCTTAGTTTTCAAGTGACAGTGTTTCACTGCCCTGAGTGTGCCCCGTGAGCGTGGCTGTTTCTCCCACATGGGTGGTACAGTGTGGTCGTCCACACGCCTGAGTCACCCAGCGCCCAGGCTTCAGGGCAGGACAGGTGAGCTGCCCCCAAGCCCCTGCGGAGATAGTGTGTGCAGGGAGAGCCGGCGGGGTGCCAGGGTGGGCGCTCAGAAGGGGACCCACTGCCCAGCTGGCATTTCCTGCTCTGTTTACACAGCAGGATGAGCCCCTTTATAAAAAGCAGCTGTGGCACTTCACCCTACACTCAGACACCACGGTCTCCGGTTACAACGGAAGGGGGTTTGCGCTGCTGGGAGGCAAGAGGAGGTTGACCAGTAAGACAGACTTAAAATGTAGCCATAATTCCTAGAGGAGAAGCCAGAGAGAAGGAAGCTTTTACCTGGGCCGCCCAGCACCACTGAGGTTTTATACGAGAGACTCGCTGGGGGACAGGCTGGTTGGTTACATTTACGACTTGGGCAGAGGTGACCTTTCATGTCGCCCTGCACAGTCCGCACGCTTGTAGTCTAAGGATGCGGTGCGTTAGTTTCATCCTTAATGCACAGAAACACAGTGGAGACTTGTATGTGTTCAGTTTATCTCAGCACCATTTAAGGTGTCAGGGAAAAGAGTTGGACCACAGAAGACAGGCTCAGAAGTGGATCGTCTGGGTGGGGGGCAAGCAGGCCCCACTGGATCCCCAGCCACTGTTATTCTCTGCAGCCTCTGTTGCCAAGGATAGAAAGGGCCAGGAGTGCCATGCAAACCCTCTGGCTAAGAAGCCACCCTGGCTCTGGGAGCCTGGAACAGAACATGCGGGCACAGTCTGAGGTTTCCGGAGCTGGAGGGGCTGCTGAGGGTGCCACGGTGACAGCCCCTGATCTGACGGCTGCCCTGGACCCGCGGCCGATTGGAGAAGGAGCTCCACCTAAAACCTCAAAGGAGAAACAAACCCAGGCGTTTAAAGGTGGTGCCCAAGAAAGAATGAGCGTTTGACAACTGGTTTCTGCTCTGTGAACCTTCACAGAATTTGGCTGAATTTTGGTGCCTTTGGGCTGAACTTGGGGAAAAGAGCAGAGCTTTGTTTTGCACTGAGACTGGAGAAAAAAGAGGTGTCTCTGCTGTGCGTTGGCTGGATCCTCCCAACGTGCCCAAAGCTGCTCTTGACATCGGACGAGGCTGGAGAGAGCGTCCCATTGCGTGGTCTGGGGACCCCCGCCTTGGGCCTCTAGGACCAGGGAACTGAGGACAGAACGTTTGTGGTTGGAAAAGGGGAGAGCTGCCTGGTGGGCGTTTTCCTGAAGAATCCAGAGCTGACTGAGAAACTTGGTGGAGGAGAAGGCCACTTCTGGAGAAATGTCCAAGCACAGACCGCGTCCCTTGGCTGTCCTGATGAAAAGACAAGGCTTCTTCCAGGGCTACCCAACTGAGGGAGCCCAGAGACTCTAGGCTTTAAGGACAGGCCAGTGGCAGAGAGAACTTCATTCAAGATATCCTGCCCCAAACCCAGGAGTCTTATCCAACTTGATAAGAATGCTAAAATTTTAGGAAACACGTTACAGCCTCAGCCCTGAGAGTACCTTCTCGCTTTTCTTACCACTGGTGTCAAGACTTAGTTGGAGACCTGAAATAGAACAACATTGATCTTTGAACCTGAGACCTTGATCTGGGGGGACAAGTTCAAAGGGAGAGCCTGCTCTGGTGCGGGAGCCGGCTTTCCTCCGCCCTGGGAACCAGCGCTCAGGGGCTCACCCTCCGGTCTCCCTGCCTGGACCCGGAAGCCACCTCCTTCGTCCACTGCCTTGAGGGAGGTGGACTGGCCATCCTCCTTCACTGGCGGGACAGGCTGTAGGTGCCCTCCTGCTGGCCGCTCAGCACAAAATAGAGTAAAATTTGAAGATAAGTCTAAGTCCATGAGTTCACTGTAACATTTCTAATGACCCAAATCGTTACCTTCGGTGGGCGGTCGGGCAGGGGAACAGGAATCAGGTCGTCATCTTGAGGACGTGACGAGGAGAAATCCAGCATTTTCCCAGACTTTCCCGAGTGAGCTGGGCCACTGGGGAGCCACATGGTACCTAGGGAGTGGGGTTTGTTTTGTTTTGTCTTTTAAATTAAAGCACTCCGACTAATAAACGGAAGAGGAACGTAGAATTCAAATATCACCATTTTGCAACTCCCTGGGGGAATTAATGGGAATGGCAGCCGGTGGCCCTTAAAAGGGGATGATCAGACCTTCTGTGCCCCTGACGAAGACCGCGGCAGCCCCAAGGGTGGGCCGGGGGGGACGGGACTGAGTGATGGAGCCCCAGCTGCCACCTTGCAGGGATCTGCAGGGCCGGGGTGGGCTGGCTGAGCACAGGGAAGGGGTGGCCAGCAGCGCCCAGAGCGCGGAGCACCAGGCAGGGCGATCAATCTTCCCAGATCAAGTGTGTGGCAAAGGCAGGAATGGGGCAGGCTCTGGCGTGTTACTGCCCCTCCCCTGCTACGGACACTAGGGGTCTAATCGGCTTTTCCCCAAGAGCACCTGGTGGGGTTCTGGAGGGAGAGCCCTTGAATATGCGGACCCCCCAGCAGAAGCATCCCCTCTGCAACTCATTATGCATCTTCTGCATTCATGTTTTCTATTTTCCCTCTATTTACCATTTCCAGTTTCCTCCTTGGCTCCTTTACTCTTCCTTGCTGGCTGTTCTTTTGTTTTTTGTTGTTTTTGGGCCACACAGCATGTGGGATCTTAATTCCCCAAACAGGGAATCGGACGCATGCACTTCCCAGATCAAGTGTGTGGCAAAGGCAGGAATGGGGCAGGCTCTGGCGTGTTACTGCCCCTCCCCTGCTACGGACACTAGGGGTCTAATCGGCTTTTCCCCAAGAGCACCTGGTGGGGTTCTGGAGGGAGAGCCCTTGAATATGCGGACCCCCCAGCAGAAGCATCCCCTCTGCAACTCATTATGCATCTTCTGCATTCATGTTTTCTATTTTCCCTCTATTTACCATTTCCAGTTTCCTCCTTTCTTTGGCTCATTTACTCTTCCTTGCTGGCTGTTCTTTTGTTTTTTGTTGTTTTTGGGCCACACAGCATGTGGGATCTTAATTCCCCAAACAGGGAATCGGACGCATGCCCCCTGCAGTGGAAGTGTGAAGTCTTAACCACTGGACCACCAGGGAAGTCCCCTTGCTGGCTCGGTTGAAGCCTGGGGCTTGCTGATGTAGTTAAGGGGAGTCTGAAATGCTGGGAAGGGCTTCACAGCCCATCTGGGGAAGCCCCGCCCTTTTACAGGGGCGGGGCTTAGCCACCAAATTGGACTAAACAGGGGTCCTACCTCAAGTGCACGCACACACCCGCGACGCCCTTGACATTCAGAACTGTGGTTGCCATCCACAGAATGGTGACTTACATTTCACAAGTGCAAGTTCACTAAGTTGGGAAGTAGTTGGGTTTCCTTTAAAGCTGTCAAAGGAGAGAGGAAAAGTCAAGGAGATGTGACACCTAAAGGGCCGAGACTCCCTCACTGGGAACGTTCTTTTGGGCTGGGCTGGAACACCCTGATGCCAGGGACTTGGGTTACCAGCAGACAGGAGTTCTCTGCTGATTCCCTCCAGCCTGGCCTCAGCCTAAGACTCCCCGGCTCCCCTAGGCAGCAGCTGCAGCTTGGTCAGTTGACCTTTATCTGATCAGGTGACAGTCTGGCTACAAATTCTTAAGTCGTGACCAGTCTGTCCTCTGGGGCCAGGCTGGAGTAGCTGAAACCACCTGTTTCTTTCTTTTTTTTTTTTTTTAATAGATCTTTATCGGAGTATAATTGCTTCACAATACCGTGGTACTTTCTGTTGTACGACAAAGCAAATCAGCCATAGGCATACACATGTCCCCATATCCCCTCCCTCTTGAGCCTCCCTCCCACTCTCCCTATCCCACCCCTCTAGGTCTTCGCAAAGCACTGAGCTGATCTCCCTGTGCCATGCTGCTGCTTCCCACTCCACTAGCTACCTACTTTCCATTTGGTAGTGTATATATGTCGATGCTACCCTCACTTCGCCCCAGCTTCGCCCTCCCACTCCGTGTCATCAAGTCCATCCTCTATGTCTACCTCTTTATTCCTGTCTTGCAACTAAGTTCATCAGTACCAATTTTTTTTCAGATTCCATATATATGCACTACCATATGGTATTTGTTTTTCTCTTTCTGACTTACTTCACTCTGTATGACAGACTCTAGGTCCATCCACCTCACTACAAAGAACTCAATTTCGTTTCTATTTATGGCTGAGTAGTATTCCATTGTATATATGTGCCACATCTTCTTCATCCATTCATCTGTGGATGGATATCTAGGTTGCTTCCATGTCCTGGCTATGGTAAATAGTGCTGCAATGAACACTGTGGTGCATGTCTCTTTTTGAATTATGGTTTTCTCAGGGTGTATACCGAGCAGTGGGATTGCTGGGTCGTACGGTAGTTCTATTTTTAGTTTTTTTAGGAACCGCCATACTGCTTTCCATAGTGGTTGTATCAATTTACATTCCCACCAACGGTGTAGGAGGGTTCCCTTTTCACCATACCCTTTCCAATATTTATTGTTTCTAGCTTTTTTGATAATGGCCATTCTGAGCAGCGTGAGGTGATACGTCATTGTAGTTTTGATTTGCATTTCTCTAATAATTAGTGATGTTGAGCATCTTTTCATGTGCCTCTTGGCCATCTGTATGTCCTCCTTGGTGAAATGTCTATTTAGGTCTTCTGCCCATTTTTGAACTGGATTGTTTGGTTTTTTTGATATTAAGCTCCATGAGCTGCTTGTATATTTTGGAGATTAATCCTTTGTCTGTTGTTTCGTTTGCAAATATTTTCTCCCATTCTGAGGGTTGTCTTTTTGTCTTGTTTATGGTTTCCTTTGCTGTGTAAAACCATTTAAGCTTAATTAAGCCCCATTTGTTTATTTTTGTTTTTCTTTCTGTTACTCTAGGAGGTGGATCAAAAAAGATCTTGCTATAGTTTATGTCAAAGAGTCGTTTTCCTATATTTTCCTCTAAAAGCTTTATAGTGTCTGGTCTTACATTTAGGTTTTTAATCTATTTGGAGTTTATTTTTGTTTATGGTGTTAGGTTGTGTTCTAATTTCATTCTTTTACATGTAGCTGTCCAGTTTTCCTAGCACCACTTATTGAAGAGGCTGTTTTTTCTCCATTGTATATTCTCGCTTCCTTTATCAAAGGTAAGGTGACCATATGTGTGTGGGTTTATCTCTGGGCTTTCTATCCTGTTCTATTGATCTATATTTCTGTTTTTGTGCCAGTACCATACTGTCTTGATTACTGTAGCTTTGTGGTATAGTTTGAAGTCGGGGAGCCTGATTCCTCCAGCTCTGTTTTTCTTTCTCAAGACTGTTTTGGCTACTTGGGGTCTTTTGTGACTCTGGTCCTGAACTTTTGTTTGTTGGAAGATTTTTAATTACGGTTTCAATTTCATTACTTGTCATAGGTCTGTTTATATTTTCTAATTCTTCCTGGTTCAGTCGTGGAAAATTGGACCTTTCCAAGAATTTGTCCAGTTCTTTGTGGTTGTCCATTCTATTGGCATATAGTTGTTTGTAGTAGTCTCTTATAATCCTTTGTATTTCTGCAGTGTCAGTTGTGACTTTTCCTTTTTCTTTTAGAATTTTATTGATTTGCATCCTCTCCCATTTTTTCTTGATGAGTCTGGTTAAGGGTTTATCAATTTTGTTTATCTTCTCGAAGAACCAGCTTTTAGTTTTATTGATCTTTGCTATTGTTTTCTTCATTTCTATTTCATTTATTTCTGCTCTGATCTTTATGATTTCTTCCCTTCTACTGACTTTGGATTTTCTTTGTTCTTCTTTCTCTAGTTGTTTTAAGTGTAGGGTTAGATTGTTTATTTGAGATTTTTCTTGTTTCTTGAGGTGAGATTGAATTGCTATAAACTTCCCTTTTAGAACTGCTTTTGCTGTATCCCATAGGTTTTGGGTCATCATGTTTTCATTGTCATTTGTTTCTATGTATTTTTTTTTTTATTTCTTCTTTGATTTCTTCAGCGATCTCTTGGTTATTTAGTAGGGCACTGTTTAACCTCCATGTATTTGTGTTTTTTGCAGTTTTTTTTTTCCTGTAACTGATTTCCAATCTCATAACGTTGTGGTCAGAAAAGAAGCTTGATCAATTTTAATTTTCTTAAATTTTCCTAGGCTTGATTTGTGACCCAAGATGTGATCTATCCTGGAGAATGTTCTATGTGCACTTGAGAAGAAAGTGTATTCTGCCACTTTCACATGGAATGTTCTATAAATATCTATTAGATCTATCTGGTCTATTGTGTCATTTAAAGCTTATGTTTCCTTATTTATTTTGTTTGGATGATCTGTCCATTGGTGTAAGTGGGGTGTTAAAGTCCCCTACTATTATTGTGTTACAGTCGATTTCTCCTTTCATGGTTGTTAGCATTTGCCTTATGTATTGGGGTGCTCCTATGTTGGGTGTGTAAACATTTACGATTGTTATATCTTCTTCTTGAACTGATCCTTTGATCATTATGTAGTGCCCCTCCTTATCTCTTGTGACAGTCTTTATTTTAAAGTCAGTTTTGTCTGGTATGAGTATTGCTACTCCAGCTTTCTTTTGATTTCCATTTGCATGGGATATCTTTTTCCATCCCTTCACTTTCAGTTTGTATGTGTCCCTAGGTCTGAAGTAGGTCTCCTGTAGACAACATATATATGGGTCTTGTTTTTGTATCCAATCATCCAGTCTGTGTCTTTTGGTTGGGGCATTTGATCCATTTACATTCAAGGTTATTATCAATATGTATGTTCCTATTACCATTTTCTTAATTGTTTTGGGTTTGTTTTTGTGGGTCTTTTTCTTCTCTTGTGTTTCCTGCTTAGAGAAGTTTCTCTAGCATTTGTTGTAAAGCTGGTTTGGTGGTGCTGAATTCTCTTAACTTTTGTTTGTCTGAAAAGCTTTTGACTTCTCCATTGAATCTGAATGAGATCCTTGCTGGGTAGAGTAATCTTGGTTATAGATTTTAAGTATATCCTGCCACTCTGTTCTGGCCTGCAGAGTTTCCACAGAAAAGTCAACTGATAACCTTGTGGGGATTCTTTTGTATATTTTTCCCTTGCTGCTTTTAATATTTTTTCTTTGAATTTCATTTTTGTTAGTTTGATTAACATGTGTCTTGGTGTGTTTTTCCTAGGGTTTATCCTGTATGGGACTCTCTGCACTTCCTGGACTTAGGTGACTATTTCCTTTCCCATATTAGGGAAGTTTTCACTATAATCCCTTCTAATATTTTCCCAGACCCTTTCTTTTTCTCTTCTTATTCTGGGACCCCTATAATTTGAATGTTGGTGTGTTTAGTGTTGTCCCAGAGGTCTCAGAGATTGTCCTCAATTCTTTTCATTCTTTTTTCTTTATTCTGCTCCTCGGCAGTTATTTCCACCATTTTGTCTTCCAGCTCACTTATTCGTTCTTCTGCCTCCATTATTCTGTTATTGATTTCTTCTAGTGTATTTTTCATTTCAGTTATTGTGTTGTTCATCTCTGTTTGTTTGTTCTTTAGTTCCTCTAGATCTTTGTTAAACATTTCTTGTACTTTCTCCATCTGTGCTTCCATTCTACATCCGAGATTCTGGATCATCTTTACTATCATTACTCTGAATTCTTTTTCAGGTAGATTACCTATTTCCTCTTCATTTATTTGGTCTTGTAGGTTTTTACCTTGCTCCTTCATCTGTGACGTATTTTTTTACCATCTCATTTTTTTTTTTTTTTTTAAATGAGTGGGATTGTGTTCCTCTTTTCCTAGTTGTTTGGCCTGAGGCTTCCAGCACTGGAGTTTGTAGGCTACTGGGTAGAGCTGGGTCTTGGTGCTGAGATGAGGAACTCTGTGAGACCTCACTCTGATGAATAGTCCCTGGGGTCTGAGGTTCTCTGTTAGACCAGTGGTTCGGACTCAGAGCTCCCACCGCAGGAGATTTCCCCCGACCCCAGGCTCCCAAATCAAGATCCTGCAAGCCTCATGGGGTGGCAAAAAAAAAAAAA
>NW_020175018.1:16968172-16987580 GCF_003031525.2 Neophocaena asiaeorientalis asiaeorientalis
AGCACCTGGTGACCTCTGGGTGGTGGGCGGGGCCAATGCTCAGGACCCACAGGGCTAGAAAAGGCCCTGGGGGCTGTGGGGGATGGGGCTTAGGCTCAAGGAACAGAAGGGGCCCAGGCGTGCCAACCACCCCTAGTCTCAGAGGGTGGGAGACCTCACCTGGGAGCCCAGCAGGCTTCCTGGGCTGGAGCGGGCCAGGCGATCGCTCTCTGTTCCTCTCCTGCTCCTCCCGCAGGGCCCCTCCTGCCTGCCTCTCCTGATCTCCCCAGCCTCAGGGGCGCTGATCTTGTCGGGCCTCCACTTCTCCTCCCGCCTCTGTCCCCCTACGTCCTACCGGTTCACTCTGGGGTTGCTCCCGTCTCCTGGGGGATCAGAGTACCCCACCAGCGGCCAGCAGGAGCCCTAGTTGTGGGGAGCCGCTAACTCCGCATCTTCCCACACTGCCATCTGACTCCTCCCCTAAACCATCCATTTCTTTACCGACACTCTCCCCCAAGGTGACATCCCAAGGTGATCAACAGTTGGGACTCTCTGAAGGACACACCCAGCAGGAGCTGGCTTTCCCTTTGCCACCAACTATTATCTGGAAGGAAAATCTACTGGTGTGAGCAGGGCCACGGGGAAGGCGGCATCCAGGCTCAGAGGGCATGTCCTCCGCCTTCACCCGGGAGACCCAGGGGGAGCCTGGCTGAGCCACAGCACTCATTCAGTGGGCAAATAAAAATAGCCAAGCAGCCAGCCACCTATAGGGAAATCGACCAAGAGTAGATCATGGGCTGCCAGGGGCTGGGGTGGGGAGCTGGGGGACTGGGAAGGTGACAGTTGAAAGGGCATGGGGTTTCAACTTGCGGTGAACATGTTCTAAACTCGACTGTGGTGATGGCCGCCCGTGCGGTGACTTTACTAAAGTCAATGAATTGTGTACCCCCCCTTTTTTTTTTTTCCCCCATCTGGGGAGTTTTCTTCATTTATTACAGTGATATCGCCATGAATAATGTTTGAAACCTTGGAGTTGCCCTCTGTGCCTTGGATATATGTTTGCCATGTTCAGTAGTTGCACATCCATATATTTTTGAGCATTTTGGATTCAAATTTTGGAAATAGCTAGTAGTGTTTTAAAGCCAAGTCCAGTGAAGGGCATCAAGGGACCGAGGTGGTCACTTCCATGTCGGGTCACCAATAAAGTGCAACTTATAAAATGTCTCTGCAGTTATTTCTGAAGGAGGAGTTACAAATATCCGGACCAAAACAGCATTATTCAAATAAACTTACATCTTCCTCGGGTGATCACTTTGAAGGATGCTGTTCATTTGGCAAGTAGTTTGTCCCAGGCTGGAGAGGGGCTAGGACAGGTCTGTCCAATAGAACTTTCTGTGATGGTGGAGATTGGAACTGTACACTTTAGGAGACTTATACGGTGTTTGGATTATATCGCAATAAAGCTGTTGGAAAAAACCCCAAACAATGAGTGAGTAAAGCCCCCTGGGTTGGCGCTTGGTGTCACCTTCAGTCCCCGTTCAGTGGTTCTGTCCATCCTGGGCTGCTGAATGGGGCAGGGTGGCCATGTCCAGGTGTGTAGGTTGCTCACTGCACAAGGATGGCTATCTCACACCAAGGTCCTTATGGGTAAATGGTGTCCCTGTTGGGAAGAAGGAATGGGAGGCACAGGCTTGTGGAGAGGATGGCCCCTAATCAGATAATGGTGGTGGGGGGAGGTTCCCAGAGGGCAAGTGGAGGAGAAAGGGAGCATACACTGGTGGCCCATGAGGGAGGGGAGGGAGCTAACAAGGAATAAATAACCACAATCTGAGGGAGAGGTCATGTGCTGTGTGCTGAGGGGAAAGTCCTGTGAAAACCAACAGGGCAAGGTCAAGGGGTCAGGGCAGGAGGGATGGCGTCCTTTCTCTGGGAAGGCATCTGTGGGAAAGTGACATCAGAACAGAGGGCAGAATGTTATCTGGGAATGAGCCACTCTGGTGATGGGGGAGGGGTTCCCCGTGGCAAGGCAGCACGTGCAAAGGCACGGAGGCAGGAACACTTGGTGGCTTCAGGACGCAGAAAGGAGGCTGGTGATGGGCGTGTAGGAGCCAGGGAGGTGGCAGGGGTGGGAGGGATGGCTAGGCCCATGAAACTCATGGCTTCATTTTTTCTATGAGCCATGAGTTACCATTGGAGGGTTTTATTTTAATAAAACTTTTACATTGAAATAATTTCAGGTGTACAGAAAAGTTGCCAGAATAGTACAGATATCTCCCTTAGAGCCTTAACAGAGACTTCCCCAACGTTAACATTTTACCGCACTTGTTTTTCTCATTCTCTTATATATTTTTTTATGCAACGGTTGAGAGTAGGTTGCAGACGTGATGCCCTTTACCTCTAAATAATTTTGTGTGTGTTTCCTAAAAACAAGGACGTTCTCCTACAGAAGCACAGTACGGTTATAAAAATTAGGAAACTGATGTTGACACACTGCTATTATCTACAGACCTGGTTCCAATGGCACCAGCTGACTCAGCAATGTCCTTTTCTCTGGCCCAGGGCGCACTCAGAAGTCGCACGTCGCTTTAATGCACCCTCTTGAGCCTCCTTTGATTCAGTTCAGGTCCTCAGTCTCCTTTGTCTTCATGACCTTGACGGTTCTGCCCTCGACCTTTCCTTCTTTCTGATGTCTCCTTGTGATTGGATGCGGTGATGCATTTTTCCAGGAGTGCCTTAGAAGTGAACTTGCATCCCTCTCTGTGCGCTGTTATCAGGAGCACAGATCCACGTTTGTCCCCATGCTGGAGGGGCTGATATTGATCAGATGATTAAAGTGGTGTCGGTTAGGATCCTTCGCTGTGGACTTGCCGTTGTCTCCTTTTGATGGAGAAGCATCTTGGGGAAACCAGTTGCTTCCCCTGCAGTTTGAACGGCCCTGGGGGTCAGAAGCAGGGACAGAGCCTCCTTCCTTTGTGGTCAGCTGCTCATCGAGTCCTTCCTGTCTTACCCCTACGGTGTGGGCTCCCTTCCAGGCACCTGGACGCCCCCGGGGGAGACGCAGCCGCTGGTGGGTGATGTGTGTATCCCTCCCACTCTGTGAAACCACTTGACATTAGCATTAACTGTTTTAAATCTATGTGCTTCTCCGCCTCCCTGCAGACCAGACCCTGTCTATTTGGACGAGGGGTGTGGAAAGCCCCACACTCGTGTTCCCGCAATTCAAAACAGCCTTGGAGTTCAGGGGAGCTACCATCACTCAAGAAACCTGGTCCTGGGGGGATTTCATCAGCCTGACACCCACAGCCTGCCTGATGGTTCACCCTTGAGAATCTCCCTGGACTGCTTTTCGTATTTGTGAAAATTAAATCCAGCTGGACTGCATGGCCATGTACCCCCCCACCCCGGGGGTATCTTACAGGTCCCGAAGGCCATGCTCTAGAGACAGCATCTTTCTGGGGGAAGAACTGATTTATTCTCTAGTCTGTTAAAATATTTGTACTGTGTGCCCCAACTTAAAAAGTAATATAGGCTTATTGCAGCGAATTTGGAAGGTAGAAAAATCTATAAAGACGAAATGTAAAAGCACCTACTCCTGGCGACCATTTCTTTCTTTTTTTTGCATAAATTTATTTATTTATTTATGGCTGCATTGGGTCTTCGTTGCCGCCTCATGCGGACTTTCTCTAGTTGCGGCGAGCGGGGGATATTCTTCATTGTGGTGTGCGGGCTTCTCATTGTGGTGGCTTCTCTTTTTGAGGAACACAGGCTCTAGGCGCACGGGCTCAGTAGTTGTGGCTCACGGGCTCAGTTGCTCCGCGGCATGTGGGATCTTCCCGGACTGGTGCACGAACCCGCGTCCCCTGCATCGGCAGGCGGACTCTCAACCACTGCGCCACCAGGGAAGCCCAAAAAAGCTGTTTTTTTGTATTATCTTTAAACAGTTATTGTTTTTCCTTCCAGATTTAGCTCTACAGTCCATATGGGATTGATTGCTCTATGTAATGTGAAGTATTGATTCCATATTTTAAAAATATGAACATTTAATTGCCCAGAACCATTAAGTGGAGACATAATTCCTGAATTCTCTGCAATGCCACTTTTGTAATAAATCAAGTATCCATTTATGCACAGATTTCTATCTGGGTTCCACATTGTATTGCCAAACCACCTCATCTTAGTTACTTAATTACTGTCTTCATTGTCTGTTCAGAAGTTGAAGGATATTCTGATTCAGGGCAATTATGTAGCCACTTGAACACGGCTTCTTTCACTTAGTGTAATAGAGGTTCATCCGTGACTCTGCATATATCAATAGTTTGTTCCTTTTAAATGTTGGATGTACCACAGTTAGTTTATCCATTCACCAACTGATGGACATTTGTGTTGTTTTCAGTTTGGGGCTATTATAGAAAAAGGTATCATAAATAGTGTACAAGTCTTAGTATGGACAGACATTTTCCTCTCTCTTGGGTAGATACCAAGAGTGAAACCACTGGGTCACGTGGTAGGTTTATACGAGATTGCCAAATTGTTTTCCAAAGTAGCTGTACCATTTTGCACTCCTACCTGATATCAGCCCTTTCACACTTTTGAGACATCCTTTCTGGCTCAGTATATGGTTAATTTTTGTAAATGCTCTGAGTGCATTTGGGAAGAATGTGTGGAGTTGTAAGAAGTAACAAATCTCAGTTATCTTGGCCATGTTGATCAAATATTCTATATCCATACTGATTTTCAAATGATTGTTCTATTTAATTACTGAGATTGTATTAAAATCTCCCATGATGTGTAATTGTCTATTTTTCTTTGTTTATTAGGTACATAAAAATTTAGAATCGTCATTATTCCTGATAAATTGATTATTTTATTAATATTAAGTCTTTCTTATGTCTAGTAATGTTTTTTGCTCTAAAGTTTATTTTTCTGATATTGATATAGATAGCTACACCAGCTTTCCTTTGGCTGGTATTTTATGCTATCTTTTCCTATTTTTTACTTTCAATTTTTTTTTTTTTTTTTTTGCGGTACGCGGGCCTCTCACTGCTGTGGCCTCTCCCGTTGTGGAGCACAGGCTCCGGACGCGCAGACTCAGGAGCCATGGCTCACGGGCCCAGCCGCTCTGTGGCACGTGGGATCTTCCCGGACCAGGGCACAAACCCGTGTCCCCTGCATCGGCAGGTGGACTCTCAACCACTGCGCCACCAGGGAAGCCCTACTTTCAATTTTTAAGTATATTAGTGTTTTAGGTGTATTTCCTGTAAAGAGTATATTGTTTCCCAACACCCCACCTCTTCTGATAATTCTAGGTAGAACTATTGCTATTATTATTATTTTTATCACTTCAAAGGTATCATTTCATTGTTTTTTTGTGTGTGTGAAAATTCAACAACCTTCTTTATTTCTTTGGCTGCTTAAGATTTTCTCTTTATTGCAGATTTTTAAACAGGTTTACACTATGAATGTCTAGTTATAGATTTATTCTTATTTATCCTCGTTGGGGATTCACAAGGCTTCTTGAATCTGTAGACTGATGTCTTTCATCAAATTTGCAAAGTTCTTAACCATTACCTCTTTATATATTGCTTCTCATTCTGTGCCTCGTCCTATCCTGGGACCCTAATGAAATGTGTGTTAGATTTTCTCTCCATCTACTATGTCTCTCACACTCTTCTGTATTTCCTATCTTTTTGTTTTATACATTTAATATTCATTTACATTTACTTGCGTATTTACCATTTTCATTGTCCTTCATTCCTTTCCCCTCCATTTGAGGTCATGATACTTAGAAAGATTTTGACTTTTGTGATAGTGTTGCCTTTACTATTTTAACTGTATATATTAAACTTTATTCCTCATTTTCTGTAGACAGTATTTAACATATAATCCTCTAACACATAATCGTAGTTGCTTTTTTCCATTTCCTGACATACCACTGACAACCTTTTATTTTTGAAATTTCTAGTAATTTTAGATGTATTTCTGTGAGCAGCATAGAACTGGATTTGCTTTGAGGTACAACCTGAAAGTCTGTTTCTTTGAATAATAAGTTAAACCCATTTATATTTAATGATATGACATAAATATTTTTCTAAATTCTTTCACATTTTGTTTTCTCTTAGTTGTTTGGCTTTTTTAGATTCCACATATAAGTGATATCTTAAAGTGTTTGTCTTTCTCTGTCTGAGCATCTTATTTCACTCAGCATAATGCCCTCAAGGTCCATCCATGTTGTCACAAATGGCAGGATGTGCTTCTTTCTCATGGATGAATGATATTCCATTGTATATACACCACATCTTCTTTATACACTCATCTGTTCATGGACACTTAGATTGTTTCCATATCTTGGCTATTGTGAATGAAGCCGAAATAAACATGGGGGAGGGGTGCATGTATCTCTTCTAGATCCTGTTTTCATTACCTTTGAACATACAACCAGGAGTGGAATTGCTGAGTCATATGGTAGCCCTTTTAAAAAATGTTTTGAGGACCCTCTGTACTGTGTTTCATAGTGGCTTCACCAATTTACATTCCCACCAGCGGTGCACGAGGGTTCCCTTTTCTCCACATCTTCACCAACACTTGTTATCTCTTCTCTTTTTGACGATAGCCATTCTGAAAAGTGTGAGTTGACATCTCATTGTGGTTTTGATATGCATTTCCCTGATGATTAGTGATGTGGAGCACATTTTCATGTACCTCTTGGCCATCTGCCTGTCTTCTTCGGAAAAACGTCTATTTACATCCTCTGCCCATTTAAAAATTGGTTAGGTTTTGCTGTTGAGTTGTGTGAGTTCCTTATCTATTTTGGATATTAACTCCTTCTCAGACATACGGTTTGCAAATATTCTTTCCCAGTGCGCAAGTTGCCTTTTCATTTGTGGATTCTTTCCTTTGCTGGGCCGAAGCTTTTTAGTTTGACATCATCCCACTTGTTGATTTTTGTCCCGTTGCTTGTGTGGATGCTCTGGATGAGGGCTCAGCGTACCTCCCAGCCTCACAACTCCAAAGCTTGTTCCTCCGCTGCCCTGAGTGGACCTCTTCCTGCAAACACTGCTGGTCCATGTAACCATGTGTGTCTGCTACCTTCTCGGGCTCTTTGAGCCAACCTGGATGCAGGTGGATTTTTGCTGACAGTGTGACTCCCTCCTCTTCCTGCAATCCCCACATTGGTTACAATCAAGTGTTTTCACTTCCAAGCAAGGCCCTTTCATCTACGAGGGATGCATCCTGCCAGTTCTTTCTGAGATCCGCTGCCTGGGATCTGCCCACCACCCTCGGAGATGCCCGTCTTCCTTCTGCCCAGTTTTAGCTCCCCTCCCTTATGTGTATTTTCAGAGTCTGTACTTTATACTTATCTCCTAGTTTTTCTGAACATGGGGTTTAAAAAAACTCTTCTTGCTGTTTTAACATGTTATCTAGGTAGATAAAGACATCACTTTAGCTATGCTCACAGCAGAAGTTTCAAACTCACGCTTTTCAAGTAAATATCTAAGGTTCTTTTAAAAAAACACAATGACCCCCTTTGGGAGACTCTGTTCTGGCTTGTTTTTATAGCTAAAGACAGCAATCATTTTTCCTGAAAGAAAATTTTGAAGTCATCTTGGTTTTAGGAATATCTTTTACAGAACTTTAGTTTAATAAAAACACATATTATCGTTTATTATGTTCCAGTAATTTAAGCAAACCCTTCCGGTAGAACAAACAAAGAGGACAACTTTCACTGGATTAAAAAAAACAAAAAACTGGGCACTTCCCTTTCTCTTTTCCTGTTGCTTAGAATTTTGCTTATTTGTATAAAAGCCTTGAGGGGAAATACTGATTTTTCTTTTCTGATACTTCACGGAGTAAAAAGTGCAAAGGTCATTTCTCCCTGGCAGAAGAATCTGGGCCTGGTTCTGGAAGGTTCTGGATGCTCCTAGAAGGTTCTAGATGCTCCCAGAAGCTCGTGAAGTTGGATGTGGGAAAATCCCCCCCACACGGGGAAGGGAGGCCAGGGACCGAGGGGCACCAGCTCCTCAGGGACAAGAACTCACAAAGCGGATCCAAACTGCAGAAAGAGTCACAGAAGCAAGAGCTCAGACAGGGGCTGTGTCCTCGGAAATGAACCCCCGGCTCCCACCCCAGCTCCAAGCCGCCTCCTTTGAAGCAATTATGCTCCTTGCGTTTCAGCAACTGTCTCTCTGGTAGGGATGCTCCTTGGCTGTTTATATTCGAGGTGAAAGGTTCCTCACAGGAAATCCATTCAAACCATGTGCAGTGGAGGAGGCTGTCAAGATGTATCAGGAATGATAAGGCTCAGTCAAAAGTAGAAACCTGGACGGACCGTCTGATCATTATGGGGAAGTAGAGGGCACGATGGTGAAGGCGGCGGCCAAAGCTGCTGTCGGAGATTTCCCTGTAAAAACGTCCTGCTCGCCGGGCCTGCCCTCTCAGGAAGGCGTTCTTGGCCAGAGGATGTGCAGAGACCTTCCTCACATGTACAGGAAGCCGTTAGTTTCTCTAACGGGCTCAAAAAGACTCCAATCTAGGAGAAGTATTTCCTCTGAATCAGTGGTGCTGGACAGGAAGGGGCACTGCCTTCCAGGGGACACGGGACGGAGTCTGGAGACACCAGCGGTTGTCACAGTGGGCAGGGGTGGCACGTAGCAGGTAGAGGCCGGGAAGACGCTCCACATTCCACAGCAGGCGCCCCAGTGGTCCCGTGACAGGAAGTGATCCAGCGCCACTGTCAGTCGTGCTGGGGCTGGGAACCCCGCTTCTGATGAATTTCTCAGGAAAAGGGAAGTGGAAGTCTGAATTCTGGCAGAAGATAACATACGAGGCTTTATAGTCTTGGGTAAAAATCTGTCTCTTGTAAAGGGCAGAGCCCCCTGCCCACTGAACTGCTGTCCCCAGAGCATCCTGCAGCTCAGAAGTTCACGGCTGCAGCTCTATCACGGTTGACTTAAGGCAACGGAAGAATTAATTGGTTTAAACCTTCCAAGCTGAAAGCAGGTCTCAGTTGACGGATGCACATGTCTGGCACGTAGAAGATGCTCTGTCAATATCTGTAGGAAAAACAAAGGAGTGGGAGCCTGGCTGGGGCAAGAGGCAGAGGGAAGGAGCCCCAGGACCAAGCTCACAGCCTGGGAGCGGCAGCTCTGTCTTCATCTCAGGAGCGAGGCTTCGAGGTTGGAGGGTTTGCATGGTCCTCAGCCAGGGCACCTCAAGAAAACATGGGAGTCAGCATTAGGGCCCAGGACGGGGATGCCATCCCTCGGGGCCCCTCCTGAGGACGGTAACACAGTGAAAAGCGAAAAACAAGTCTCTGGGTTCTGCACCCACACAAGACACTTTCCAGTTTCAAAGAGATAATTAAAAATGCTCTTTGGAGTAGCGATTTTTACATTTCAGTGCAAATATTTCCCTCTGTTAGATGTCTTTTGTTAAGAAGGTCTGTCTACCTTCTTCACAGGAAGGGTTGTTAGAAAGAGATCGTTCTGCCTGCCGTCTGCCCGGTCTTGGAAAACCTCCTGTGGGCACGGCAGGGCAAGACCAGGGCAGGTGGCCCCAACGTGAATGTGGGGATCAGAAGACCCAGTGTGTGTGCGCACCTGTGAGCATGTGTGTGTGTGCTTGTGTGTATGTACAGGTGCCCCGTGCCTCTGTGTACACGTACATGAGTGTGTACGCAGCTTCTAAGGAAATAGAAATTATGACCCAAAGTCTTGCTATGTAGAGAGAGTCCTTCCCATGTGTGCACGTGTGTGTGTGCGCGTATAGGGGTGTGAATCTGTACAGGTGACACGCGCCGAAGGGGGGGCTTCCATCCGGGTTGCTGACATGGGACAGTGTGAACCGGGGACTCTGTGGCCACGTCCACCCTTCCCTTGGCCATGTGGAGAAGGTCCAGAAGGAGGGAAAGAAGCCATCAGAGGGAGAGAGATTAAGAGAGGGGGTGGACACACCCACGACCTCTCCTTGGTCCCTGGATCCAGCCCGAGGCTGTCCTGGCCCTGCTGGCACCTGCCTTTCTGGACTAAGCTTGTTTGGCTCGTGTTTTGTCCCTTGCAATGGAAGGTTCTGAGCAGTAGAGCTTTCCAGAGGGCTCCGTACTTCCTGAGAATACTGCCCTTCACCAAGCCTTTACACGGGCGAGCTCAGATGTCTGCAAAGCATGACGTTTTAGATGGAAAAGATATCGGTTTGAGGTCGTTCAAATTGGAAGTGATGGGGCAGCCGTCACTCAAAGAAGGAACTCTCTTGATGATCCGGTTTTCTATTTCTGTGAAACACACCACCTCAACCTTAATTGTGTGAGATAAAACAGTCACACTTTTATTACACTCACGGAGGGGCCTGGAGGTCAGGAGTTCGAGCCGGCCGCAGTGGGGTGGCTTTGCCTCTGTTCCAGGTTGTCTGGGCCCGGCTGGGAGGTGCCAGTGCTGGAGCCTGAGGCTGGACCATCCCAGTGGTGCCGAAGGCCGGACTCCAAGGTGGCGCCTGCCTGTGGCCTGTCCATGTGGATTGGGCTTCTCCAGGCGGTGGCCAGGTTCAGAGAGGGAGTCTCCCAGGGTGAAGGTCCAGGGAGCCGGACCCCAGCAGCACGCTGACTGGCCTCTGAACAAAGAGATCTCCCCTCTTCCATCCTCTGCTGGAGGAGCCATCTACCAGCTTTAAGGAGGTGATAGAGACCCCACCTCTCAGTAGGCAGAGGGTCAGTGGCTTTGGGGGCCCGTTTTACAGCTGAGTCTCTAAGACCTCTTTGAGGCTGGAATGCAGCACACATTTGTGATGAAGGTGTGCACTTCTGTCCTTCGTGTCCAGGGGCACGACGGATGAATGGCATCACCTGAAGTAGCCCCTGAAAGCCTGGAGCTCCCCAGGTACTAAACCACCACAGGCTCCACAGCTGGCCTCAGAGTGTCCTGCAGGGATTCAAGCACTTGAGAAAAAATTGAGGTGAAATTCACAAAAGGAACCATTTTTAAGCACGTTTTAACACATAGGTGAATGTGTGTTCAATTCTTTTGGGAAAGCACTAAAAAAAAAGACAGAGAGAAGCTGATGGTCAGCGCAGGGAATGACCGTGAAGGGGGATTGTTACGTTTCTGGGCAGTTCCCCCAGGCCGCTCCTGGCTGTGCCTCTCAGGTTGTAAACCAGACCGTCCTCCCACCTCCAGGCTACTTCTGTGGGAAAAGGAGTCTCGAATCTCTTGCAAAATCTCCCAAGAAAACAGTTCCGTTTGGCTGGAGGTGCCCAGAGAAACCAAGGTCCATCTTCCATCCCCGCACTGTGCTGGCGCCGCGGGGCAGGCCCTGGATAGCCATGGACAGAGGCAGCCAGTCTGCGTGATCTAGGCTGTCCCGGGTTTCCTAGTGGGTGACCGTGGGCCCTCTATGGGGAGTCATGGAAATGAAGGATCCAACAGCTCAGAGGCCATCATCGGATCCTCATGGGAACAGAAGGAGCCCTTGTGGGGCAGGTCTCCTGCGCCTCGGCTGTCAGCTCTGAATCCAGGAGACCCTGTGGGCTGGGCGGTGGCTGCACTGCTGGCCCCGTGGCCTGGCTGCTCAGCAGGGCCAGGGGAGCCTGGTCTGAGCTGCGAGGACACCGAGGACTGCGCAGGCGGGTGGAGCTTGCGGGTTATTGAGTCCATGCTTATCCCAAGTCTTTGCCAAAGGTTGGAGGGTGCTGGACAGGTTCTAGGGTCCAGCTGCCTCACTACAGAGTCTCCCCCAGGCAGCCTCAGAGGGCCAGAGAGAAGCGGGAAGGTAGCAGGAGGTTTGCTTCCCGCATCTGTATCTCACTGCTGTGGACGGAACTGTGCCCCCAACATTCACACGTTGAAGCCCTAACTCCTAATGTGACTGTATTTGGAGATGGGGCCTTTCGGGAGGCAATTATGGTTAAATAAGGACATCGGGGTGGGGCCCTGATCCTATAGGGCTGAAGTCCTGATCAGAAAGGGAAGAGAATGTGACAACCTAAGTGGGAAAAGAATTTGAAAAAGAATAGATACATGTGTATGTACAACTGAATCACTTTGCTGTACACCTGAAACTAACACAACATTGTAAATCAACTATATTCCGATATAAAATAAAAAATTATAAAAAAAAGAGAGAAGGGGACGAGACACCAGAGGTCTCTGTCTGCACCGAGGAAAGGCCACGTGTGGACACGGAGAGAGTAGGCCTCGGCACGTCGGGAACCGAGGCTTCACCAGATACCATGGCCCCTGCCTCAGGGACTCCGGCCTCCAGAACTGTGAGAAGATAAACTCCTGTTGTTTAAGCCCCCCAAGTTCTACGGTATTTTGTTATGGCCTCCTGAGCAGACTAACCCACCCACCTTCTTCCAGAAAGAACCTCTGGCAGCTGGAAGAGTCCCGGGCCGGCTTAGGTGGGTCTCTCCAAAACCAAGCAGGACCCCACCACCTCCAGGACTGGGTGAGGGTCAGATCCTGTATTTATTTAACATTTGATATTTTGTTCATCATGGGTATTTTAGTGTTACTTTTGATTTTTAAAATTACTCTAAATAAATAAATATAAAATCTTGATTACTGAGTTTTCTGGCATCCCCTTTAAGTTATTCTGTTGCCTCACTGGCCTCAGCCTATCCCCAGCCCCATTTCTGATGTTTTTGGTAAACTGGGTCCAGGTGGCCCCGTTCTTTTTTCTTTTTTTTTAAATCGAGGTATAATTGACCTGTGACATTTATATTAGTTTCAGGCGTACAATGATGGCCGCAATAAGTCTAGTTATCACCCATCACCATACATAGTTACAACATTTTAATTTTCTTGTGATGAGAACTTTTAAGATCTATTCTCTTAGCGATTTTCAAATGTGCAAAATATAGTGTTATTAACTATGGTCACCATGCTGTACGTTACGTCCCCAGGACTTATTCGTTTCATAACCTGAAGTTTGTACTTTCTGACCCCCTTCACCGATGGCCCCTATACTTCTGAGCCCCAGACCGGCCATGGGAGCTCCCCTCTTGCAGAAATGCCGGCTGTGCCCACTGGGTGCCAGGATTTCCCCACCTAAGAGGACGGATGCAGGGAGCAGCGAGTCCAGCAGGGAGCAGTCATGCCCTTGGCTTGGCGCAAACCACGTGGCTGTCACTGAAATGCTAGAAAAATCAGTCCTAAGGCCCTCAGCCCACCCACGGGAGACATGGCCACGTCAGGCTCGGTGGAAGCTGAGCATGGAAACAGCCCTTTTTCTGGTCATTCCCTGCACTGACCATTGGCTTCTCTTTTCTAAAAAGTGCGCCTGCAGTTTTTCTTGTTCTCATCCACCACCCTGGTGTCCTTTCTGCTCTGCACATCTGATGTGGCAGCCCCCAGCCCCTGATCAGATGTGGCCATCTGATTGAGAGGCACTGTGACTGATACACCCCCGATGTTGACAACGACTTAGTAGAAAAACACGCAAATAGCTCATCAATAATTTTTATATTGGCTACACATTGAAATTGACAATTGATATGTTTGGCCTAAATACAATATATGAGCGGAATTCACTTCACCTGTTTCTTTTTGCCTTTGCAAACGTGGCTCTGTGCTGTTCCTCGGAGCGGTGCCTTGCAGTGTGGCACTTTGTCAGTCTGGGAGGGACAGGAGTCTTGTGCCTGCACAGCTGGGGCGGAGCTGCATGGCCATGGGTCGGTGCGTTGGATGGAGACCTTGGGCCTCCTGCCCTGGCTGCAGGGGCCGTTGGCAGCTGCCAGCCCAGGCTGCCATTCCTGCTGCTCCGCTACCGGCCTGGCGGCGACACCAACCCCACCCTGGTCCTGTCTGCATACGGGAGGCGTGGACAGCGTCACTCAGGCTGGTCCCTTCCTGCCACAGAGGGGGCGGTGGGCCCAGGATGGAGTGTGTTCCACCCAGGTGCCCAGAGTCAGGACCGAAAACCAGACTCTGGGCAAGCCCAGCTCGTCTGCCTCTAAACCCACCAGGGGCCCTTCCAGGTGCCGAGGTCCTGATGAAGGGGCAGACGGGCATTTCAGCTGGGAAAGGTAGAAACTCAGTATTTCTCTGGGAATGAACTGGGCTCTGAAGCCCCCATGCGCACCTGGGGTGCAAAACTTAATCTTGCCCGTTCCCGGTGACTTTTCCTGGCCCCTCTTGGAAGATGGGAGATGTCAAGGCCAATTCTTCCCCCTTGCCCTTCAGCTTCTCTTGGGGGCAGGCATTCTGGGAATGTGGGGTTGCCCAGGCCTTGGCAGCGGGGACAGTCAGTCCTTGTTCTCTGCGGCCCTCTGCCAGAATGTAGCTTGTCTGCTGCCCCCTCTGGCACAGCCTGGTTCTCCCTGAGACGGCAGAGGGTCCCAGCGTCCTGGGCGCGCAGATCCACGGGGGTCACTCTGCCTCCTCTTCCTCCTCCCAGCCCAAGCTACCCCTGTGCTCAGAGACCTCACACCACTCTGGGGTGTCTCAGGGTCTCCCCCAGCCTCCTCCCCACTGGACATCCTCATCCATAGGATTCTTGCTTTTCCATCTCAGTGCCCAGCCGCCCCCAACCTGCGGGTGGTGGTGGGGGAGCAGGGAAGGATTTTGTAAGCAAGACACCATAATCACTAGCCGTAAATGGAAACTAGATTAATTTGAAGATATTAAAATTAAGAATCCTGTCTATTAAGAGATCGATTAAAGACAGCAAAAAGCAAGCTATGGACTGGGTGATATTCTCAAGGCAAATAATGGACAAAGAATTAGGATCCAGCATATGTAAAGAGTTCTGATGGACCAATAAGAAAAGGACATACAACTCAATAGCAAAATGGGCAAAAGCCATGGGCAGGCATCTCTCAGACGAGGGAAGACAGACGGCTGACAGCACGTGAGGCACAAATGAGGAGCACCCGTGACTCCGTCTTAAGTGCAGTCTAGAGCCTGCCACGTGGTGAACCAGGTTGGGTCCGTAGGACCTTCTCTTTCTGGTGGGAGGATAGATTTGAACAATCACTTTGGAAGAATTTGGGCTCATATTACAAAGTTGAGCGTTCACACGCCCTGAGGCCATGTGCACAGGTGCACAGCTTGTGCAAAAAGCAGGAGGTGCCGCAGAGCACCCCGGGGAAAGGAAGGGCCAGTCGTGGTGCTGCAACAGCAGAGGGCCCCCCGGCAGGAGACGAGCCATGCCAGCGGCTGGTGGATCTCATCAGCAGAGAGACAAACTGAACATCGGATGATTTCGGCATACTTCTGGATCGATAAAACTGTTTATGAACAGCGAAGGAAGCAAATAAACGTCAGCACAGGCTGGCAATCATCTCTGGGATAGTGAGGAAGGTGGGGAGGGGGGATGGAGGGAGCCCATAAGGTCGGGGGCTAACGGTGCTCATTGCATTATCAACACTTGGGGGAGTACACGCACGAACAAATCCGTAAGTACAATAAAGGCAGCCGTGTGTGGATGTGTGATGACTGTGTGTCGTCACTGAAGGAGAACGTTTCGTCTGCCCTAAGCCCCTGCGTCCAGATGGCAAATGGACACGAGCGCCAACCCTGCCCCGCAAACCTAACACCTGCTTAGGGTTAAAATTCAGAGCAACGTAGTTCAGGACACACTGGCTGCCTCACCGCGTAATCACGTTGCTCGGCGTTTCTTCCCCCGGTTTCCCGAGTTCAGTTCAGCGTCCACGGCTGAGGACGTGGGTGCAGAGGGAGGGCTGGCCCGAGGCCACATGGTGGGGAATGCTTGCCTGGCCCCTCCAGGCTCCTTCCCAGCACGAGTTTACAAGGTGCCGAAGCGCTGGGTGAAGAGTTAAAATTGTTTTCCTGGGACTTCTCAGGCCCCCGTTCATCCTAACAGGGGAATTCAGGGAATTTCGTGAGTTTTCTCTTCTGTCATTATCTAAATTGTTCATGGTTTTTTCCCTCCTGATACCAGCTTGAGGGAAGACTGCCAATTTCTGTTTTTCTGGAAAATCCATTTTGTGGACGTCTGGTTCCTACCCACTCCTGGACACGGGTGTAAGCAACTTCGTTAGTTGAATGATTTCCTGTCCCTGAATGGAGAAGAGAGAGTCTGAGGACGGGGTGTTGGAACTCGGCTCTTTCTCCTACTGAGCATGCAGTGGAGGCAGGGAGGGGACAAGGGTGTCATGGAACAGGGCAGGTCACACCCAGAGGTCACACCCTTTAACTTGTTCTGAGACACATTTTGGTCGAATTTCCCAGTTGGGCTACTCAGGACACGGGCTCCAGGGGATGTTAACAGGTGTGGCTAGAAAAAAAAGAATCCAAGCAAACAAGTTTGGGAAACATCGTTTTTTTGTTTTGTTTTGTTTTTTTTTTTTTTTTTTTTTTTACCCAGCCGCTCTGCGCATGTGGGATCCTCCTGGACCGGGGCACGAACCCGCGTCCCCTGCATCGGCAGGCGGACTCTCAACCACTGCGCCACCAGGGAAGCCCGAAACATCGTTTTTGATGAAGTCCACTATGCTTCCCAGGTGGTCAATACATCCCTGCACTTTGTGGGTTGCTGTAGCGGCCGAGTGCAGAATTTCTCAAATTTATTTGACCCAAGGGATGTCTCCTGGGAGGTGCCTGAAGAAGCCAGCTGGAAATGCTGCCAGCGGTGGCCCCTGCCCACCCTCGGTCTCTAGAGGGTCCTTTTCCATCGTGATGGGACCCCACTCCCCATCTGGTTGATGAGCCGGCCTTGCCCAGAGGAAGGGGACGGGCAGAGCTGCTGGAGTGGCCTAGGGGACCAGGGCGGGTGGCCTACTTCGTAGCAGCAGGCGTTCTCAGAGTGTCCTGGTAGCCCCCGCTCCCATGCACTGCCCCTTGGCCGCCCCCTTCTTCTACCAGGTTTTGAGCTCTTTTACCAGGACAGAGCTCCAGTCTCAATCCCTGTGATGGGTGACATACTGTCCTGATTTTCAGAGGGGGACACACAGGCCCAGGCTGCAGCTGGGCCTGGACAGTCTGTCCGAGGTCACATGGTGAGTGACCTGTGGAAGGGGAGGGTTTCTGTCCACTCCAAGCTCCCTCCACTGCTGCCCCCAGGAAGCTGTCCGGTGACCACCTGACTTGACCCAAGTCTGATCCCCAGAGTTGGGGGAGGGGTGCCAGGGTCCTGCTGACCCTGTTTGGGTCACTGGCTTCCCAGTGTGTGGGGACACGGCTGTGGGCCTGGGGAGCCACAGGGCCGAGACCCTTGAGGAGGCTGCTCTGGGCACAGGAGCTGGAGCCCTGGCCTTGGCTGGTCCTGGGCTCAGGGCAGCCCCGCCACCTGCAAGGTCCTGGCAGAGCCCATCCAGCTGCCCCTGAGGGAGCAAACCGCCTGGCAGCCTCTGGGGCAGTGGCTTGGGAGGGGCTGGAGGGCAGCTGAGGTCACTCTGCCCAGATGGGGTCAGGCTCCTTTCCCCCCAGGGCGGGCCCTGCATCCGGGCCTCTAGTGCCCCTGGGAGGGCTTGTGTGTGGATTTCGTGCAGGTGTAGGCTGTCTCCCTGGGGGCCTGGGTCTGGCTGACCCTGCTTGTGGTGAGACTGCCTTGCGTCTGGGCTCAGTTCCTCGGCTCCCGTCAGGGGCAGCTCGGGGGTCCCTGCCCACAGCTGGCCGGTGGGGAGTGGCTGAAAGGCTAGGGCTGCCCCAGCAACGAGACCGAGTCCTCCAGGCCTGGAGCTCAGCAGACCTGGATGTCAGGGCTGTTTCCCTTAAAACCCAAGGGGCCTGGGGGGAACAAAGGAGACAGCGTGGCCAGAAGCAACCAGTACTTAGCCTGAAAGAGCGAGCACAGATCCAGGAGCAAACGCTCCAGCCCTGGTCCTGGGCCCTCTGGGGGCTCGTCTGGTAGAGGTCAGGATGGGGGTCTGAGTGAGGGCGGCGGAGGGTGGGGCTGATTCCCAGCTGCCCCCTTCCGGAGGCTGTTCCCTCTCCGGAGGCTGCTCCGTCCCCAGCACTGCTCTCCTTCCAGGGAGCACGCTGGCTTCTGGGCCCAGGAGTGTCCTTGCTCCTATCTTGGACGTTTCCACAAAAGGCAAAATACATACAGTCAGACGTTGAAACACAGGGTTATCACTGGGATTAAGCGAATTGGAGTTTGAGACCTGCTTGGCATGGTGTCTGGCCCAGGAAAAAGTGCCGTCTACGTGTCAGTTTATGAAAACCAGAAACGCGTGCAGCGCGTGAAGGCAACTGAGCTGTCTCAGCTGATGCTGCCTGGTTGCCGCCAGTGGAGTCCTGCTTCCTCCCCCACATCTTCTCGACAAAGACACCCGCTGCCCTGATCATGCCAACCGGAAGCTATAACGTTGCTTCCGTGGGAAAAAGTATTCCTCCACTTTCCCACGTGTTCTCATACCTCACTCTTTCCTTCAGCAAATGGCCCGGGAACCGGTGCCGGGACCCCAGCCTCCCTGCCCTGGGGTCTTCGTACATGTTAGCAGTAAACAGGCGTGAAGGCAGGAGGGGGCTGTGAGGCCCCGTGGTCACCCTGGGCCTCTGCCGGCCATGTCCCGTGTGCCTCCCCCCAGCACCCACCGTGCTGCCAATGCCACTCCCCACTGAAACTGCAGAGTCCCCTAAACGGCCCCTGACCCCCACTCACATCTCTGTCCTCCTCTAGAAATCTCTCCTCCTGGGGGCCCTGCCCTGGCCCGGGGTCCTCTCTGTTGCCCCCTCACCCCAAGTCCACCCAGGCCTGCCGGTTCGGCCTCTACGTGTCTGTCTCCTCTTCCCACCCCATCACCCCACATTGCCACCCCCCCCGGCCCTGCCCTGGACCCTGAGATGGTCCCCTCCCCGGGCAGCGTCCTCCCCGGACGGCCGGAGTCCTCCCCCTAACTCAGCAATCTGACCATGTCCATCCTCTGCTCAGACCCCCGAGCTCCTGTGAGCAGCCCAGCCTCGTGCGACCCCGCCCCGCAGCCCTGGTGGGATGCGCCTGTCCTCGGGGCTCTGTGAGACCCCATGCGCATCCCTCAGCTGGGTGACCGCGTGGCTCACTCACGCCTCTGTCCCCCCAGATGGGGTGTTCTGTGAGCCGGGCCACCGAGCTGGGTCTCTCCACACGCGGTCGGCACTCGGTAAAATGAGGGTTGAATAAGTAAGTGAACCGTGGCCCTGGGGCCTCCGGGCCCTAATACATCAGAACCATGACTGCTCGTAGATGGGGACCTTTGGTGTCATCCCTCAATGTGGGCCCCCGACCTTTCACCCCTTGTGAGGCTCTTCCACCCCCACTGGAGCAGCTCACCGCAGGGCTGCGCTCGCCTCCGCAGGCGTGGGGTCCCCTTTCAGACCCGTCCGCCCTCCTGCTGTCGGCGGTGTGGGCATCACCTGTGTGGGAGCGGGGAGGGGTCCCTGCCCTGCGCTGCCCGGGAGGGAGGGCGGGCGAGGGCCAGCCTGCGACTGTCCACCAGGGGGCGCCGAGAGCCTGCGGGCGGTTGGGTGGCCTGGGGAGGGGGCGGGAAGGAGGGGGC
>NW_020175018.1:16987688-16990546 GCF_003031525.2 Neophocaena asiaeorientalis asiaeorientalis
CTACCCAGAGGGCAGGGCCTGGGAACAGTGGGCGAGGGGGCCTCGGCACCTGGAGGGTGGTGGGCCAGGGCAGCCAAGGTGATGCGGGGGTGGGGGGACAGGAGCAGAGAGAGCAGCCCCTGGAGGCGGTCCAGGCCAGGGAGATGGGCTGGGAGGGGGCCGCCAGGGGGCGGAGGAGGTAAGGAGGACACCTGAGCATCTTTCTGGAGCTGAGATAAAGTCCTCCAGGAGGCAAGGGAAACCTGGGGTGTGAAGAGTCAGGAGAGAGGGGGCATTGCTGGGCTGTGAGGGGCGTGAGACGGAGCAAGGTTGGGGTGAGATGGACAGCGGGATCCTCCTGGGAAGGAGGTGACGGAGGCTGGGCAGAGACAGCTGGGAGCTGGCACAGGACGGGGACGTCTCCAAGGGCTGGGCCTGGGGTCAGCCCCCCGGGGCGGTTCAAGGCCCTCCTGCGCAAAGCAGTCGATGACAGCGCCCAGCTGGGACGTGACGCAGGGGCCAGTGGGCTGTGGGTTGAGTTCTCAGCACACGGTTAAGCCGAGTAGCTCCGGAGGGGCTGCCATCTTCCCCAGGTGAGGTGTGCAGGGATGGGTCCTCACCCTCTACAGCCCGCCCGTCCCCAGGGTGCACCCCAAGCACGTCTGCCCTCCTCTGTGGTCACGCAGCCGCCTCAACCGGGCAAGGGCGTCCCTCTGAGGACCGTGAAGCCCTTCGCCCACTGGCTGCCTGTGCAGCAGCTGCGAGGACCCTGAGTCCACTCTGAGCCCCTCCTGGCCGACAGTCCTGCCCAGGGTACACCTCCTGCAGTCTCAGTGGCCCCTGCCCTTTCCGACCCTCCGGCCTTTCCAGCCTTGGGGTCCGGTCTTAACAGTCACATCCTCAGGGCCGTATCCCGGCCCACGATGGGCTTAGATCCCCGCCCACCTGCTCTGCCAGTGCCCGTGTTTCTCCCTGTGGTCTTGAGGGTGATGTAATTACTGCTCCGCGTGAGGGGCGCCCTGCAGACGGGCAGGGCCCCCTCCGTAGATGCTGATGGGGGCGGTGTTTGCTCTGAGGGCCAAACAAGTTAATCCAGGTGAAGAAGGCTCGCCGTCGGGCCCTCACACAGCGGTCCTCACCGCCACTCCCGCCGCCAGCGCCGTCTGGGACCACACCACCTGTTCCGGGGCTGAGCCTGTGCCAGGACTCCCTGGGCTGTCACCCGCGCAGCAGGAGGCACCTCGAGGAAGCAGGGAGGGTCCTCCCAAAGCGCGCTCATCATGGCCAAGGGCAGAGTGTGGACGAGGCTCCAGAGAAGCTGAAGCCAGGGCTCTGTCCGGGCTGAGCGATGGGCCCAGGATCAACCACAGCCCTGCCCCGCGTTTCCTCAACCAGAAGCTCGCTGCTCCCGCAATTGACTTGGCACTGGGCGAGCTGGAGTAAGACGGTGCCTGGACTGCCCGGGGGCTGGGCGCCTTCAGAACGGATGACAAATGTGTTTTAATTTGTCCCAACTTGACGTGAAATCCCCCATCCGCACGTTGAGGAAATGGGGTCGCCAGCAAAGACGTGCTGAGCTGCCTCAAACCTGCTGTCCTTTCCCGTACGAGGGCCCTTGTCTGTTTATCACACTGAAGGTCCCCGTGGGGCTCAGACAGGTCCAGAGATGGACGGGCCTTGGGGAGCTGCAGGGCAGCCCAGGAACAGAGCTCTCCACCCTACGAGGGAGGTCGTCTGCATCCCTGCACCCTGGGGGAGATGAGGGTGGGGTGCGGAGGGGGAAGGGGCTTGCCGGGGTCACACGGTGCGCTCGGGCTGAGCCAGACACCGAAGCCCCTGCCTGCTCTGCCTGGTGCTGAGACTCTCTGGGCTTAGCTGCTTCCCCCGTGAATGGGATGGGAGTGTCCCAGGGTGACAACACCTGTCTCAGGTGTGCAAGTGTTAGGGAAACCGTGAGTCCCAGGCACCCACTGGCTTCTGGGGCTGGGCTCTTGGCTCCGGCAGGTCCCCGAGCCTCCCTCCCGCCTCCTGGGTGCCAGGAGCGTCCAGGTTCATCAGCAGGTGATGGGCAAGCCTCCACAACTGCTGTGCAGTTGGCCGAGGGGACGTTGCCCAGCAGCCCACAGCACACGTGGGGTCAGCTCTGGCCTGTGTCCTCTTGGCCAAGGCAAGTTACCCCACCTCATGGAACCTCAGTTTTGCATCTGGAAATTGAGAGGCAGAGACCTAACAGCCAGCCTTGTGTGTGTCTCAAATGAGCAGGATACGCAAAGGGCGCCCTGTTCAGACATGAGGACGTGAGAAAGGAAAGACGGGGGGGCGCGGGGGGGACCAGGGCCGTGGGTGAAGGGCTGAGCCCCCCAGGGTTCTTCTTTTATTTTTTTTGGCCCTGCCGCAGGGCATGCAGGATCTTAGTTCCCCGACCAGGGATTGAACCTGTGCCCCCTGCATTGGAAGCGTGGAGACTTAGCCATTGGACCACCAGGGAAGTCCACCCAGGGTGCTTACAGGCAGCCTGAGCTGGGCGTTTTTTAAAAAAATATTTATTTATTTGGCTGCGTTGGGTCTTAGTTGCGGGCCTCGGGATCTCCGTTGCTGCACGCAGGATCTTTCGTTGCGGCATGTGGACTGTTTGTTGTGGCACGCGGATTTCTCTCTAGCTGTGGTGCACCCGCTCCAGAGCACGTGGGCTTGGTAGCTGTGGCACGCGGGCTCTCTTGTTGGGGCACACAGGCTCTAGAGCGTGCGGGCAGTGCTCAGGCTTAGTTGCCCTGCGGCACGTGGGATCTTAGTTCCCCGACCAGGATCGAACCCATGTCCCCTGCATTGGAAGGTGGATTCTTAACCACTGGACCACCAGGGAAGTCCCTGGGTGGTTT
>NW_020175018.1:16990835-17006290 GCF_003031525.2 Neophocaena asiaeorientalis asiaeorientalis
TTTTTTGTGATAAGAATTTTTTTTTTTTTTTTTTTTTTTTTTTTTTGCGGTACGCGGGCCTCCCGCTGTTGTGGCCTCTCCCGTTGCGGAGCAGCAGGCTCAGCGGCCATGGCTCACGGGCGCAGCCGCTCCGCGGCATGTGGGATCTTCCCGAATCGGGGCACGAACCCTTGTCCCCTGCATCGGCAGGCGGACTCTCAACCACTGCGCCACCAGGGAAGCCCCCCCTGGGTGGTTTTTAAGGTCCTTGGTATTTGGGTCTTTGTATTTTCTTTGGTGGAGGGAGGGGACAAGTGGGGGCCTCAGAAGGTCATTTGAATCGTCCTGGGCAGGGACCCTGTGGGCTCAAGGATTCCTTCACTCCTGGAGACTCTCTGCAGGCAGTGTGGCCCTGGGGCCGTGGAGAGACCCTGAGAGACACTTGATCAGGAGGTTGGCGGTGCCAGGGCTGGGAGCACCTCAGACAACAATGTCTATTTCCCATGAAATTCTCCTAATCCGCACCTTAATGAATGCTGGGCTGCTGGGGCTCCAGGGATGAGCACGCAGGCTTAATCACTCCCAACTCCTGGCTCTGCCCTGCAAATGGTCCTGCTTCCCCGGGCTTGCTGTCCTAGGGCCTCATGCCTTGGCTCCAGGCCTGGGCCCTGCCTCTGTCCACCTCCAGCTTTTCTGCATCTCATGTTAGGCCTCTACTTATGTGCTGAGTGTGTTAATTGTCCGGGGATCTATCCACTCATCCAACCAACCATCTGCCTTTCCATCCATCCATCCACTCATCTAACCAATCATCTACCATCCATCCATTTATCCATCCATCCTCTCCATTTGTCTGTTGGTTTGTCCATCCACTACCCGTCCATCTACACATCCATCCAGCCATGTATCCATCCATCCATCCACCCACCCACCCATCCATCCGTCTGTACATCCATCCGTCTGTCCCTCTGTCTGTCCGTCCATCCGTCTGTCTGTCCATCCATCCAGCCAGCCAGCCATATATCCATCCATCCATCTGTCCATCCATCTATCCATCCATCCATCCATTCCTCCACCCACCCACCCATCCATCCATCTGTACATCCATCTGTCTATCCCTCTGTCTGTCCGTCCATCCGTCTGTCTGTCCATCCATCCATCCAGCCAGCCATATATCCATCCATCCATCTGTCCATCCAGCCATGTGTCCATCCATCTATCCATCCATCCATCCATTCCTCCACCCACCCACCCATCCATCCATCTGTACATCCATCTGTCTGTCCCTCTGTCTGTCCGTCCATCCGTCTGCCTGTCCATCCATCCATCCATCCAGGAGCCATATATCCATCCATCCATCTGTCCATCCAGCCATGTATCCACCCATCCATCCATTCAGCCAGCCATGTATCCATCCATCCAGCCAGCCATGTATCCATCTGTCCATCCATCCATCCCCTCACTCTATAAATATTTTTCTTGAGCAAGCCACACAGTCGGTTTAGGTCTGGGGGTGGGCAGGGAGGGAGAGATCCAAAGGCAAAAAACCAGGTAGTTTCTGCCCTCACGGAACCAAAGTCCGGTGGCGTGAGAGATGAGCAAACCAGTTGCATCCATGGGTGTGGAGTGGGTGGGGTGAGGGCAGCACAGGTGCAGAGGCAGCCAGCAGAGCCGTGCCTGATGGGGGCGGGGGGTGGTCAAGGAAGGCTTCCTGGAAGACAGACAGCTTAGCTGAGATCCTGGAGGCCTGTCTCTGGGGCCAAACTCGTTCTCCCCATGTGTCTCCTGATACAGTGTGGAGGAGGCAGCACAAAGAAGTCTGCGTTGACTGCCCACACGGGGTGGTGCCACCAGCCTGCCCACGAGCCATCTGCCTGGTTCCTTCCTTCTCTGAGCGAGCGTGCTGGGGCCTGTGGGCTGCCTGGCCCCGGCACAGTTGCCAGCTGCACACGTGGGCCCTGGACTCCAACCCCATGAAATGCCCAGGTGCCCTGGTGAAGAAGGGCCTGGGCCTGGAGGGCCCAACAGCACAGGAGGGATGCTCTTCCCGGTGGTGTGGCACCCTACAATTTGCAAGGTGCTTCCAAGTCCAGTGTTTCGTTCCTTTGTCATGACGGTGCTGGGTCGTGGCCGGGCAGCCGCCATTGTTGGAAACTGAGGATCAAGGGAGATGTTGATCTCTCCCTGGGCACAGAGCCCCAAAGGGCAGGACTGAGCCTTCTCCTCTGTGGGGTGTGGTCCATGCAGCCCAGGAGGGTGGAGAGAGGGTGGTGGGTGTGGCTTCAGCTCATGGGCGGGACTTGGGGAAGGGCAGGGGCGCAGGGGGCGTGTAGAGCGTGTGCACTCCGGAGCAGGGCAGTGCCCCTGTGGTCTGATGAACTCGACTGTCGTAGAGAACCTTCGTACATGCGTGAGCACGTCTCAAAATACACATCAACCCCTCCCTGCAGCTTGGGAAGCAGTCACCCACCATTCATTCGTTACCATTTTTTGGCCTTTCTTGGGCACACGTCACAGAGCTCTTACCAGGAGCCTGGCCCTGTGCCAGGTGGCGAGTCTCTCGCAGATCCGTTCCCCGGGCACTGTGGCCATTTGGAGCTGGACTGACCTTTGTCAAGGGGCCATCCTGGACATGGCAGCGTGTTAAGCAGCATCCCTGGCCCCGGCCCGCTGGATACCAGGAGCATCCCCTGGCAGTGTGACAGCCAAAGTGTCGCCAGACATGCTGAGTGTCCCCTGGGGGGCAGAATGGTCCCCACTGGGGTCCACAGGTCTACAGCAGTGGGTGCAGCAGAGGCCCTGCTGCCTTTATGGTGCTGACAGAGAAGAAAGTGATTGGGTTAGGGTGGCAGAGGGGGGTGGTAGGAGGGCAGAGAGGCGACCCCTTTGTAGCGCGGCCCGTGGTCTGGCTGATGAGGGGCTGGGTTGGGAAGGAAAGTGTGGCTCTGGGAGGACAACTGAGCCTTTGCTGAGCTGGCGGTGGGGTGGCGGGCAGAGGAGGGCTGGGGGTCAGGTGTGGGTCTCCTGCCGATGGAAGGGACACTCGGTCTGATACCAACCAGGGTTCTTGACCTTCCCCAGTCAATAGAAATTGACTAGCGGCCAGACAAGAAATTCAGGCGAGGCTGTACCGGGGCCGCAGCACGAACTTCCCTTACTCGCTGAGCTGGCGGTGGTGGTGGGGCGTCTGGTTCCCTATATGGGATGAGGGTAGGGGGTGTGTCCAGGGGGTCGGGCCGGAGGCGTGGCTTAGGAGGTCTGCCCACCCCCTTGGTGGTGGTGTGTGCAGGGGGCATGCGCAGTGCCCTGCTTTTGCTCCCAACCCCCTGCTTTTGTTCCCGGCTCTCCAGAAGTGGCAGTTGGGCTTTTTGATCTCTTTGTACCTTTTGTCCAGAATTTGCCCCAACTGTGCATGCACGCGTTTATTTTTAGTCCCTTATAGTTTCTTTGTATTTTGATGCTCCAGGAGAGGTGTGTCCAGGTGCAAGCACTGCAGCAAAGGGTCCCAGGTCCCAGCCTGTCTCAAATCCAGAGGCCTGGGGACCTGCTGGGGTCCCCCAGGCCTCCTTTTCCTCTGCCGGCTGTGCCCTCTGTGGCCAGCTCTCTGCTCTCTGACGTGCCTGCCCCACCCCTTGCAGGATGAGACCTGAGCATAGGGGGCTCATGAAGGTGGGCAACCTGACCCGCCCACAGATAATTGATGGTGGTGGTTGGAGGCTCAGACCCAGAGCCTCATTAAAATGGACACAAAGCGGAAAGGCCTTCCCTGGGGAGCGTAATTAGTTGCTGCCTCACTGCCCCGCTGAGATGGCAGACCTGGGTGAGGAACTGCTCCTCCTGCCCAGTGGGAGGGCAGCAGGGCAGGCTGGTCTCGCTGGGGCTGGGGTCAGCCAGACCTCAAGGGCACCCTGATGCTTCCCTCCTCTCTTGGGGAGTGTGGAGGGGCAGAGGGAGGTGGCGCCCCCCTTCCTGGTGGATGGGTGTGGATGGGAGGCTCCCGCCGTCAAAGAAGGGGCCGGATGGAGGTGGGGCTGCAGATCTTGGAACCCTCCCAGGCCCTGGGCCAGGCTCCTCTTGTTTCTGGTGGCCCTGATGTCCCCGTTTGGAATGATCTCATCTTTCAGGGCTGTCCCAGTGGGGACAGGGCAGGGCCAGCAGGCTTTGGGGGCAGATGGGAAATCACTGTTCTCTGATGTGTTGGGGACCAGGTCTGCGAATTTTGCATGCAGTCTTCCCTCCTAAGAGAGCGTGTGGGCTTTGCTCTGGGAGGGCAGTCTGGGCCTTTGTGAACTGGATCTTTGGCAAGGGGGTGGGGAGGGAAGGGGGAGGGGAGAGCGGGAAGAAGGGAGGTGAGGGCAGGGTGCTGGCTGGGCTGCATCTCCTGGATGCCCCGGGTTCTGAAGCATCTGGGCGGCGGCTGGAGTTTAAGGCCCCAGGAGCAGAGGGTGGACTCTGGGATGGACATTCTTGGAGGTTCTGGAGCATCTGTGGGTTGTGGGAGAAAAAGAAGAAAGTAAAAGACTTGATGATTTGGATCAGCTCCAGTTTTTCTCAGAAGCATAAATAAAGGCCGGGATTTCCTTCACGGACTCACTCTGACTGTTGGACTGTTAGTGACCCTGGCCGGGACGGGCTGTCTGGGACCCTGGAGCGCTCTCCGCTTTCATAAAGAACACGTGGCAGAGGGCAAACACAGTTGTCTTGGGTGGGCTCAGCGCCTCTCGGGAGGGACCGCCAGCTTCGGGAAGTGCCTCCGAGGAGCTGCTTGGAGCAGAACACGCAGGCACAGAAGTCTGCAGGCGAGTCTTTGGTGGGAGTCGGTGTCTCCTTGGATGGCAGGGGAGGGACTGGGGTCCCTGGAGGGGGGGCCATGGCTGAGGACAACACCAGCAGCATGTGTGAGCCAATTCGATGCGGCCCTTTTATGGTGGGGGGAGCCACCCCTGCTCTGGGCCAAGACCTCTAATTCCTAACCTTTAAGCTCTCTGGGCTCAGGGGGCTCACCTGTCCAAGCCCACACGGCCGGCAGGCAGCCTCACCCCCCTGCCACCCCTCCCTCCACCTGCAGCCCGACCGCCGTGGCTCGCCCTCCATGTGCCCCCGCCCTTGCCCCCAGGAGCACACAGGCTGCCCCTGTTCTCACCCCCTCCGGCCTAAAGCTTCTGATGGTGGCCCCCGAGCTCAGGAAAGCTCCCCACCGCTCAGGTTGCCTTTCTGGGTCCCCAGCCTTCCGCCTCATCCCCTCAGGGCTCCCGCCCCGACCCCAAACGCACCCGCTGCAGCACAGGCTGAGGTGGTCCGCAGGGGACCCTGGGCATGCGGGCCCCCCGGCGCCCCTCCCCTGTCTGTTTGTTAGGGCGTGGTAGGGTCCACTCCCGGGAGATGCCCCCTTCCCACATGCTCTGTGTCCCGCACGTGCCAGGGGCACGGTAGGCGCAGAACATGCTGGCTGTACACGCGAGTGGTGCGAGGGCACGAGGGGCACGAGGGGTGGATGACCGGCCCCTCCTGCTGCTCTCAGCCCCGTGACGCCCAGGGTGGGGGGGATCTGGTAATCCCCCTCACTTCCCCTGCCCCCCGCTGAGCCGGGCGGATGGCCTCTGAGCAGGTCTGGGGCCATCTGGGCTGCGGGGGCCAGTCTCCTGTCCCACCCTGAGGTCAAGGGCATCCAGGGCGGGGGCTGGAGAGGACCTTGGGGGTCCCCTAGGTGGGGGAGGGTGGGAGAACCCACTGCAGGACCCTGCTTGTGTGGAAGCTGCCGCCTGGGTCCGGTTTAGGGATTTCCAGCCTCCCAGAGCAGAGAGGGGGGCCCTCCCACCACCTCCACCCCCATCCCGCTGTGTCCCTCCAGGGGTTGCTGTGTTTCTCCACCACTACCCCATGTCCCGCCCTCCCCTGTGTGTGCAAAGAGGAGGCCAAAGCCCTCCTGGCCTGGGTGTGGGCGGCATGGGGGCTCAAGAACAGGCGAGCAGGGTTTAGATTCACGCGGGCTCAAGCCTGTCTCCACCACAGGGCCGGGGGGCCTTACACAAGTCATGGGAGCTCTTAGGACCTCAGGCTCTTCCTCTGGAAATCGGAGACTTGAACCATCCTGTCTGCCGAGTGCTCTGAGCCAGGATACGCTGTGGTGCCAAGACGATGCAGGGAGGCTGCCCACTGGTTCTTCCTTGGGCAGAGCTCCCCACTCCCCAGCAGCTCGCTGGTCACATGTATTTTATTCTATCGCTTTGGTCTATAAAATGCCCATCTGTACCCAGGAAAATCCTGGCTCAGAAGGTGCTGGCTTCTGCCTCACTTTTTAGGAGTGAAACATGGTGTTTAAACATTTCACGGTCTGGTGGTAGATTTTTATGCGAGAGGCCCATTGGCTGGAGGTCAGTGGCTTTGCTGGCTTTGTCTCTCCTGGGACTCAGGGAAGCCAAGGAGAGCCGGGGGATGAGCCCGGCCCTCTGTCTAGAGAGAGCCCCTGCGGGGCCCCGACACTGGCACTGTGGACCGGGCAGAGGTGGAAGCCGGGCGGGAAGTTGGAGGGAAGGTCAGGCTGGGGCCTTCCGTGATAGCGGCCTGTGTATGCAGGTGAAGTGATGGCAATGATGAAAATAAGATTCCTGAGAGCCTGCAGAGCCCTTCCCCTTCTCTCGGGGCTTCCAGACCCTCCCCCCAGCCCCTGATCTGGCCCAGAGGTGGGTAACCCTCTGGGCGTAGGGTGGATGCCCAGGCCCATGGGGCTCTGTCCTCCTGATGGGCTCGTACACTCCTGTGCTCTGGACCTGCTGGCCTGGCCCTGACCAGTCTCAAGGAAACATGGGTGGGCCTCCAGTCTGCAAACAGTCTTTGCACCAAGTGGTAAAGACAGGCCTTTCCTACTGACCAGTAGGGACTGAGGCTGAAAGACGAGGCCCGGTGGGTGTGAGACCCTCCCCTTTTCTTGTCTCCCCTTAAAATATAAATGGCAATGGCAATGATGCTGCTGGCACTGCCGCCCAGACGTGGGCCTGGCTCGATGCCCCTGGACTTGGACTTGGGGCCAACTCGAGGTCCTGGTGGGAGTCTGCTCAAAGCCTCAGTGTTCCCCTCTGCTGCTCCCCAAATCCAGACATGATCTATGAAACCGCAGTTTTCAGGACACCAGACACTGGGCAAGGAAGGACAGTGATTGTTGAAAGGAGTGAGGTGAGCCCCACGATTGCCCCCAGCTCATGGCCAGGAGGGGGTTTCCAGCTGTGGCACAGGGAGGGGACCCCAGGAGGATCCTGATGGAAGCCCTGAGTGGAGGAGAGGGACCCGAGGGCCCAGGGAGACCCAGGCATCTAGAGTCACAGGGCAGGGCCCCGGAGGAGAGAGCTGCACAGGGGAGATTTGGAGCCCCCCCACCGCCCTGTCGATATTCATGTGAGTGCTGATTGCTGCATGTGTGTGAGGAGGGTTCCTGAGGTCTAGCAACCACCCAGAGGATGAGAGGAAAGAGCCCTTGGGCTGACGGAACTGGGAGTCGGGTTCCTTTCCACCAGCCAGATGGGAAACCTCGTGACTCATGGGTCCCTGCAGGAAGCACTCAGCAGGGTCTGGCCTCAGTCATGAGGATTAACTAAACCCAGGTTAACCACTGTCTGATCCTGCATAATGAAGCTTAAAAGCGAGACTGGAAAGGTTCAAACTGTTTCAAAGTAAATGCACCCCCAAACAAAGCACAAGACTACTTACCTGAACAAAACAGATTCAGCACCTGACAAGGTGAACTTCATTTGGTTGGGCATTTGGTAAAAAATTACCAGGCACACAAAATGCAGGAATATATGACCCTCGAGGAGGAGAAAAATCAATCAGTCAAAGCCATCCCAGAACTAGCCCAGGTATTAGAATTGGCAGACGAGGATATTAAAACAGTTGCTGTCACTACGTTCAAAAAGCCGGAAGAAAACTGAACGTATTAAGCAGAGGCGTGAAAGCTATAAAAGAGACTCACATCAGACTTCTAGAGGTGAGAGCAACCAACTGCAGTGTCTGAGATGAGAAATACACCTGATGGGATTAAACACTGCAGAAGAAAAGATACATGAACTTGAAGATATGGCATTAGAAGTTATCCAATACGGAACACACAGAGGAAAAAACCTCACAAGTATGAACAGTGCACAGAGGGCCATGGGACGACTTTCAGTGGCCTAATGTATGAGCAGTTGGAGCCCTGAAGGAGAGAAAAGAGGAGAACACAAAGCTATTGGAAGAAATGATGGCTCGTAAATGTCCAAATTTAATAAAAACTGTAAACCCACAGATTCAGAATGCTGAATGAACCCCGAGCACAAGTTACATGAAGAAAACAACAGCAAGGTATGTTATAATCAACTTGCTCAACACCAGTGATGAAGCAGCCAAAGGAAAAAGACACATTATGCACTTCCCTGGTGGCGCAGTGGTTAAGAATCCGCCTGCCAATGCAGGGGACACGGGTTCGATCCCTGGGCCGGGAAGATCCCACATGCTGTGGAGCAGCTGAGTCCGTGCGCCACAACTACTGAGCCTGCGTGTCACAACTACTGAAGCCCGCGTGCCTACAGACTGTGCTCCGTGACAAGAGAAGCCACCCACCGCGATGAGAAGCCTACGCACCGCGACGAAGAACAGCCCCCGCTCTCTGCAACTAGAGAAAGCCCGCGCGCAGCAACAAAGACCCAACGCAGCCAAAATAAATAAATAAATAAAAAGACACATTATACTCAGAGGAAAAACGATGAGGGAAACAGTGGATTTCTCATAGGAAACCAGTGAGACGATAGTAGGGAAAGATCTTTAAAGTGCTGAGAGAAAAAAGAATTGTCAATCTAGAGTTCTATACCCCACGAAAAACGTTTTTTCAAAAATGAAGGTGAAATAAAGGCTTTTTGCATACACCAAGCTGAAAGAATGAATCACCAACCACCTGCATCACAAGGAATATTGAAGGCTGTCTTTCAGGAAGAAGTGATGCCACATAGAATTATGGATTTACACAGGAGAATAAAAACCCCGATATGGTAACTATGTGGGTAACCACAGTTTACATCTATTTACCTACAATAATGATGTTCGATACCATTTACTGAATGCTGACATGCACGCAGCACTCCACATATCGTATCGTATTCCATTTTTTCTATCTCCGTTTGGCAGATGAGGAAACTGAGGCTCAGAGAGGTCACATGACCTGGACAATACAACAAAGATCGAGAGTCAGCCGGGGTTGAATTTGGCTCCCTTTTGCTTCCTGGGCTGTGCCACTCACCACCCTTCTTGCCTCAAACCCAAACTTTCTGTTCCCTCCAAACCCCCATCTCATCCAAGCAGTGTCCACACTGAGCTCAGATCCCGGGGGTCTGGCCAACGTAAAGGTGGGAGGCTGAAGCCCCTTCCCTTTCAGCCTGGCTCTTTGCAGCACTGCTGGAGCTTTCCTGAGTCTCCAGGAGATGAAATATGGTGGGGCTGTTGCTGTGGCAACCACTCATCATTTATTGGTGGCCTGAGAACCCACTTGCTCAAATGGCTGGCAGTGATTCGCCGGTTCGGTTCCCTCTGGTTGGCTCCCCTGAATGGCGGGCTCTGCCCCAGGCATTCTTGCTCTGGCTCAGGGTGGGGAATGGACCGGGCCGTTTGCCTCTCACCATGCTCTCTGACACCAGAGATGACCTTTTCTGCTTCTTCTCTAAGTGCTGAGTCACACCCTGGGTCACTCAGGGCAGACTCAACCCCGACCTGTGGGCCTGGGTGCGGTCAGTCCCCCAGCTTCCATTCCTGAGTCCCACCAGATGGCCTGGCTGTCTGTACCCCTACCCGTTCTGAGCGGGTGGGCCCACATGACTCTACCTGTTTCCAACAAAGATAATGAGTGTTTGCGTAGAAAACTTAGGAACAAGCGATTGAGATGAAATAAGCACCTCAGCCAGAGACGGGCTGGGTGTCCGCGCTTCCAGAGTTTTGATAAAAATAAATACATGTGTAACGGGCTTATTAAAATTTTAAAAATTGCAGTAAAATGAACATAACATAAATGACACCACCTTAAAGCACTTTTAGGTGCACAGCTCAGGGGCATCGAGCACATTCACCCTATTGTGCCACCATCAGCACGCCTGTCTCCAGGGCTCTTTCATCTTCCCAAACGGATGCCCTGTCCCCATTAAACACTCACTCCCCTCCCCTCCCCCAGCCCCAGCCCCACCGTCTACGTTCTGTCTCTGTGGGTTTGGCTCCTCCAGCGACCTCACAGGGGTGGGTCCTGCAGGACTGGCCTTTCTGTGACTGGCTCACTTCACTGAACGTGCTGTCTACAAGGCTCGTCCGTGTTGTAGCCTGGATCAGAATTTCCTTCTTCTTTAAGCCTGAATAGTGTTCCACGGTAAGGACGGACCACACCCGGTTTCTGTGTTCATCCACCATTGGCCTCGAGTTGGTCACTGGTTTATTGGAGGAGCTGCGCCAGGAGGCGGGAGCCGACGGCATCCTGTTCCTTCTCACCCTCCCTTGGGCGCGCTTTCTCTGCCCTGCTTCTCATCCCTGATAAGGGCTACATAGTAATAAACGGTCTTTCCGACAGCCACTCATCTCAAGACATTCATCCGAGGTCAAGCCTTCGGGGGTGAGACGCCTGTGGGCTGATTCTCTGAGCCCTACCTGGTCTCCCTGCCCCACCCACCTGGCGCCAGCAGAGTCGAGGGGGGCCGGAGGGGCAGAAGGGCACCCTGGACGGTGCCTTGTAACTGCTGCTGGTGCCTGCCGGGTGTGACAGATTCCTCGGGGTCCTTGTGTGGGTCTGGGAGACCCCATCTCTGAGGATCTCTCGCCTGTGGCTCCTGGGGTAGTGAGGCTGCTGGCTGGCTGGCCACCCTTGCCCCCTCTCCTGGGGTCACCTGGCTACTCCAAGCGGTCTTTGTGGGAGGGGTCTCTTCCAAGATGACCAGAACCCAGCTGCCCTACTGGAGAGAACCCCACTGGAGTCTTTGCCCCCAAACGCGGCACCATGGCCATGGCATACACAGCCCGACTCCCTGCTCTGTCTCAAAGGATGCTCCAGGCATAGCCCCTCACCTGGGACAGTCAGGTGCCCAGCCCCGGGTTCCCTCACTTGACCTGCAGTGACAGGAGGATCCCCTACCTCCCTGCAGAACATGGCACGTGGCCACGTTTTCTTTGAGGAAGTGCCCATCTTGCTTCTCCAACCTTTGGTGGACTCTTCATGTCCCCTTCCAGGGTTGGGAGGTGTGGGAGGGGCGGGTGTTGGCAGGGTTGTCTCCCAGCCTCCTGGTGGCCCCTGCACAGGTGGTCTGGAGCTAGGATGTGCAGATCACGGGGTCGCAGATGGACACTCAGGCGGTGGTTCTCGTCTTCAGGCGCCCATTGGAGCTGCCAGCCTCAAAGAGGTCACATCCAGTTGGGAAGTGGGCCACAGACACTCTCTTGCCTTGGGGAGAGCCTCGTAAAGAGCAGGCAGCACTCCGGGGGCCAGAGGGTGTCACTGAGAGGGAACCAGCCCCACCGTCTACGTTCTGTCTCTGTGGGTTTGGCTCCTCCAGCGACCTCACAGGGGTGGGTCCTGCAGGACTGGCCTTTCTGTGACTGGCTCACTTCACTGAACGTGCTGTCTACAAGGCTCGTCCGTGTTGTAGCCTGGATCAGAATTTCCTTCTTCTTTAAGCCTGAATAGTGTTCCACGGTAAGGACGGACCACACCCGGTTTCTGTGTTCATCCACCATTGGCCTCGAGTTGGTCACTGGTTTATTGGAGGAGCTGCGCCAGGAGGCGGGAGCCGACGGCATCCTGTTCCTTCTCACCCTCCCTTGGGCGCGCTTTCTCTGCCCTGCTTCTCATCCCTGATAAGGGCTACATAGTAATAAACGGTCTTTCCGACAGCCACTCATCTCAAGACATTCATCCGAGGTCAAGCCTTCGGGGGTGAGACGCCTGTGGGCTGATTCTCTGAGCCCTACCTGGTCTCCCTGCCCCACCCACCTGGCGCCAGCAGAGTCGAGGGGGGCCGGAGGGGCAGAAGGGCACCCTGGACGGTGCCTTGTAACTGCTGCTGGTGCCTGCCGGGTGTGACAGATTCCTCGGGGTCCTTGTGTGGGTCTGGGAGACCCCATCTCTGAGGATCTCTCGCCTGTGGCTCCTGGGGTAGTGAGGCTGCTGGCTGGCTGGCCACCCTTGCCCCCTCTCCTGGGGTCACCTGGCTACTCCAAGCGGTCTTTGTGGGAGGGGTCTCTTCCAAGATGACCAGAACCCAGCTGCCCTACTGGAGAGAACCCCACTGGAGTCTTTGCCCCCAAACGCGGCACCATGGCCATGGCATACACAGCCCGACTCCCTGCTCTGTCTCAAAGGATGCTCCAGGCATAGCCCCTCACCTGGGACAGTCAGGTGCCCAGCCCCGGGTTCCCTCACTTGACCTGCAGTGACAGGAGGATCCCCTACCTCCCTGCAGAACATGGCACGTGGCCACGTTTTCTTTGAGGAAGTGCCCATCTTGCTTCTCCAACCTTTGGTGGACTCTTCATGTCCCCTTCCAGGGTTGGGAGGTGTGGGAGGGGCGGGTGTTGGCAGGGTTGTCTCCCAGCCTCCTGGTGGCCCCTGCACAGGTGGTCTGGAGCTAGGATGTGCAGATCACGGGGTCGCAGATGGACACTCAGGCGGTGGTTCTCGTCTTCAGGCGCCCATTGGAGCTGCCAGCCTCAAAGAGGTCACATCCAGTTGGGAAGTGGGCCACAGACACTCTCTTGCCTTGGGGAGAGCCTCGTAAAGAGCAGGCAGCACTCCGGGGGCCAGAGGGTGTCACTGAGAGGGAAGGCAAACCGTGGTGACTATCTCAGGGGCAGCAAAGGTCCAGCCAAGCGGCTGAAGATGCCTCAAGGGCCAGTGGATCAACTGGGGGCACTGGCCACGAGGACGCTACCTGTGGCTCCGCCTTGGGCGTCCTTTGACTGATGTTTCGGAGCTGTCAGAAGGCAGGGTGTGTCTGAGAGCCACGACTACGACGTGGCCCCTGCTGGCTGCTGCCACCAGCCCTGCTTTGGGAAGAAGGAACGGCGCGTCTGCCCCGTCCTGGGCGTAGTAGCAGGGGTGATGAGTGGCTCTGTAGAAGGAAAGATAGGGGTCTTTGGGGGAACCCAGCAGGTGTTTTGCAAGGAAAGAGCCATCAATCAGGGTTGTAGTTTAGAGCTGTCAGTGTCGAACTTGCACTGGCAGATGTGTGAGCCGGGCTGTGGGCTGGGTGGGTGTCTCTGCCGCCCTTTGCAGGGATGTGCTCGGTGCTGAGCTCCCGTTTTGGACGAGGCACTGCCGCCCGGGAACAACAATGCCCACGACTGCAGCTGGTGGGGTGACCTTGCCATCAGCAAGGTCCCGCGTAAGCAGGTGACAGGGCTTATGACACTGAAGCCCCTCACTGGCCCTCCTGACGCTGCATTTTGGGGAGGAGCTTGGAAGACTCAGAGAGCGGGGGCTCCTGACCCAAAGCCCGCCTAACCCTTAACCGTCCTGCTCCAGGGGAGGTGGCCCGCGTCTCCCTCCTGGCGAGGGCTCTTCTGTGACACAGGAGAGCTGTTCTCAGGTGATCAGAGACTCAGGAGTAGGTGTCGGGGCGGGCGCACCTGAGGCACCCCTGGGAGCAGAGGCTCACGGCCGGGACCTGAGAAGGTCTTTGCCTCTGTTATTCCCCACCGGGCCATCTCCAACCTCCGATTCTCCCCCTGAAACCCCCCTCTTAGGGGAGGAGGGTCGAACTTTGGAGACACTGCTGTATACGTATTTCAGTGATGACCCACGTTATGAGCTATGAGAGCCTTACAATTACATTATTAGAAAGAAATCTCGGTAGACGTCTAAAAGACCTCACACTACTCAGTATCCCACATCTGGTCATAACTAGAAGTTAAAAATATGGGCCAGAAGGGGGCTAGCTGCGACAGATTTGCTGCAGGGGCCAACGGAAGCATTAATAACATGAGGAAATCGCTGGAGACGGGCTCGGCAGGCTGCCCGATTTAACCGCGCACATGAAGGATGATTCACGCCACTGACCCCCCGATCAAGGTGGGTAATGGCTCTGCCCCCCGAGCTCTGCACTGGACCCCAGTCTTGAGGCCCTCTGTGCTGACCAGGAAGAGGGGCCTCCACGTTGGTGGGAGGCAGGCAGCTGTGTGGGGAGGGGACTCAGACGGAGAGCTGGGTGGCGGGGACTGCGTGGGGCTGGCACCAGGCTGAGGGTGCTGGGAGCTGGTTCACGCTGCCCAGATCCCCTGCACCCCCTGCGCTCTCAGCGAGCCCTCTGCAGACTCGCCCTGGGCCGAAGAGAGCAGCCTGGCGCCAGCCCGTGCCTCCTTCTGAGGGCGGCTAGCATCCCAGACTGGCCCGTGTGGGTCCGAAAGCCTTGGCGTCTCGCCCTGATCTGGGATGGCCCCGAGCATCTGCGGGACGGACTGAGGCCTTTGTCGAGACCGCCTCGCCACTCCCACTGCCTGGTCCTGCCTCCTTCACCCGACAGGCCCTCACCCGAGAGGGCTCCCAGAGAACCTCCAGCATCCCCATCTCCGTCTCAGGGGCAGGGTGCAGAGAACCAACCCACGAGGGGAATCAAGCCATCCTGGGCATCTGCGGGGGGCCGGCATCCGGGCAGTGGAGGCTCATTGCAGGCATCCGGTGCTTTCAGGTTGAATTCGAATCTCTTCCAACAAACTCAGTCTGGCCGCCTGATTTCACCGTCCCCACCCGCCTCCTCTACTCTGGATGGACCGTGCCGATGCTGGGACCTCATCACTCTCACAGCCGTGTGGACAAGGGCCCCGGGGGAGGGCGCTTGGCCCTGTGTCGTGTGCCCTTGGCATAGCTATTTCACTTCCTGCCTCGGTTTCCCACTCTGAGTAGAGGTACTGTTATTAGTACTGAGTTCAGAACCAAGCCTTGCTCAGCCCAGAGACAGCCTGGGTTCCAGGCGCCTGGAGATCAGCGCTTTTCAAGCTGTAACGTGCACTGAGTTACCCGGGGGATCTTATAAAATTCAGATTCTGACTCAGAAGAAGTATGAGTTTCCTGCGCTGCTGTAACAAATGGCCACAAACCGGGTGCCTGGAAACAACAGCTCTGGAGGCCAGAGTCCAGATCCACGATGCAAGGCCGCTCCTTTTGGAGGCTCCAGGGGAGGGGCTGTCCCTGTCTCCTCCAGCTGCTGGGGGCCCCAGAGGTCTGTGGGTGGGCTTCATCACGGCCTGGGCTGCCACGATGATGTTTCACTGTGATGTAATTCACATACTGTGAAGGCCCTCTGACAACTACAAAAAGCTGATTTATGACAGCAGCTTTTCCGGTGGTCTGTATCTTTGCCCTGGATCCTGTAAATGGATAAACAGGAAGGGATTTAATTAGGTGTCTGGAGCAGAGGAGTGGTGATTAGCAAATGGATCCTTTAATGTCCTGTCTTACATGCAGTAAATTACACAGATTGCGGGGT
>NW_020175018.1:17006915-17018801 GCF_003031525.2 Neophocaena asiaeorientalis asiaeorientalis
AATGTCGGGCCCTGCTAGTGATTTTTTGGGGAAGAATAATTTTATTTACACAACATTGGCTGCAAGAATTATTGAAAGGAGAAAAATGGGAACAGCCGAGGACGGCGATTTCCAGGGAAGGGGGTCTTTGGTCCTAGGATGCTGAGGGCCGAGGGGACCAGGGCTCCTCTCAGCTCTGCCACGCCAGGCGGAAGTGCAGTGGCCCTGGCATCTGGCATCCACGTCTGAATGACCTGGTGAGGTCAGCTGCCCCACCCTGTCTGGTCCTGATGCTGCACTGCCCCGAGTTTCTCCAGGACTTGGGCGCCCAGCTCACTCCCAGCAGCACCCTCCCCTCTCCTTCCTTCCTTCTAGCCCTCCTTCTTTCCCTTCTTCCGTTTCCTCCCCCCCCAACCCCACGCCCCAGCATGTAAGTGTCTGAAGTGCCTAATGAAATCTCTGCAGGATACTGGGGAGACGATGATGAGAAAGACCTGTCCTGATCACAGGCATTTATGGTTTACAGGCAGAGAGACACTCAAAGGGATGTGCCCCACGGCACCGTACGGTTTGGAGAGGTAGACAAAGCCAGGTCTGTGGAAGCAGTAGTCTCGGGGAGAGGGTGGAGGGGTGGGCGTGCAGGGCCCTGAGTCAGGTGCCTGGGGAGGGCCGGGGCAAGCAGGTCCCCTGCACCCGTGGGAGCTTCGTCAACCAGGCCCTTTCCCCAGGGAGTCAGTAGGTGAACAGGCCACCGTAGTCCCCAGCTGTCCCAGCCATCCCAGCCCTAGCCTCGGCCACAAGAGGTTCTGTCTACCGTCTCTGCTACTTGGGACGGGATGGGGTCTACAGGCTGAGGGTTTCCTGGCAACGAGGATGAGCCCAGAACCAGGTACCCGTCCAGACTCGATTAAGCTGTTGCCAGAAAGTCGAATAAATCACCGCGACCGCCCTTTACGGGGGAGGGCGACGCCCCGGGTCCCCCATCCTGTGCTCTGGTGGGCTGGAGCCCAGATGGAAACATCCCGGTTTAGAGAAGGACATGGGAGGAGGTGGAGAGACATAGAGACAGACAGAGACAGAAACAGACAGAGAGACACAGACAGAGGGAGCGGGAGAGACAGAGACCCCAGAAAGATGGGGTTTCTACTTGTGAAAGGCTGGATGGTGTGGCGACCAGACCCCATGGTGTGTGTGTGTGTGTGTGTGAAGGCATGGCGTACGTGTACACACACATGCAGACTCACATGCTCACTGATTGCCAGACACCAGGTCTGGGTGTCACCTGGGACTCAACGGAGGTGACCCGCAGACTCATGGAAAATTCCTTCGAGGGGCGAGCCTGGGGAGGTCCAGGGCAAGACATCCTGGGGAGGGTCTGAGTGAGTGTCCAGGCCCACAGACAGGTCCAGAGCTAGGTGCAATGGCAGGGGAGGGGCAGCGCTGGGGCCAGAGCCCAGGTGCCTGGGGTCAGCGCAGGCCCGGGTCTGCATATATCCCGAATCCTCGAGAAACAGCCTTCCCGGGGCTGTGGTGGGGTCAGGATAGGCAGTAGCGCCCTGTCCTCTGGGCCGCTCCTGGAGGCGGTGTGGCCTGTGATCCTGACCGCATCCATGCTGGCTGCCTTGATTTTCCTGCCTCCAAAGGGGACAGGGACTCGGGGGTGGGGGCGGGGAAGACGCTGGTGGGGAGCCCGGAGCTGGGGCCCAGGCCAGCGCAGAACCGGCCACCGACGACCCTGCTCCCCCAGCCTCCGGGCTTTGAGTGGCTCTGGCAGGAGGGCAAGCTTGCTCCCAAAAGATGCTCCCCCTTCTCCCCCCGGGGCCCATCCCCTTCCCTCTCTCCCCCCTCCCCCTGCCCTCTGTACAGAGACCAACAGGACGAAGCTTCTCTCTCCACATCCCACCTGGGTCACCCGTCAGCACCTAGACTCCAGCCCGACTTTCCCCTACCCATCCCTGCCCAGAGACCATGACTGCCCTCTGTCCTGGCAGGGGCCTGAGCACTAGGGTTCGGGCTGGTCTCTGGAGCCGGGGCAGGTGGGAGCCACGGCGCCGGCCCAGGCAGGTTGGGCGGCGACTTGGGGGTGAGCCTCTCGCCCCCCCATCCACTACCTACCGAGTCCTGGTGCACAGGCTGCAAGGCCCCTGGGGTCGACTGATCGAGTGGGCTGGGGGCGTGCACTCAGGTGTGTGCATCCCTTGGCGGCTGGCGGGAGGGGAGACCCGGCAGCCGGGTCGGAGCGGGTGTGCCCGGAAGGTGGCAGGTCTGCGCCCTGCCCGAGGGTCCGAGGGAGCGCTCCTTGGAGCAGCTCCTGCCTGGGGGGGGCGTCCTCTTCGCCATCCTGAGTCTGGCTTGGCTTCTCTCCTCAGCTCCATGCAGACATTCCTCAGGAAAGAGCATGAAGTACAAATGGAATAATTGCTGTGATTCCATATACGACTTAGATGCTCTGATATAATAATCAGAGAAGAAACCAGGATAAGTGGTAAAATTCATGCTAAGAATTTACATTTAAAATTTTTCTTTACTTTGAATGACATTAAGTAGCAGCAAATAAAAAACATCGCGTGGAGGAAAGGACCAGACTCTGGATCTCAGTGCCTTTAATGACCCAACTTGCCTGCTGTTTTGAACAGGGCCCTGCATTTCCAGTTTGCTCTAGGCCTGCACCTGGGGCCCTCCCAGACCTGTTTCTCCACCCCAGCTTCCCGCTGACTCACTGCCCACCCCAATCTCTGCCCCCCTCCTCCCCAGGCCCCCTGGCCGCTGCCCTCTGTCCTGGCTTGGAGTCCAGTCCGCCCGCACCATGCCCTTCATATCGCCCCACTCCCTTCCTTCCTCTCTCCCTTCTGGGCCCTCTCCCGGCAAAACCCCAGCCCTGGTTAAACCCCCTTGTCCACCTGGTCCCCGCAGCTCCCACCCTGCAGGTGTGTCCAGAGAAAACCTCACTGCTGTGCTGACTGGGTGTTGGGGAGGGACAGGGCCTGGGCTGCATCGTGTGTCCAGCAAGTATCTTATGAGGAGTAAGCTGATGACCCCTGAAGCCTTTTGCCCCTGTGCGCCAAGTCACCTGCTTGGCCCTGCTCGTTGCAGTCCTGCCCCAGCCTGCCCACCGGCACCAGAGCCCCGCCCCCAGCCCCTCCCACCTGCTCCACCCCTCCCAGCCAGGAGGGCCTCTGGGCAAGGTGACCGTGGGCCTCCTCCCAGCTCAACGACTACCAGCTACTGACCAATCAAGGGCTCAGAAGCCTCCCCTGGTCCGCTCTCAGCAGGAGTGGGCTCAAGGCCACGGACACAGGATGGAGACCCCATGCGGCTGGGGATTCCATCCCTCGTGAGCTGAAGGTGGAGAAAGATCTTGCCTCTGCATACGCAGGAGAGTCCGTGGGGTGGACGGTCTGCCCTTCCGTGGCTGCCACCATGCTGACCCCGCTGGAGCAGCCTCCGCACCTGGGGTGGGGGGAGGGTGGGATGGAGATTCTGCCACAGGACCGCTGCAGCCCTCACCCCCAACCCCCTCCCCTGCACGGGACCCTCTTAGGCGGATGTGACTTTTCCCAGGTTTCCTGTCCCTAACCCCCACCCCACTAAGCATGGCTCCTTAGCTGTGGACCCAGGGGGGACGGGACAGATCCACGCACACCCACGGGTGTCACACCCCAGGGGTGGGTGTGGGATTAAGTGGGGCCACATCTCTCAGTGACGCGGAGCGGACGGATTGGTAAGAACCTGACAGTGTGAGTGTGGGCTGGGGGCCCCAACTCTCCATGACAAGGGGATGACTTTTGCGTGGGGAGAACGCCAGGGGGGGAGCCGGAATTTTCAGGAAATGTGCCCCAGTTCCCACCCCTTCCTCAGTTTGGCCTCCGTCCCTTCTCTCCTGTGGCAGGGGCTTCCTCCCCAACCTCCTCTAGCTGGGGAGGCTGGGCAGTTTAGGAATGGCGCGGCCGGGCTCCTGGATGCTCTGTAACCTTCCGTGGCTCCCACTGCCCAGCCCTACCGTGTGCCCCTCAGAGACGCTTCACTCCTGCAACACAGATCTCCACGCCTTTGCTCACACGATCCTTCCGGTCCAGCTGCCCCTCTCTGTTGACCCCCCAGGATCTCACAGTTTACAAAGGAAAAGGGTCCCTTTGCCCCCATCCTTCCAGTCTCCCAGATGGGGTGGAATTTGGCAAAGCCAGAGGATGGAGTACACAGCCTGTGTCCTCTCCACCGACTGCCATGGGGGGAGTGAGCCGGACCCCAGGCAGTGGGGCCTGGTGGTCTCTGGTCTCTGTGGGGTCCTCCCTGTGAGACCCAGGGTGAGCCTCAGTCTCCTCCCCTGTGAAATGGGAATAATACTGGTGTCGCCCTCCCAGGGCTCTCCTGACGGCTGACAGCCGCTGGCCAGGAGCTGCTTCTGGCTCTTTAAAGGTCCCTGCGATCTTGTCTGGTTGTTAATTCGCACTGTCTGTGGAGAAAGCAAATGTCACTTTCTGCTGGCCCCAGACCCCTAATTGGCGGTGTCTAGAATAATGAGTTTTCCCTGTGCTCTCATTACATGGAAATTACTTCTGAAAAGCAACTCAAGAGGGGCATGTGGGCCCGAGGCAGCCCTTTCCAGAGGGACACCGGTCCTTGGGACGAGGGGTGCCTTTGCCCTGGGGAGGGGCTTACAGGGGGATGAAGCTAGAGGCAGGGCCTGAGCTGCGGTTGCCTGGGAAGCCGGAGTTTGGGCGGCCCTGTGGGCGTGCCCGCCTTGGAGCTCAGTGATGGGGAGATGGGAAGGAACGAGTTCCTCTGAGCCCCTGCTGCCCAGGTTCCACGCAGGGGCATTTCTTGCTCTCCTCTTAAAAGGATGCTTTTTGGCAAACCTCAGAATGTCGTTAAAATTTCATGGGCTCCCCTTAAGTGGAGTACCGTTGGCTATGACCTCAAGCCCAGTCTGCGCCTTGCCCAGGTGTGTCTCCCGTTGGCGAGCTCTCTCCTGGATGTCCCGGGAATGAGTCATCATTTTGCCGCTGCAGGACAGGTTGGCCGGGTCCCCACGCTCACTGGCTGGGATGCCATCAGGTTGAATTCACTTCCAAATAGAGCTTTGTTGACACAACTACTGAATGACAGATGACTCTTTTTGCTCTCTCCGTGCCGTATGTCAGGGCTCTGCCAGCAGTGATGAGTGTTTCATTGTCATTTGCTGCACTGGCCACAGCGTGCCCCTCGCTGGGCATTGTAGGGCCGGCCAGGTGGGTTCTGATGTGCCGTGGGTATGGGGGTGCCCACAGCCCGCACGGTTTGGACCCCAAAACTGAGACGTCCTCTGAGAGCCTGCCGACTCCCTGGATGGCGGCATGACCTCTGCCACCTGGAAGGTTCACTCTTGTTGGCGCCTGGGGTTTCCCTGCTGCTGTGGCTTAGAGCGACTCCAGGCCTTCCCCACACAGCACTCTGATGCCCCCTCCCCAGGAAGCATTGCCTGCTCTCCCAGTGGCCCCCGACCCACCCGGCTGTCTGCCCCTGCAAAACGCACACAGCCTACAGGACTGAACGCATGTGTGCCTGCCTGCACTGTGGACGTGTGAGTTCATAAATAGATGTGTGGGCTCCTTAGGGAGGACACACTAGATGTTCACGAAACAGTTGAAGATGCACACGTGGCTGAATGAATGCGTGTGTGAATGTGAGTTAGCTCATTAACACGCACAGGGGAGACCCGGCTGTCCGTGTGGCTTTTGTAACAGTGGCCTCCAGCAAACACTCCCTAAAGGCCTGGACTCGAGCTGGTGGTCCAGGGCAGTGACCCTCACGGCTGCCACCTCCCCCACCACCCCCAGTTTCCGGCTGGTACACCCATTTCTGGGGGCCAGTTCTGTGCACTTGGGGAGGGCTGGGAGCCTCCCCTCCGGGGGGGCCCCTGTCTTAATTGACCTTCTCATTGCTCATCTTGTAAAGGAACACCTTCCTGGCATGAGGTGCCCCTGCCCACTGTACCTTGGACAGCGATTCTGAAATGGTAATGAGGGTCTGAGAAAACTTATTAATCCCGACTGCCGTGATTGGGGTGCCCAGTCATTCTGCTGGGGCTGGCGGAAGGTGGGATTTGCTTTCTTCTTGAGACAAAGGAAATGACTAAATGCATGAATGACTAAGTCTGTGAATAATGAACAATGGAGGCTTGACGCGCGGGCCACTCGGCCGGCACCACGCCATCAACATTCTGGAGGAATGAGTGAGAGAATGACAGAAGGCACGGTTGCTGACTCAGGAGGTGATCGGAGGTCCTCAGAAACCCGCATGGAGGCCCTCAGGACCCTCTCCCCTCCAGGACCCTCAGCCTTCCCGCAGCCCTGGCTGGAGGTCAGTTGACTGAGAGCATCCCAGGCTGGAGCTCGGTGGCAATCTTCTTGAGCACCGGCCCACGGAGAAGGCCTGCCTGCTGGCGGAAATGTCACCCTCTGGCTTCGTTCTTTCTTTTGGGTTCCTCTTTTAAAATTGACATTAATAGCCTTTGTTGTTAAGCAGTGCGTGAATGTCCAGGGTCCCTCTTTAAAAACCCAGCAGGTCCTGGCGAGAGTAGCTCATGCGCTTGCTGGTGACGCCTGTGCTTGGGCCGTTTTACTCCCAGGCCAGCCTGGAGCCCGTGAGTCCTGCAGAAAAGATCAGGCTGCCCTGTGCTGGACACCGCTGGTGAGGGGACACCCGTGCCCTGGTCTCTGCCCCTCGGGAGGACGCTGGCTCCCAGGGGACTGGTGAGGAATGTCGGCCCCCATCACCAGCCGTCCCCCCAGTTTCTCACCCACTCAGAGTCACCGGGGTGGCGGACACGAGAAAGGCAAGTGTTTTCAGGCCACTCTCCTTTGTTCTCATTACTGTCGGGGCAGGTGGCCCGAGGTCCTGCACAGACCCGTGTGCTGATAATGTTGCTGGCGGGGTCGAGACCAGGTTGCTCCGGAACCTCCCTGTGCATCTCATCTCCTCTGGGTGGGGCCGGACCCTGGGTCCTTGCAGAGACCGAGGCGGTCAGGGCCCAGCCCACGCCCTCAGGGAGGGTCTGGTGGGGAAAGAGGCAGCCGTGGCGGAGCCTGCCAGGACCCTGAGAGGGACTCAAGAGGGCAGGGGCACAGACGTGCACAGCAAAGCCAGTCTGGAGAGTTGGAAAGGCATCCTGGAGGAGGTATCGTCCAAGCGGAGATTTACAGGACAGGTAAGAATTCACCGCAGGTAGCAGTGAGGGGAAAGGGGGACAAGGGGCGTTTTCAGGGCAACAGGGACCGGCCAGAGCTGGTGTGATGTGATACGGTGCTGTGATGACTTCAGCAGAGGCCACCACGGACACACTGTGCTTGAACCAGCTGGGCTCGTTGCTGCCATCGTGGGGAGTGCACACCTTGGGGACCATGGGTGTTTCCACAACAGGTCTTAGAATGGACCCGGGCCTGTGGTGGGTGATTTTCAGGGGGATTCAAGGAAGGGGGGTTTGCTCTGGCTTGGGTGCTATCAGGAAGCGGCTGGGGGTTTTTGATCACAAGGCAGATAGTGGAAAGAAAGGGTGGGGGGCCTGGAATGCCGAGCTGAGGAGCTCGGGGCAGTGGGAGTCCCCAGGGGCTTCCGGCTGATCAGAGCTGGGTGCTTTCGGAGGGCATCAGAAACCCACTTCCCTCTGGGGTGGAGACCCAGGCCTGGGACCTCCTGAAACCCAGGAGCCCAGACCACTCAGCCGTTTGGGTTCTGGGAGTTGGAAGGAAGAGAAACACACTCTCAGAGCCTGTTTCCATCCAGCTGCCCCGGCCCTGCTCTCCACCTCGGCCACTCAGCTACTGGCGTCTGCCCAAGTTCAGGGACTGGCGGCGCAGTGGTGAGCTGGACAGGACGCTACCCTTCCTGAGCCCCTGGCCAAGCCTCTATGTGGCTCCTTCACACTTAATTCCTACATCTTTTTATTTATTTCATTTTAAGTGTATTTTTCAAGGTTGGAAACACTGCCTAGTGTAGACCATAGTTAATTGGTCCAACTAGTATGGTTCCTAGCCCAGCTGGGATCTCCTGTTCTAGAAATTCATGGGCGGAGGATGGCTAGGCCCGGGCCTGTCCTGAGCGTGGCCACGCTGGGGGCCCAGGGTGTTTTCCAACTTTAACTCCCCCTGCTGCACCCCCATCCCCCCATGTACCCGGGGCCCAGACTCACATCCTCCCTCCCCCCACCCCTTTCCTTCCTTTCGTATAGAAAACAGAAGTGGTTGGAGCAGAATGAAATCCCATGTCTTTGGCGCTAGGCACTGTTTGTGACACCCGGAGTCTCAGACACCATCATATAAATACAGCTGTAATATTCACTTTGGCAAGTTTCAACAGGATAAAGGCTCAGATGGCCTGGTGGGTGTCCCGGCTCCTGGGACTCTGAGCAAGTTACAAGCTTTTCTGTGCTTCAGTTTCCTCACCTGTCAACCGAGAATAACTGTAGTGCTGACCTTATATGTCTATTATGAGGTGCTGGTGCCTTTGCGACCATGACGCTCTCAGAAGAATGTCTACGTGTTTTTCTACTACCGCAACTACTATCATCACTGCCATTTTTGCTATGGGCACTGTGAAGGATGGCTTGGAGATGTGAGGCCAAGGAACAGGAGGGGCTCTCATTTCCTTCTGATATGGGTAGGGTAGGAAGCATGCTTGCTCCTGAGATCCCCCAAACTCACCTATGAGTCCCTGGGGGCCTTGGTGAAGTTAGGTAGAGGTGACATGATAGGGCAAGGATGGGACCTCAGGGAGGGGGCCTAGGAATGGTGACCCCTTCACATGGCTCTTCATGTGCCAGACGTCATTTCATGTAATCACTCCCACCCTTCTGGAAGGTTCTAGCGCTATTCCCACTTTAAGATATAGAGACTGAGGCTCAGGGAGGTTAAGTAACTTGCCCAAGGACACAGCTAGTAGCTGGGACTCCCACCTGAACCACACGCTTTGCTGCTGGGCTCAGTGTTTTCTGTGCTTGGTCTGTGAGTGTCCTGGGGCTGCCCAAAACCGGGGGGCTGAAAGCAACAGGAGTTTATCGTCTCCCAGTTCTGGAGGACAGAAATCCAAGATCAAGGTGTCGGCGGGGCTGCGCTCCCTCCAGAGGCTTTGGGGGAGGATCCTTCCCGCCTCTTCCAGCTCGTGGTGGCCCAGGTGTCCCTGGTTTGTGGCTGCATCCCTCCAGTCTCTGTTCCAACTTCATGTGGCTTCTCCTCTGTCTCTGTGTCTCTTATAAGGTCACTTGCCAGCGGATTTAAGACCTACCCGGTTAATCCAGGATGATCTCATCTCAAGATCGTTAACTTAATTACATCTGCAAAGACCTTTTTCCCAAACAAGGTCACATTCACGGGTTCTGGGGGTAAGGACACCGACGTACCTTTTGAGAACCCCCATTCAATCCACTACATTTGGGAACAGGTGAGACGGGTTCCCATTACAGGAAAAGCCTGCCAGAGGCTCTCTTATCCATGCTGGGAGGCTTAGGGTCCCCGGGGCCCTGCCGGGGGGATGGACTCCCTCTTGCTGTGAGCACACGGCCCCAGCTTGGTTATTTTCGCCCTCCGAGAGTTGCTTCTGCGTGGCTTCCCATCCTGCCTGCTTCCAGAGGGCAGGGCACTCGTCTCTGTCATTTCTGTGGGCTCGTACCCCATGCTTCGCCTGGCATGCAGTTGGGGCAATTAACAGTCGGGCCCATGACTAGGCGGTGGCGGCTGGCGTGGGGCTCCATAGATGCGCCGCCGTTGCAGTCGGTCAGCCCCTGCCCCTTGGTAACCACGTGTGACCAAAAGGCCGTGATGAAAAATGCCAATATGTCAGAGGAGATGCAACAGGACTCGGTGGGGAGTGCTACTCAGGAACTAGAGAAATGTACTACAGAGAAGGACGTTGCTGCCCGTGTCAGGAAGGGGTTTGACAAGAAGTACAACCCTACCTGGCACTGCATCGTGGGGAGGAGCTTTGGTAGTTATGTGACACGTGAAACCAAACACTTCATCTACTTCTACCTGAGCCAAGTGGCCGTTCTCCTGTTCAAATCTGGTTAAAAGCATGGACTGTGCCACACACCCAGTGATCCATCCAAAAACAAGGACCGCGGCCTAGATTCCAAATACCAGAGACTGAAATCTTCGGCCTTGCCTAAGGGAACGCCTCGATCTTTATTGTGTTGTTTTGTACAGGGCTTTCTCTGTACTAGTTTGCTGTGGTTATAAAGCAATTAGCGAAACAAAACAGAAAACGAAAACAAAAACAAGACAAACAGAAAAAGTCGGGGCCCTGGGAGGGAGGGACAGGGTGGATGCCGAAGTCTGGCGCCCACTCCGCCGTGGTGTGGAGGCCCCAGCAGGCCGCTCTGGGGACCCTGAGCCTCGTGCATGTCCTGGCTGCCCCGTGGCCGGAGCCGAGCTGCTCAGCCGGGTCCATTAGCTCTTTTTACGTCTTGTCCTCTCCGTGGCATTGCCACGGATGGCTGAGCAAACACTGGGTCAGGAGAACCCTCTCAGGCCTGGAAATTCCAATAGCATTTCTTTAACGTGTCATAGCTGATCGGCAGTAGCTGCCTCCGATGGTTTCAGGGGGAAAAGAAAGTAATTTGGAGCCGGGAAATAGCTATTGATTGAGCAAAGAAGTTACTGCAGCCGGGCTGTCTCTGCTTCTTCGGCTCCAATTTCCCTGCTGCCACCCGCACGTTCCTGAGAGCTTTCCCACTCACCAGATGTGGTCGCAGCTGTACGGTCAACAGACCCTGCTTCCCAGGCCAGGGCACCAAGGCCTGGCGGGCTCTCTGCACTTGTTTGGGGGTCCTGTAGGTTCTGTCCCGGCGCCCACCTCTCCGATCCTCCTGAACTGTCGGGGGATGGGGGACACCGCCCCACGCCCAGAGGCCTCGGCACCCAGGCAGTGCCCTGAGGTTTGACACGTGTAACTGGAAAGGCTGAATGCACATCTGTATCTGGACACGATGGACATCACACTGTCGAGTGAAACACCCAGAGAGTGGGAGCACAGATGCGGGTCTATGCCTCACTCAACCTCTGCAAACCTGCAAGGGGGCCCAGGGAGGGGGTGGCACCGAAGCTGCAGAAGGTTCGAGCTGGGTAGGGATCTGGGGAGACTTTTCATTTCTGCTCAGCTGGGTGGTTTGGATTCCCCCCCAGTGAGTTCCGATATCTTCATAGAGAGAAAAAACACTGCTTTTATGAACGTAGCGTTCTTGCCCCGTGAGGGGCTGTGTTGAGGGCTGTGCCACCTTCAACCAGGTGAGCATGGCCGTGGGTGTCTGGCCGGGCTGTGATTAGGGGGAGGCGGTAGGGGGTTGGATGCACGGAGGGTCCTGCCAGAGGACAGGGGAAGGAAGGGAATCCAGGCCCTCCCCTATCACCTGCTGTCCCGCATCAGCTCCCTCTGGAAAGGGACCCAGGCAGTGCCCTGAGGTTTGACATCCGCAATTGGAAAGGAAGCCAGAGAAGTGAGCCACTAAAGCCCACTAGGACCTGTGGGCATGGCAGTCACAAGCCAGGAGCGCGGCCAGCATGGAGGACCCAGGCTCAGGGTACCAGGAGGGCTCGTCTCTGGCCCCGTGGCAGACTGGAGCCCTGGGGGCCTCGCCTTGACCCCAGCCCTCTCTGGGCAGGATGGGGGCTGCCTCTGCCCCTGACTGTGCTCTGCATCCACCCAGGTTCCCTCTTCCGGTCCCAGCTGCCGTCAGTACGTGCTCACCGCCACCACCTTCCGCCCTTGGCCACCTGGACCCTCCTGGTCCAAGGTTGCTGCCCCCTTGGGGGCCTGTGCCAGTGATGACCTGATGCAGGGGGTGTGGAGGCCTGTCCCTCTCACCTCAGTTCAGGCAACTCTGAAGTGGTGGCCTAGCCCCCAAGACCACCCCCCTCCCAGCCCCACCCCGTGTGAACA
>NW_020175018.1:17018820-17047870 GCF_003031525.2 Neophocaena asiaeorientalis asiaeorientalis
CGGAAACTCGGCCGCTGCACCTTCACTGCAGGCCCGCCTTGTTCTCTGCCCACCTGCTGTCCTCAGCTCCTTACAGGGGGGCCTCCAGGGCCCACGCTCCTGCAGCCTGTTTTCTGGGAAGCAGAGCTGGGACAGGCCCTCCCCCAGTGGGCAGGCTCCACTTTTCCTCTCCTCCCCAAGGGCACAGGCCCAACCCGGGCTCCTGGCCCTGCCTGTCTTGCGGGAGCTTCTGGAGACCACAGGCTGCCCTAGGCCATGACCACCGGGACCCTGCCCGCCTGCTCTGTCAGTCTTTCAGATGGAGCCTCTTCCCTGCCTCCCCACGGGGATGGAGCTGCCAGGCCCCCGGCCCAGTCTGGAGGCCTGTGGGTGCTTGGTGGGCAGCCCGACCCTGGCAACCCAGACCCTCTACAGCGAGCCTGGGGCACAGCTTCCCCACTCAGGCAGACTTAAGTCTGGGCCCAGCTAGTAATCAAGTTGGGCAACAAACTTCCTGGGCCTTGGTCCCTCATCTGTAAGCCTGGGTACCCGGCTGGTGTGAGGGGTAAGGGAAACAGCCCATTAGAGCAGTTAGTACGTGCTCACTTAACGCCATGGGCCGGACGGATCGTGCCGTCCCTCTGCAACAGCCCTGCCACTGTCCCTATGGAACCTCCGGCCTCATCACCCGAGGCTGGTGTCTGGGGTAGTCCTGTCTCACAGCCTCCTGCACCTGTGCAGGGCCATGGAGGGGCGGCGGGCCCAGGGCTAAGCTGGGGGCTCCTGCCCCACTTCAGGCAGGCGCTGGGTGTTGCTGTGTCTGCTCGCAGAGCTACCCTCCTCGGGATGGAGCAGACAGCGCTGTCAACTCCGCTCAGGCCCGGGCTACCCAAACCCAGCCGAGCGTGCCCGGAACAGGGAGCAGCTCCTCTCAGCAGCTGGCGCGGCCCCAGGCTGGCATCTCCCGGGCTGAGTGATGCTGAGTAACAGGAAATGATGCACCGGCAAAGGGAGCAGGCACAGTGCCGACCTGCTGGCCCGGGGCCCGAGCTCGTCATCCAGGCCTGGTCCCTGGGACGTGAGGATGTGGGGCTGGCTTCCTGCACCCACAGCTGTCTTCCTTCAGTGGCTTCCTCGGGGCCTCTGGGGCTCAGCATGGGAGCGAGGATTCCAGGTGGGATTTATCATATATTTTATACATGACGGAGGACCAGAGAGGCAGGTCTTGCCCAGGTGCCCAGGTCCTCAGCTCCAAGAGCCCTCTCTGCTGGGGAGGCCGCTCTGCTCTGCTCCCCGCAAAGACTCTGTTTGCTCAGACCAGACCATCCTTCTCTTTACTTGCCCTCCCTCTGGCCATCTCCAAAAAAGAATTACACCAGTAACACAGGTCAAAATGGAAAAGCTAGATGATCCTGAGAATTGAAAGAAGGAGGGGAAAAAATCCTCCCAAAGCCCTTATCTGGAAGTAGCCCCTGTGTATAACTCAGCGACCGCTCTCCCATGTAGGCGAGGCATATCATTTGACGGGATCCACATTTGCTCTTTGTTCCCTGTTGATTTCACTCAACAGTTTATCGTGGACACACATCCATGTCAGTAGATGCGTTTCTACCACATTGAGTTAAGTCGCCATTTGTGCAGTGCTCCAGTAAATGCAAGCGCCGTAATTTCTTCAAAGCCCTCTCACTTGACACTTTAATGTCTTTTTTAAAGTATGAAAGCATTTATGTGCATGTCCTTCATTATTTCCTTAGGAAAAATTCCTAGAAGTGGAATCGCTAGGTAAGAGGGTATATGTGTTTATACATTTCTTTTTTCAGAATAAATACGTTATTTCTGTATAGTGATTTCTTTTTTTTTTAAAACAGGTTTATTGAGATATAATTCATGTGCCGTACAATTCAGTGATTTTTAGTGCGTTCACAGAGCTGTGCAAACACCACGATCAATTGGAGAACATCTCGCTGCCCCTAAGGAGCCCCCGTCCCCACCAGCGCTCCCTTCCAATGCCTGCCCCAGCCCCCGGCTACCGCTAATCTGCTTTCTGTCTTGGAGTTGCCTCTTCTACAAGTGGAATCACAATACGTGGGGGAGAGTGCCTGGTTCCCTCCACCAGCACCCTGTTCTTGAGGTCACCCACACTGTAAGATGGATCGGAACTCCACTCTTTGGTGTCGCTTCGTAGCACCCACTGGAGGTGGCATGTCTATTAAATCTGGCTTTTCATAAGCACCGGGCATGGCGCTCCCCAAAGGCAGCATCCGTTCCGACCCCCAGCGGGAGTTGGGAGCGTCCAGGTCTCAGGGCGGGTTCTGGGACTCTGTCCCCATGCCAGGTTGGGGGCGTCTGCCCCGGGGTCTTGGCCGGAGGGCAGATCGCAGACGCTGTCGCAGCTGGAATCAGCCGGAGACCCAGGGGGGCAGTAACAATCTTCAGGCTGTCACAAAAGTCTTTAAAATATCTTCAAACCAGAGGCATTTTAATTTACCTTAATTAAAAAAATGGCATAGAGCAGCTTTTTTTTTTTTTTTTTGGTGTTAGAAAAATTGATGTCAATCTCACATCCAACACACAATAGAAGGTTGGATACTTTTAATTATTTATTTATTTATTAAAATGTATTTGTTTATTTATTTTTGGCTGCGTTGGGTCTTCGTCGCTGCACGCAGGCTTTCTCTAGTTGCGGCGAGCGGGGGTTTTACCCTTTGTTGCGGTGCGCGGGCTTCTCATCGCGGTGGCTTCTCTTGTTGCGGTGTACGGGCTCTAGGTGCACAGGCTTCGGTAGTTGTGGCACGCAGGCTCAGTAGTTGTAGCTCGTAGGCTCTAGAGCACAGGCTCAGTAGTTGTGGCGCACAGGCTTAGTTGCCCTGCGGCATGTGGGATCTTCCTGGACCAGGGCTGGAACCCTTGTCCCCTGCATTGGCAGGCGGATTCTTAACCACTGCGCCACCAGGGAAGCCCTACTTTGTAAAAAGTGTGGTTGCCATGACAGTAGGGAAGAGGCCATTAATATTTTCCACATTGTGGGGGACTGAGAAACTGCCCCCTCTTGGCTTTAGTGGAGACAAGGCATCACACAGGGGCCGGCCTGTCCTGCACGCCCACAGTGACTGGAGCTGGCTGAAGACCCCTGGCTGGAGGAGAGAGCTCTTGGCTGCTGGCCAGGCAACAGGGAGGGAAAGGTCAGGGGAGGGAAGTGGCTGAGGGCTACTCCAGGGTCAAGAATGGCACTGCTGCAGGCTGTGGAACAGATGCGGCAGGCCCCTCAGGGAGCACAGCTGAAATACAACAGAAGAGGCGTCCCTGAACCCCACCTCCCAGGGACAAATGTCCTCCCCCAGGTGAGATCCCATAAGCTCTCTACACTCACAAGAATTTCTCTCTTTTCTTAAAGTGGATCAAGAAAAGGACCACATCTGTAACCAAACCCCATGCCCCTCTGGACACGTCCACTGCCCCGGTAAGTAGGTGGCTCTGAGCCATGGCCCTGACTGTGCCACAGGGGAAGGAGCCCCGTCTGACACTGGCCATACAAGGAAAGGTACATACAGACCTCTGCTCTCTGCTTGGGGCTTGGGTGCGATGAATATTTCGTACCCCAGGCAGGCGCTGACATTTTGCTGGATGGCTTCAATTAGCTCCAGAGCCTCGTTCTCCTGCTAATAATCAGCTGGCTTATCATAATGGTTTATTAATCTATTTCCCACTGTGAAGTCATACGGCGTGTTTCACAGATACCTCCTGCTGCCGCCTTGATTGGATGGAAATGACTCGGGCGCTGCAGTTCTCGGAGGACTGGGGTGGGGCGTGGGCTGGGACAAGAGGCTTACAGTTCGGGGGTGTTTCTCTGTGTTCCCGGAGCCTAAGGGGGGCCCTTCTGGGTGCAGCATGGGGACGTGAGGCCACGAGTGGTGGCTGCGTTTTCTCTTTTCTGGCTGGCTGTTGGGGCCATCCTGCAATTCCCTAAAGGGGGACTGGGGAGCATTGGGAAATCCTTTAGAAGAAATTTCTAAATGGACAATTTGAGATGGGTTTAGGTAGAAGGAGAGGTGGGAGACGGTAGAATAGTTTGGGCGGACATTTTTTTTTTCAAAAAGGATTTTTATGTAAAGGCTGCTATAGCCTGTGTCATGTGACCTGTCATCCTGGACCAGGTTGGATGCCTGACCCCACGGCAGCCACCAACAGAGTTGCCAGTGGCTAGGAGTTGGCCCAGTGCTACAGCGATGCCTACCAGGGCTGGCCTGCCCACTGCAGGTGTCATCTTTCTAGGGCATGGCATACGGAGGCAGGAACTGGTCCCACTGGGGGCAGTGGGTGTGGGGCTCCCCCTCAGGGCTGCTTGGCAATTCTCAGGTAAGAAAGTTTTCTTTGCTGGCTAGTGCCAGCTCTCCTGTCGGGGAGGAAACTGTTTTCACTGGGGAACACACCTGAATGAGCTGCTTGTGGAGGGAGAGCTCTGCTCAGGGATGGCTGGGGGACGTGGGGGGTTGGGGAAGGGAGGGGAGAAGCAGACAGAAGACTGAGCTGCTCCGGGCCAGGCTGGGGTCCAAGCACACAAATGTGGCCAAGGAGATGCTTTCTTCGCTTGAAATCATCTCAAAATAAAAGGAAGAGTTGTGTACTAGGACAGAGATCTTCTGTATACTACCCCGCCCAGCCTCCCTAACATCCCTGCCTGATTGTAATACAGTCAGCAAGGGGAAGATATTACCGTGCGTGTGAGACTGTTCCCCAAACCACAGACCTCACTGCGGGCTCCCCAGTTTTCCACTGAAGTCCTTTCCCTGTTTCAGGATCCGATGTGGATCCCGCCCCAGACGGCCCCTTGCATTTTGTCATCTGCTCTCCTGAGCCCTCTGCCTGCGCTGTTCCCTCATTCTGTTCATGTCTCTGCCTTTGGGACAGTGCTGTTCGGTTATTTTATAGAATGTGCCCCAATTTGGGTTTGTCAACTATTTCTTTTTCCACAATTAGATGGAGGCTCTGCATTTTGGGCAGGAATATGAGAGAAGGGAGGCGCCCCCTGCAGCTGTCACGTGGGGAGGCCCTGATGTCTGTAGGTCTTAGGTGGTGTTAATCTTGATCCCTCCATCAAACCGGTGTTTGTCGGGTTTCTCTATTGCAAAGTTACTATTTTTAAAAGTTACCGGAAAGTTACTATTTTTCTCTTCATAACTAATAAATATCTTTGAGGGAAGTAATTGGAGACTTTACAATTCATTCCTTTTCCTTAAACTTTTGTTCATGATTTTGAGCTGCCGTTGGTGGGTCTTGCTGGCAGCGGCGTGCTCATGGCGTATCCAATTCCCCTCATTCCTTCTACATGTGTTAATTAGAATTCTTCTCTAGGGAAGATTCGTCCCTTCTCTTCCACTTAATTATTTATCCAGTTATCTGTTAATGCCGGTGCGGGCTCGCAGACGTTCGCTTTGTTATGGGTGAATGTAACACTCCCGGTGTTTATCTTTTTCCCAGGCTGCTCCAGCAGGGGGAGCTCCTTCCTTTGGCTCCTTGCCCCGCCCCCTTCACTTTCTGACGTCACAGGATGCTCCAGGCGCTTACCCTGCTTCACCCTGGAATCGGGCTCTTCTCCAGGGAGACCAAGAGGTTTCTAGAAAAGGAAGTCAGATGTCAGCTGTGCATCTCCTGCTGTGCAGCTTCCAGCGCCCCCTTTTCTGCCCTTGTCATTACCCTGCGTCACCAGCTAAAGTCCCCACCTTCTGTCTCGGTCTCAGGGGTGGTGTGTTGCAGGGTTGGGGGTGTGTGTCCCTCGTTTGGTTTGGCAGAGGGCAGAGAGAAGGGAGCAGGTCAGGGCCGGTGGTGACGTAGAACGGATCTAGGTGGGGACTCATCTTGGCTAATGGATGGCTGGTGGGGGCCGGCAGAGGCCCGTGGGCCTGGTGGAGGCTGGTGGGCCTGGTGGAAGCAGGAAATGGAGTCAGAGAAGCCTGACCCACTGGCGAGCCCCTCAGAGAGTGCACTGGATTGACCTCGGGCCGGGAGGGGTCTGAGTGACCGTAGCCAGACTGTAGACAAGTGGCGTGGCTGAGTCAAAGGAGGAGTATCCCCCCGACCCCACTGCCTGTGAACACCATCTATTCTATGCCCAGCTGCTTGGGCCCTGCAGCTGCGCTCTGCACGGGCACTCCCTGCTAAGTTCTCCTGCCTCCTTCGTGTCCAGCCGTCCACAGCATAGGCTCTGCCCTGACCTATGCTCGACCTTGGACTCCAGCTATGGAGGGCTCTGCACCCAGGCTGGGGGATGACCTTGACTCTGAGCCCAGACCAACAAGACGCTCAGCTCGTCACTGCTCCCCGATCCAGAGAGAGCCCCTGAGCCCTGCCCACAGCTACACTCTGACCCTTGATTCTGCTTGTGGAACAGTAAGTCCCTCTTGTTTGCAAAACCTTCTACAAGCCCCCGAGCCCTTTCCTCATATGGCTGTGAGCGCACACCTGAGGGCACACAGCTGAGTGCACACGCCGCTGAGCTCACGTCTGCCCACTGCTCCACGGGAAGCGTTTCAGGTACCCGATCACACCTGTCCTTACGCCAGCCTGTAGCCCCTCGTGACAGCTGGCTCTTGCCCTCACCTCCCACCCATGTCACCAGATCAGCCCCCATTCCCTCCCCCTGCAGGTCCCGGGAGCTCATCCTGTGACCAGTTTCCTTCCTCACTGTTGGTGAGGGCCTCTGCCTGTTTGTGCCAGGCTGCGGATCTTGGCAAAGGCCATCCGTAAAAGCCACGTTGCTCCCGACAGCGTGATGTCCTGATGGCTTTCCTCCTCTGGGGCTGCACTGGGAGACAGGAACAGGGTGGCCTGGCCGTCCAGAGGATGGAGGCTGAGGGGAGGGTCCAGTCTTGTCGGGACCAGATTAAGGGCACCGTGGGTTTGGCATGTACCCCCAAACACCAGGGCTTGTACCTGGGACCTGGCTGGAAGCTCAGTCTCTGAGTTTGCAGGGAGAAAGGTTGGAGAGGGGCTTGGGAAGGAAGCCCAGGATTTGGATTTGGGGAGCAGCTGCCACTCCCTGGCCCAGAGGACGTGGTGGGTCCTCACCTTCCTGAGCTTTGGTTTGTCCACCGGTACGTGGAGCCTGTGTCTAGGCTGCTGCCGTGAGGGAGGAGCTCGTGGGCAGGAGCCTGAGGCCAGGTTGCAGTTGATCTACGTGCCCTGCCCGTGCTGTGCGCACAGGGTACCCTGCGCGAGGGGGCTCTGCATGCGCAGGGCTGGGGCAGGGCTGGGGCGCCGGGGCGGACCAAGGCATGGCGGCCCCTCCTTTCTCCCTGCCCCCACGCAGGCAGAGCCCTCTGGTCGCCTCCGGCCTGGGCTGCAGCGAGGCCCTCCGCCCGTCTTCCTGCCCTCCCGTACCCGCCTGCTGCTCATGAGTCACCGCTACCGGGCGAGCTTTCTCTAGCACAGCAGGTCTCCAAGTGTGGTCCCCGTGCCAGCGGCACCAGCTGGAAACCTGTTAGGAATGCACGTTCTCAGGCCCCTCCCAGGCCTGCTGGCTCAGAACCTGGGGTGGAGCCAGCACTCTGGGGGTTCCTCCACACACTTGGGTTTGAGAAGGGTGCTCCACACAAGTTGGATCAGCTGAGTCCCCCGTCGGCGCTCCCTGTGGGTTCTCAACCCGGCGGAGACACGCAGGATATTTACGAGCACTTACCGTGGGTAGGGAGTCTGCTCAGTGCCTGTTAAGTCTTACAAAGAGCGTGCAAAAGAGATGCTGTGTATTTCCCCATTTTCCCAGGTGGACGGAGGTGCAGCCCCTCCCTCGGGTGACCCAGCGTCTCTCCTGTCCCCCTGGGAGCCGGCATCAGCAGAGGGGAAGGCACCGGTCCCACGTGTCGGCTCCATCTGCCAAGGGCTGCCCACCCTCCCCGCTGCCACCCCCACCGACGTTCACCCGTGTGGCACAGGCGGACGGGTTTAGGGTGGCATTCTGTCTCCCCACGCAGCCCGGAGAGACAGCCCCACGAGGACAACTCAAGAGTCGCAGGCATTTAGATTGCCATTGTATTTAAATTTATGCCCGAGGATACAGGCAGAGAAAGGGCCATTTCAGTCAGTTCCTGCTTTATGGCTTTATGGGCGATGCATCGGGCAGCTGGTGAAAATATCTTGCCGCTAGCAGCGCAAGAAGAGGATCACGTGGGTGGCTTGGGCTTTGGCTGTTCGGGGAAGAAATTCCGCCTCTCAGCCTGGGGCCCCTTGCTGAGCCCAGTCCTTCCCCCGGACTCAGCCCCGATCCAGGCTTCAGGCTCAGCCCTCATCACTTCATACCCTAGTTCCAGACTGAGCCCTCTTCCTTCTGCAGGCTGAGCCCTGATCCCAGGCCAGACTCAGCTCCAACCTGGCCTGCATTAATTCCTTTATAAAGTCACGCCATTACTTATGAGGGTGGTAGATTTAACTAGAACTCTCACGGTTTCACACACCTCTTTGGGCTGACGTGCTGTGCAGGAGGCACAGCTCCGAATGCATCATGGTTCGAGGTAGCTGACCTCTGCCGCTGGAGGAACATCTGCCCACATACCAGGAGCGGACGGGGATAGAGATGGTTGGCGGCTCCTGACACCTCCTCGTGCACAGACTGGTATCCTGGCTGTGGCCGCTGGCAGCCCCGGGGGGAGCCCAGCCTGGGTTCCAGGCCGCTGGGTTGACCCCTGCTCCCTCGGGCGACTTCACTGAGTCTCTTAAATTCCTGCAGTTTCTCTCCAATTTAATTTGGGGCTCAGACCGCGCATACTTGCGGGGTGGTGTTGCAGGCTGAGCGGAGGCACCTGTTTGTACACATCGGCCAGCACTGCCCCAGCCCCGAAGCGACCCCCCTCGAGAGTGTGGACGTCCGGCAGATCTATGACACACTCCCTGAGATAAAGGGTGGTCTGCGGGAGCTGTATGATCGTGGGCCCCCCAACGCCTCCTTCCTGGTCGAGTTCTGGGCGGACCTGGACTGGGGCCCGAGTGGCGAGGAGGTGGGGGCCGGCGGTGGCAGTGGTGGCTTCTGTGGAGTGAGCAGCCAGCATGAGAGCCTGGAGCACATGACCTTCACCTGTTCCTCCAAGGTCTGCTCCTCTGGCAAGCAGGTGGTGGAGAAGGTAGAGACAGAGCGTGCCAGCTGGAGGACGGGAGGTTCGTGCACTGCCTGCTGCGCTCACCCATGCGTGAGTACCTGGTGAATTTTCCACACAAGCTGTGGCAGCTGCCCCAGCGCTACATGACGACCAGTGTCCTGGAGGACCGCACCATCCTCCAGGTGGTGACAGACAGAGACACCCAGGACCTGCTGCTCTGCACCGCCTATGTCTTCGAGGTCTCCACCAGTGAGCGGGGGGCCCAGCACCACATTTACCGCCTGGTCAGGGACTGAAGGGGGACCCCAGAAGTGGCCCCTCCCAGGAAGGATCTCCAGCTTTCCTCACGCTTCTTAACTTGGGGCAGGGGTTGGGCTGCTCCCTCTTAGGACCTTTAAAGCTCGGTGGTGAGCTGAATGGGCTGGGACTGAGAGGAGAGGATGCATCCTGATATCGGGACCTCACAGGGGTGTCTGAAAGGACAGATCACTCCAGAGCATTTGACACTGGGGACAGGAGTGAGACAGCCCCTGGCACAGCACTGGTTTCTGTCTCTGGCAGGCATCCTCCCCCTTCTCTGTTTTGGAGGTCTTGGAGGGCCCCAGTTACACATTGGCTTGTCCCTCTCTGTTTTTCAGCACCCCCCTTCTTCCCAAGCTGCCTCTCCTTACCAGCCCCATCCCGGGACCTTGATATTGAATTTTGAAGGTTAACCCTTTCTGTGCAGGAGTAGAGCCAGGTGGGCCCTGGAAATATATATATATTTTTTAATATGACAAGAGATATTTATAAGTGGGTGTTAGGGTCGTGACATTTTCTCAGCTGGGCAAGCAGTGGGGTGAGCTTTTAAATCTCACGTCCTCCTCTAAGTGAGCCATGGGGCTAGACTGTGTTGCCTCGTTCTCCTCCCCTCCCCCCAAAGTGTGTTGGTTTGTGTTTTGACAGAGGAAAAAGCTATTTTACCAAAAAAAAAGAAGCACTTTGCAAGCCCACTAAGGGGGCTCCTGTGGTCCTGGCAGCTCCAAGGAGGGAGCGCAGTGGAGCTCCAGGGCCTGACACTTAAGGGGCGGCCAAGTCTTTGGCTGCCCCAGGGCTTTGTAGCAGGTGCTACATCTCCAGCATCTGCGGGGATGGCCGACACGGGGCAGGGCGTGGGGGAGGAGGCCCGAGGCCGCACAGGCACGACTTGCATCTTGCTAAGGCCGAGCCCTCCTTCCCGCTCTCGTGGTAGCCCGCACACCACCTCGGCCTGGGGGCCTCAGTCTCTCCTCTGTGGAAAGGGCACAGCACGGCTGGGAGTCAGTGTTTTCTTCCCGTGGTCCACCCTGTGCCTCGCTTGGCCAAGGCATCCTTGACCCTGACCCTGACCCTGGGCCTGCGCCGCTTGTCCCTGGGTTGGGGACCATCACAAATCTATACCCCCTGGGCTCTCCGAGCTCCTGGGTCTTCTCTCTCCTCAGGCCCTCACTCAGCTCAGCGCCTGAGCAAGCCGAGGGCGGGACGGGAACACTGGAAGGATGAGTGTAGACCAAAGGAGGTTAATGTTTGCAGCATGTCTGGACCAGAGGCCGGTGCCCTGGGTATGCTGCTCCCCCCTCGGGCCCCCACCCCCTCACCATGAGCACTGTCCCCGCATGTCCCTGCTGGGCAGAGTGTGCTGGGGGACTGGCCCCCGTGGGCACGCCCCACGTGCGTTTGGACCATGAGCCATTTGCACGCGGGTTTGAGACACGGGATTGAGGGCCCTCCTGGGGATCTTGGCTTCTGGAGAGAACTTTAGCTGCAACAAGAGAGAGTGAGGTTAGACTTCCAGAGACACACCGTCACAGCCAGCTGGGCACGGGATGGAAGGCTGTTGGGGAACCTCTGAGCTGGAGGCCGGGAAGCCCCTTTCACCTGGGCTCAGGGAGAGCTGGCTCTCTCGGGGCCCCACTTGGGCCCCCCGGGGTCTCTGCAGCTGAAAGAGTCCTCAGCCTCCCACTCCAGGGCTGAATCCTTTGTGATCCAGCAGCGGCTGCTTCTCTAGGCTCCAGGGCCTCAGGGTCTGTAGTGGCACCGGAGGCCTGGCTGGGGGCTTCGTGTGCTTAGGGGTCATTCACGCTGGGCCAGCAGCACCTCCGCCCAAGGGTCTCCCTGGAATATTGCCTGGTGGCCCTGCCTGGGGGTGAGTCGCTTGGAGAGGAGGGCGGAAGGCAGGCCTCCCCTGCCTCCCCTGATTCCCGAGTTTTCACAGAGGTCTCGGCTGCAGTGAGTCAGACGCCATCAGAGACCATGATGTTGGCGGAAGGAGGTAAACCCGAGAAGCTACAACCACTTGCTAGATTGAACCCTGCCGGGAAGGCAGTGGGCAGGATACGGGAGCAATTGGAGGAGGTCAGCAGAAATGCAGCCCTGGCCTCCAGGGAGGAACAAGGGGCTTATCCTGGGCCTGTGCCCTGTCCTGACTGGAGACCAGTCCTCAGTTTCCCCATCTGTGGTTTCCAGCGCAGGGACTGGTGATAAGGGGTCTGAGCCCTGTGTCCCCACCAGCAGCTCTCCTGGGGCAGGCTTACTGAGCGTGGCTCCCTGGGATGAAGCTGCCCCGCCGTGAGCAGCCTAAGGCTCTGGGCAGCAGGGTCCAGACAGGATCAGAGAGGCGGGTCACCCACTGGAACCCAGCTCTGTCCTTGCTGGAGACTCAGTCAGCTGGCTTTGGCCATGCTTGGGGAAGGCCTGGGGATTCGAGGGATTCACCCCACACCGCCTGCTCTCAAGCTCCCCAAGCCCAGGGGAGATTTCTCCTGGGGCCGCCACTGTCTGCAGGCCCGAAAGTCTTTCCATTAGTCATTCAACAAACATGTATTGAGTGCCTAAGGGGTGCAGGATCCCAAATACCTGCCGGCCTGGAGTAGACGACTCTGGTGCGGGGGGAGGGACGGTAGGGAGTAAGTGGTTGAACGAAAGGAGTGGATGATTTGCTGCTGCGATGGACAAGAAAATAAACCTGAGCGAGTTTTCTGGGCAAGGGGGGGATCCCTCATTCCTAGTATGGGGTCCTGGGTGCCTTCACCAATGGGTGATGTCTGAGTTGAAACCAGATGGCCGCCACGCAGAGGCTGAGGCTGAGGCAGAGAGGCTCGCCCGGCCCCAGCCCCGTCCAGTTTCTGTAGGATGAATAAGGGGTTCCTCGGGGCCCGGATGCTGGAGAGCTGTGCCCAGGAGATGCTGCTGATTGCTGAGCACTTGGGTGGAGTCCTGATCAGAGCTCTTCAGGGCGGAACCAGGACAGTCCAGCGCGTCCACGGCACAGTGCGGGGGCTCAGACATCCTGTCCTATGTTCTGAATTGCCTGTGTGCAGGTGTTCTCCCAGCCATTCCCGTGGGACAGCGAGATGAGGGCCCCACGTGTTTCAGTGGGTCTGGCCCCCCGGGAGGGGTGTTGATCCGCGGGCTGGAGGCCGTCTGCACAGCGCAGGTGTGCCGGCTGCGGGCGGGGCTGGGACACAGCAGTGAGTGCCCTGGATGTGGTCGGTCCCCCTCTGAGGGGTACTGGAGACGCCGGGCGATGGACGTGACCCCTCACCACACACAGCCCCGTGTCCCAGGAGCAACCTGCTGATTCTGGGAGTCAGAGCACCTCGCTGGGAGTGACTGCAGCTAAAGCTTGGAGGATGAGACATTTCAACAGGGGGTGGGGGAGGGCGAAGGATTCCCGGCAGAGGGGGTGTCATGAACAGAGTCTGGTCGTGGGAGTGAGTGTGGCCAGTGTGGGGAATACAGGACCGCCAGGGCGCTAAGGTGTCAAGAGCAGGGGTGAGGCTAGGGTGGGGCCTGGCAGGGAGCAGGCTGTGTCCTAAGAAGACGGGCCAGCCCTGAGGCTTTCCGGCAGGAGGGTGGCACGGAAGGTTTGTGCCGTGACAGAAATCTGTCTGTGGGTCCGTGGGAGGGGTCGGGGTGGAAAGGCAGCCGGGGCGGGGGAGGCACATAGGAGCGGGGCGAGAAGGCGGTGGCTGGGGTTGATGGGGACCAGGGGAGATGGCTGATGGCCTTGGTGGTGGATGGGGTTGACGGGGAGGTGGCATCTGGACCGCTGGGTCTCCGGGACGAGGAGAAGCCAGATCTGTGTGTCCAGAGCCTGCAGGAGAGGCCTGAGCTGAGGGCACAGGTGGGGACCCAAGCCAGATGTGATGGGCCAGCCGAGGGGGCAGTGAAGCCAACAGAGGAGGAGGGGCCAGAGAGGTACAAGGACCAACACCTGGGGACTGGGGATGGGAAGTCACCCAAGCCCAGAGAGGGACCTGGTTCTCGGAGTGGGTGGCCAAAAATCTGGAAGCCAGAGGGGAGTGGGTGCGGAGCCAGGGGGATGTGAGAAATGCGACAGGGGGTGCCGCCAATTCTTCTGATTTTTTTTGTCATTCTACAGTTTTATTTACACAATCAGTGCAGGGCATGTTCTAGAACACCAGTTTGATTCCTTTTCAAACCTATCATTAATGTAAGAAGCCAAGCTGTAGGGAAAGAGCAGATGAGGGCCCTGGCAGGGATGCAGGTAGCAAAGTCCATCTCAGGTGGGGCTGGCACCAGGGAAAGGTCCACGCCGATGGCTGCTGCAGGGGTTGGCACCACGAGGCCTGGAGGGAGCCGGGCTCGCAGGGGTCAGTGTGGTGACACACTGGGCTGGGGCGTCTAGGGGCAGCAGCTCAGCGAGGAGCATGGCAGCTCAGGGAGCACAAGAGACACCCCGTGGGCGGTCTGCACGCCCGCAAGGGCTGAAGGGTGTGCGCGGAGTTGGAACACTTCCTCCGTGTAGACAGCAGGGGGAAGAGCCTGTTGGGAGCGCCACGTGGATAGCAAGGGGGGTGGTCGAAGGTGTGGGTCCCTGGAGAAGCTGGACAAACAGACCCCCATCTATCCTCTGCTACTGGACGCCCACATTGCCAGCAGTCCTTGGGTGGCCGCCCCTGAGTCAGGCGGGGCTGGGGGGGTGGTCCCTGCAGGGGCGAAGGCCAATGTGGGTTCAGCAGCCACGTCTGTGGGTGGGAGGTTCACCCGGGACACCTGTCCTGCTGGGGATCAGGGTTGGGTTGGGGCTGCAGTTGAGGGGATGGGGGGAGCCCTCAGGCCCTCACAGGCTCAAGCTCCCCAGGCAGGGTGGTGGGCCTCCACCTGGAGCTACCCAGACATTCCCATGCACGTGCATACACGTAGACGCACACACGTGTACCACGCACACAAATGCACGCACAGGCACATAGACACAAACACAGGCATAATGCACATGTGCCACGAGCACACACATGCAACACGTGGGCACATACAAGAGGCACATATGCACACACGCTCAAAATGCACACACATGTACACACGTGGGCAGCACACGTGCACTCACATGTACACAAAGGCACATACACACATACACGCGCAGGCCCTCAGGAGACGAGGTGCAAAAACAAAGGAGCAGCTTCCCACTTTCTCTCCCGAAAGGCCGTCCCGCCCCATCCCCAGCCCTGCGACCGAGTGCCAGACAGCGGGGGAGTCTGGGGGCTGAACAGGTGCTTGTCAGGCAGGCGGCTCTCTCTCGAGTCTGATGGTGTCACCTCCTTGTGTCCACCAGCATGACAGGTGGCTTTTAACATCTGATGGCAAAGATGACCAGCCTGTCCCCTCCACATCTTTCCTCCTGAGCCTACTGGTGCCGTGAGATGCCGGCCTCCCCCAAGGCTGAGGTCCCCGCTTAGTGCTGGCTTGTGTATATTTGGGATCCCAGCAATGGTGTCTGAAAAGCAAACTTCCATTCACACAGGGAGTGAGGGTCCAAGCAGGTGGTGGGTGTCCCAAGCCCCACTGAGGGTGCCCACTCTGCCTGACGTCTGCCTGACGTGCATAGAACCCCACTCTGTGGCCGTCCTCGAGGTGAGCGGGGTCCTGGAGAGGAGGCCCGGAGTCTCGGGGTGAAGGCAGATGCTCTCCCCAGGTGACTGCTCAGAGCTCTGGTTGTTTATAGCCCTGCAGCCGCCAGGCAAGAGCTGACGGACCGCTAGCAATCAGGGACACTGTTCTCTTTGCAGAATAATCGTGGGTGTGAGAGCCCCGGGGGGGCACCCTGCACGTGCCATTTCATTCCAACCTGCCCTCATCTGAGGGTGGAGCCTTCTCCACCCCCTACCCATGCCCAGGGTGCCACGATTCGGCAGGACCTGGGGCAGAGAGGGGACACGCGTGCATCTAAACATGTGTCACTTGCCTAGCACTGGCTCCCAGGGTGTCGCTAGGCATTTAAAAAATATCTTTAAAAATAGGGAGGGCTTCCCTGGTGGCGCAGTGGTTGAGAGTCCGCCTGCCGATGCAGGGGACATGGGTTCGTGCCCCGGTCCAGGAGGATCCCACATGTCGTGGAGCGGCTGGGCCTGTGAGCCATGGTCGCTGAGCCTGTGCGTCCGGAGCCTGTGCTCTGCAACGGGAGAGGCCACGACAGTGAGAGGCCCACGTACCGCAAAAAAAAAAAAAACAGGGGGAAAAAATCCCAAGCCCGTCCTTTCAAACATTCAGCTGCCGCCACATGAGCAGGCATTTCTGGGGTTCCACGGAACTCAAGCCACATATATTCTTTTGTTTTTAGAGGCTCACATGCCAGCTGCTCTATCATGGCATTTCTCAGGGCCTTTGTGCAGAGGCTGTTTCTATCCTTGGGGTGCTGTCCATGCAGGCCACAGGAGGGAAGACTCCGCACGTCCATCCTCTGTCCTCCCGGGGATGGTGGGGTCCGTGGCTTCACCCTTGGTGGCCACCCCGGCCCACCTGTGCAGCACCGGATGCGCCCACTAGATGGCGCTGCCTCAACCCTTGTCTGGCTGTCTGGGTACCGGGAGGGCTTGGGGGAGGTCAAGGCCTCAGCACCGCGATGGCGACAGAGCCCCCCTCTCCCAGGGGGTGTGAAACCCCTCGTTGCCGGGTTCTTGGAACAGGCTGTGTGGGTTTTGTCCACTCACACCAGGAGGAATGAGGTTCTGACCAGGAAACCACTCCCCAGTGGAGCTGGACGAGGGCATGTGTGTGCGTGTGTCTTCTGACTTCTGTGCGTACGCCTGTGCGTGCGTGCGCACTTGTGTCCGTGTGTGCACGCGTGTGCCTGTGTGTGCAGGGGGAGGGTTGTGAGGGTGGGAGGCCCGGCCAGGCCCTGTGGTGCGCGAGATGACCAGCCCTCCCCCTGGGCTCTGAGAAGACCAGCTCTCTGCCCTCTCTGAGCCTCGGTTGGGTTGACCCATCTGTAGCACAGAAGCGCCCCGGACCCGCCCAGCCTGCCTCCTGGGGGGCTCACACCCCAGTTCCCACCTAGCTGCTGTCTCTGGCACCTGGCCTTTCCACACCTGCAGCTGGGAATGTTGAGAAGCTGAAGGAAGCCTGGGGGGGTGGGGCCTCCGGGGCCCCCAGGGCCCCCAGGCAGGGACCTGCTGCACCTGCGCATGGCACTTGGCTGTCAGCGGGCACAGACTCCGGCAGGGCAGGACCCCCCCAAGGTGGGCAGATCCTGTCGCCGAGCCTGGACTTCTGTCCAGCGGTCCCTGTGTCCTGGCCCGAACACGGGGACCCCACGGCAGAGCCTCCCTTGTGCTGGAGGTGACTGCCGGGGCCCAGGCTCTCCTGCAGCCCCATCTCCCCCATGTCCTCCAGGAACCTGGAGAAAACGCAGGGCCAAGTGCAGGCAGGCTGACAGGTAACTCCATAGGGAGGTCGGGCTGGGGTGGGAGCTGGAGAGCATGCCCAGGCCGTTGGGTGATGCTGTCCTCTGAGTGAGCTGGTGGACCTCCCCAGGCCACGGCTGGGCAGCTGGACAGGGGCAGGGTGGACAGACCCGTCAGGCACAGCGGGGACGGTGCTGGGGTCCACAAACGTCTCGGTGTGGCCCCTCGGGGTGGGAGCCCTGGTGCCCCATCTACACAGAGGTGCCTTAGGGGCTGGTGGGGACACCCCAGGGAGTGTGGCGGGGGGCTGCTGCCCCGGCCCGGAGCACGGGGACCCTGAGTCCGTGCCATCCTCAGCTCCATCAGACGCAGGAGTTGCCCCTTCTGTGGAACCGAAGCTCCCTGAGGGATGCAGGGGAGTGCAGACCCTGCCCTAGGCTCTGAGCCCTGGCTACCACCGTGGCTGGTGAGAAGGAGGAGGGTGGTAGCGGTGAAGTCTGTCGCTAAGCAGCCTGGCCAGGCCAGTGTCCTTGAAGCCAGGAGGGAGTCCCTGGGGGCCCGTGATTATCCATCTTACAGAAGATAAACAGAGGCCCCCGGGGACAGAGCACAGCCCCCGGCACTTCTTGGAGGCCCCCGCTGCTTGGAGCTTGAGGGAATCGGCCCACCGGCCAGGTGAGCTTCACGTTCCCTTCCTGCCCACTGTGCACTTTCCCTGAAGGCCTTGGTGCCCCGGTTGGTGGGAACAGTGTGGATGGATGAATCCAGAAAAAGTTAGGGACTTCATGATGAACCACAGCCGGGTGTCCCCGCCAGGCCCCTGCACACCTCCGGTCCCTCCACCTGCCACCCATCCTGGTGTCCTGCTCATCCGGGCCCCTGGGCCGGCTGTCTGCGCCTAGACCCATAAGTGCCTGTCACTGCCGGGGGTCCTGGGCCCCTCACTGCTTCCCTGCTCTCCCTCCACCTGCCAGCAGCCGCCTCCCGAGCTCTGCGCAGTGACTGAGCCCTTCCACCCCGCGTTAGGTGTTATAAATGCCCTTCTCTGCCGACGGCATCCTGCACACGCAGGGCTCCATTAGTGGCTACAGAGAGACACTTCCCTGCGGGGAGCAGTTGGCTGGTTTCCCAGTGGAGCCGGCGTCTCCTGGGAACAGGCCCCAGCTCCGACGGATGGGGCTTCGGAGCCAGCTTGTCACCGTGTGCATGGAGCCTGCCCCACGGCCCCCGAGGTCGGTCCTTTACCTTCCACTGTGCCTCTGGCCGCTGGATGCTGGGGACCAGCATCTTTTCCTCTGGGGCCCACACTTGGCTCTACTTTTTTGCAAAACAGGAAGGAATTCCCAGAAGTGTAGCCTGATTGCACCCAGTTCGGTTGATGTGGCCTCCTGCAAAGCACACTTTCCCCTCCCGGGGGTGGTCACGCTGTCGGGATGCCCGTCCACCCAGCACTGTGCCATATGGGTGCCTGTGTGGGTGCGGTCAAGGCCCGCACGACCCTCGGTTGCTTCCTGCTGAACCCGCGCACTACGGATGGAGAAACTGAGGCCTGGGGTGTCCCCGGGGCTGCCCGGGGGATCACAGGCAGAGCTGATGTCCAGAGCCCGGGTGGGCAAGGCAGAGCTCAGGCTTGAGCGGGACTCCCGGGTCCCAGCGCTGGCACGGGGCATGCTGGCTGTCACCCCTCTGTCCGTCAGTCAGGCTCGGAAGGGACTTCGGGGGTCCCCCACTCGGGGGCTTGCTGGGACACACCTCACACACTGGGAAATGGGATTTCTCAAACATTCATGCTTAAATGTCATCCCTTCAGGACGTTAGATGGGTCTTTTCATCTAAAAGAAAAGACCCAAATAAATTGAAACCAAGATAAATTGCTCAGGGTGTTAGTGTTGATGAATTTTTAAAACGATACATCTGCATTTATGCGGCATTTATTTAATTTGAAATTTTTTTGTCTTCCTGCCTTCCCATTTGCACGGAGCAGTACAGCTGCGGGCCGGCTGGGCCTGGAACATTCAGCTTATACTGTCTAAATATTTTATTCGCCAGTTGTAAGCAGGAAATGTAATCAGAGGCCTGTTTGCCATTGCTAGCCACACCAGGGAAGGGGCCTCGCCAGCGTGTTCTCTCTAATCTTTGGAGTTTACGGTGTTTGGACTACAGAGCCGCAGGGAGCAGGCTTTTTATTTTTTATTTTCTGACTCAATGGAGACAAAGGTTTGTGCAGACATGAAACTCCCAGACTCATATGACATCCATTGAAATTTTATTAGGATAATAAAATTCATCCCCTCCGGTTTGCTTTGCGTCACCGAGTTGGAGCCACAGAGGTTTGGTGGAGGAGAAAACAGGGATGTGACCATGGGAGGAGGTGAGGGAAGAAAGAACTCATTCTGGAAAGAGCGAAGGAAAGCAGAGCTCAGAGCCCGCCAGGGCTCTGCGACAGGAACCCCGACGGCAGCGATACTTCTCCCTAAGCGGCACCAGGATGGGTCTGCCCTTCTAAGCCCTCTGTTCCCCTTGTCTCTTGGGGGGTGTCCACCTGGTAGCTGGTCTACACCTGGGGAGACCCTGGGCACCTGTGAGAGAGAATGTCCAGTGCTCTTCTGGACAGGAGAAGTTCAAGGCCTGTGCCCACCTTGGGGCTCCGCTTCCCGCACCTGTGTAGTCTTGTGGGTGGGCGTGCACCCGTCAGGGACCCTGGGATCTCACAGAGAGCAGGCAGCGTCCGAGGCCAAGCTGCAGCGAGCGTGTCTGGGTAGGCAGTGTGCTGGACCCCACTCCCCGTCTTAATGCCTTGCTCCCTGGGGGCCGATCCCCCGCTTCTAGAGCCTCTTGGGGACCCGCCAAGGGCCCAGGCTGGGAGACAGACCTGCCTGAGTCCAGGTGCTGCCTCTTGCCGGCCTGTGGTCTTGGGCAGCAGTGGCCTCCCAGCACTTCTGCCCTGTCCTCCTTGTGGTGGATGTGACCGTCCCCGTCTAGGTGAGACTCCGTGCAGAAAGCATGTGGAAAAGTCACTCTACAAACGCCTCACCTTAGGCCCGGGACCCTGCTTGTGCTCCTGAGACATTCCTGGACAGGCTCTTAAAATGAGCGGTTACTCCTAGGATCTCAACTAGTAGCTCAAGCAGCCCACACCCACCGCAGAAACACAGAAAATGCAGGCGAGTGAAGAGAAAAAGGAAAGTCATCTTGAACCCCACCGCCCAGAAGTAGTCTGACGACAGGTTTGGCAGAAAGACTTCTGGACTTTCTCTCGGTACCGTTTAGACTTAAATTTGTGTGTTTTCACAGAAAACAAGTTTGTGAACCTGGTCTCTGCCTTTTCCTCATCCAAGCTGCCCCGTAAAAGTCTGTCCGCCCTGTATTTCGGCTCCGTCTCTGGATGAAGCCCTTCCCTGGGCCAGTCTTCCGCGGCTAAAGGAGGGGCACCACGGCAGTCTGTGCGACGTGGGTGAGAAGCTCAGCTCTGGCTAGGGTTTGGGATTGGACACACACGTGGGCACAAGCAATGGCCATGCCCACACATGCACACAGAGGTACACACGCCCAACCACGCACATATGCACACATACGTACACATCCATGCACATGCATGCGTGTGCCCACGTCACATATGCACACCCACGTCGCATATGCACACCCATGCACATGCACCCATGGGTGCATGAAGTGAAGCTGGAGGGGCTCCACCGTGTCTGCCCTGGGGGACTGGCTCTCCGTCTTCACAGGATCCACTCATGTCGTGGCTCAGAAAATTGCCCGTGGCCTCTCCCCTCCAGCCTGAGGGTCCTTCTCCACCCCGTCCCGTTTCCGGCTATTGCTGGAGCTCCACAGAGCCCCTGGCTGAGCGTTCTCTGTTTCCCAGGGCCAGGCGGCGGGGCTGCTTCTGTTAGTAGATGCGAATCCTTCACCACTGAATTAAACGTGAGCATGTGCAGGAAATGGTGAGTCCGGCTTTCTAAGATACGAATTATGAAAACCCTCCCTTCCAGATGCCCCCCCTCAGCTGCTTAGCCAGGGGCTCTTGAATTTTTGTTTAAATTTTTTTTTCTTATTTTTTTTCAGTTATGAATAATATGTCCTCCTTTCCTCTATGAGGCCGGTCAGTTAAATTTAAATAAAATTCAGAATCTAAACATTTATGGGGTGTCAAGCTTCAAGCACTACACCAAACTGTGGTGATCTTGAGATGGAAAATGCCCAGTTTTTGCCCTCGAGACCTTATATGCCAGTGATAAATTTCACAAAATTCACCCGTACTTTCACGATCTACTCATTGAGCCTCATACGTTTATTAAGTGCCAGGTTCTGGGCCAGCTGCTGGGGGTGGGGGTCAGGGAGAAGCAAAGACAAGGACTTCTGGGCAGCTACAGCCGGGGAGCAGACCTTAAACTAGGATCACACAAATACCGACGTATTTCGAGTAAGTTCGAGAAGGAAGAGTCCAAGATGCCTCACATATGGTTTTATTCCCCCCATATTTCCTGAGTGCCCGTCTCTGACGAGGCTCATCTGTGCTGTGGCTGCCCCGCCCCTTCAGCGGCCACGACCCATGTTCTCAACTGGGTGCACGGAGCTTTTCCGGAGCCTGTGTGTAGGACCAGGAGGGCGATCTCAGATTTACCCCCTATAGGGGGTCTTGGCAGCCGTGAGTGCTGCTCAGAGGTGGACTGTAAGACCCCTCTCTTTATTGTCCCTGTCACCCTGGGACTGAAGGAGGCCCACTTGGGATGCCCGCTCTGCAGAACCACAGCAGCACAGAATGGGAGGCGCCTGAGAAAAGGTCATGGGCGGGAGGGTGAGGGCACAGAGGAAGGGGCTGGCTGCTGCTTCTCTCGTTCTTTCTGCCAACATTTAGTGGTGCCAACCCTGGGCCAGGCCCTGTTCCGAATGCTGACGGGGACATGGTGGGGACATGGCACATCTGGTTCCTGCCACCATCACACCAACAACCTTGCAATTTCACAGACGTTTATTTCAGCCTGGTTACTTTCAGCTATTTGAAGCATCCGGAAGATCTTCAACAGACGGGAGGAGTCAGGCTGAAGGATGTCTTTTGCTTCTAGGAAAACAACCTCACGATTCACACGGTAAATGGCTGTGCCCAGCTCTTGTGCAGGTGAACGTGACCCAGGACTTATTGCTGCCATTTCTTCGCCTGGCGAGCTGGACTTGTTTGTGACCATGTAAGAGCTGCTTTCTTCCAGGGAACTCAAATTGTAGCATGGCACTTATCCGGATATTCACCCGTGTCATTGAGATGTTTGGGCTGCGTTACAATTGCATCACAGTTCATGAAGCCCTGTCCCAGAAGACCTGCTGAGCCAGGAACACTGAGCCAGGGACACTGCAGCCTGGTCAGTGGTGCCGTCAGCCTCATCTCCGTAGCCCTGCCCTCCTTTGTGGCCTAGGATACAGACCTGATGGGGCACTTATCCATCCATCCGTCCATCCACCCTCCATCCATCCATCCATCCATCCATCCATCCACCCATCCACCCATCCACCCATCCATCTACCATTCATTCATCTATCCATACATCTACCCTCTATCCATTCATCTATCCATCCATCCACCCATCATCCATCCATCCATCCATCCAACATCCATCTATCCATCCTCTATCCATCTACCATCCATCCATCCATCCACCCTCCATCCATCCATCCATCCACCCATCCATCCATCCATCCACCCATCGATCTACCATCCATCCATCCATCCATCCACCCATCCATCCATCCATCCACCCATCCACCCATCCATCTACCATCCATCCATCCATCCATCCACCCTCCATCCATCCATCAACCATCCATCCATCCACCCTCCATCCATCCATCCATCCACCCATCCCCCCATCCATCTACCATCCATCCATCCATCCATCCATCTACCCACCATCCATCCACCCATCCACCCATCCATCTACCATCCATCCATCCATCCATCCATCTACCCACCATCCATCCACCCATCCACCCATCCATCTACCATCCATCCATCCATCCATCTACCCTCTATCCATTCATGTATCCATCCATCCACCCATCATCCATCCATCCATCCATCCAACATCCATCTATCCAGCCTCTATCCATCTATCCATCCATTCATCCATCATCCATCTCTCATCCAACAATCTATCCACTCATCTACCCATCCATCCACCCATCTATCCTTCCATCTATCTTTTAAGCAGTTAGTCAAATGCTTTCACGTCTCTGGCCTTAATTATCTCATTTGTAAAAAAGGAATGCCCATCTCACACAATTGTTAGGAAGATCACATTAAACGGCGTGAAGTATATAAAAGACTTGGGACAGTGCTAGGCTATGGTAGTGGGTCGGCAGCTGGGGCTGTTACTTTTGGAGGTGTCCCAGAGTGTTAGGCATCCCAGCATGATGGATAAGACCTGGGACTGGACTCAGATGGGCCTGAATTTGTCCGGTCTCTCGTTCCTGGTAGTGACGTTTGGTAAATTCTTGATCCTCTTTGAGATTTGCTCTCTTCATCTGGAAAGAGGGTTGGTGACACCTCTTTAAGACTTGAGGAGACAATGAGTGAGGTAAATAAGGTGCTTAGCCTGGGGGTCAGGCATATACCAAGTGTCCACTCAAGGGAGACTGTTTATCATCACCATCGTCTTCGTCGTCGTCATCACCTATCCGACAGACAGCTATTGAGTGCGCTTATGGGCTGAATTTTGTCCCCTCCAAAATTCATATGTTGAAGTCCTAACCCCCAGAACCTTAGAATATGACTGTACTTGGAGAAAGGGCATTTGAAGAGGTAATTAAGTTCAAATATTATTAATAATAATTAATAATAATGGCAAACTCTTGTGAGATGCACACCCCATTAAAGTGGGCCCTAACTTCCCTGGTGGCACAGTGGTTGAAAGTCCGCCTGCCGATGCAGGGGACGCGGGTTCAAGCCCCGGTCTGGGAAGATCCCACATGCTGTGGAGCAGCTGGGCCTGTGAGCCATGGCCACTGAGCCTGCATGTCCGGAGCCTGTGCTCCGCAATGGGAGAAGCCACAGCAGTGAGAGGACTGCGTATCGCAAAAAATAAAAATAAAAATTAAAAAAAAAATAAATAAATAAAGTGGGCCCTAATCCTGTCTGACTGGTGTCCTTGTAAGAAGAGGAAATTAGGACACACAAAGAGACACTGGGGACACATGTGCACAGAGCAAAGACCACGTGAAGAGGTAGCAAGCCAAGGAGAGAGACCTTGGAAAGAACTAACCCTACCGACACCTTGATTTTGGACTTCTGGCCTCAGACTGTGAGAGAATACATTGTGTTGTCTAAGCCAGCCCGGGAAACTCACACAAGCACCTACTGCGTGTCACACCCTGGGACAGGTGTGGGCATGTGCAGTGGGGTGACCAGTCCCCTCCCTCACGTGTGGGAGGCTCCCAGCATCCTGCTTCCCTAATGGAAGAAGGTGGACCCCCTACAGATTATCTCAGTGCTCTTTCCTGGAGTGCCCCTCCTTCTGGGATCCAGAGAAAGTGTCACCGACCCCAGCCCTGACCACAGCGACTCAGAAGGAAGAGGTCTGGCCGGATCACTAGCGAACGTTCTCAACGAAAGGGCTACCCCGGCTGGGATGGGAGCTTGACTCTGCCACCTCCTTGCTGGTGGCCTGAGCCACCATCTGATCGCGAGGGGCAGAGGTGTGAACCCAAACCACCTCCCTTCCCCATGTTGGACTTCACACATGGGGCAGAAAGAAGGCCTGGGGCCTGGGAAGCAAAGGGGGGTCTGGGCACTGCAGATTCCTAGGCTTTTATCCATCTGCTGTCACTCTGTCCCCTGTCCTACCCTCCCCATCCTTGGAGCTTGGGTTTTAAAAATAGTCAAATTTCTGCCTCTTTAGGGGGTGTTTGGGGTAACGAAATTGATCTCCCACCTGTAGGCAGAAGCCCTAGGCTGGGGCTTCAAGCTGTGGTTCTATCCTCATCACGCTCATGGGCTTCCTAATTCCGCAGGATCCACCAGGACCTGCCAGGAGCCATTAGGATTTCTCAGGGCCCACCCAGACCCATCAGAACTCCTTAGGACTTCCCAGGACCCACTGGGACTCACCAGGGCTCTGCAGGACCCACCAGAACCCACCAGGACCACCAGGGCTCCGCAGGGCTCACCTGGGGCTGACGTCACACCAGGTACCTCCCACCAGTGCACTTCGTTGATGGAGTGATGAATCTGGGGCCACTTTGGTCAGTTTCAAAATGAGGCAGGAGGCAGTGTCGGCAGGGAGTGGACCTGTCCAACTGGGGTGGTGAGAACAAGAGTTCTTTTAAAACCACGTATCACGCGGAGGTGCCAACGGCAGTGCAGCTCCTCCTGGGGCGGCGCCGGGCCAACTGCACCGTCGTGATGGAATTTCCGCATCCTAATGCCATAGAGGCTGGAGCCAAGGAGGCTAACTCGAGTTTCCAGAAGCCCCGGCAGCCCAGGATCACCTGCAGCCCAGTTCCTGAGCATGCACAGCTCAGACCCTGCCCCGTGGCGGGGTGGGAAAATGTGCTATTTCCACTCTAAGACGTTTTGAGTGTGTATGTCCTGTTGTAGGAAGCAGCGGACTGGACTCGGATACTAATAATTAATAATAATAACGGCAAACGCTCGTGAGAGGCACACCATTCCCACTGTCCTAAGTGCTTTGCCTGTGTGTTAACTTGTTTTAATCCTCAGCACAGCCCTTGAATTAGATCATTATCCCCATTTCATAGATGAGGGAACTGAGGCACAGTGAGTGAGGTTTGAGGGTTCGAGGCACACGAGCCGTGATTGACGGAGCTGGGGTCACACTGCCGCTCCTGGCTGCTCCTGGGATGGGGAGGGGGTGTGATGGCCTCACCTCCCACGTGCGTATCAGGAGCCAGGGCGGGTCAGTGGCTCGGGCTTGGCCTGGAGGGAGGCGGCCTTTCTCCTCTGCGATGTCTCGTTTGGCCACCTGACCTCTGAACGCCTGGCTTGGGGGCACCATTTACTTTGAGCAGTCTGGGGCCTGCGGTCCGTAGTTACCACCAGGCCCCCATCCCAGGATAAGAGCCAGGCCAGAGCTGTCCTAGTGGCTTCGGGCTGAGCTGGAGGTATGGCCGAGGCAAAGGCACACCTCCCTTCCTCCTGGGGACGTGCTGCCCGTGAGTCTCCAGCTCTGCTTGGGCTCAGCCAGGCAGGTGCTCCTTAGAGGAACGTTTATGGGGCATCTCCTGTAGGTCTGGGGAAAGAGGGCCCAGCCTTCCCTCGGGGAGCGATTTCCCCATCTGGCAACGGCAGGTGGAATCTGGAGGCGGGCATAGGGCTCCATGGCCTGGGAAAGCGGATGGGGCGTTTTGACCTGTGGTGTGAGAGTCGGGCTCCTGGCGGACCCCAGGGACTGGCATGAGGGCTCGGGGCCAGGAGCAAGGAGCAGGCACCAGAAGGAGGATTCGCAGAGACCACAGGCTGCCTGGACGCAGCACTGCAGTTAGAGAATCCCCAGAGCAGAGCCACAGGAGGGAAATCTACACCCCCCGGGAGGCCCAGACTTGGGCTTGCGCATGGTGATGTTTAGAAAGGGATCTTTTTTCTCTTTTGCATTAAAAAACATGAGCAACCCGCTCACAGTCATAATGGATGGAGCCTGCACACCAGCAGCCTTGCTATTAGTGGAGATAGTGGGACTTAAAGGACCGTCTGCAAGCAGACCTGCCACCTTCATTGCGGGTAATTTATGCCCGATTAGATCAGAGGAACGGTTTACAAGGTTTAAAGACATACACAGGCGTGTGTGCTCGCCATGCCCATATCTATAGATATTTATATGTCCTGCCCCTGCTCACGGATGACTGATAAATTACTTACCAGTAGCGCACCGGAAACTCCCTGGCAGGCCTGTGAGCAGGTGACGGGGAATCGGGGCTGCTGAACTCGGGTGGGGGTGGGGTAGGGGGTGAACAGAGCCATGGGTGCCGGGTCCTTTTGCATTGACATTGTGGACGCGGCAGGGTTGGGGGGTGTTTCCCAGCCGGGCTGGACCCTCAATCCCAGTGCTCTGGGCGCTTTAATGAGCTGAAAACAAACGGGGAGTCATCCGGGATTTTTCACGGCAGTTAGGTGGGAAGTGATACCAGAGGGAGGACATCCTGGGACTCAGAGCTCAGGAGGCGAGGAGCCTTCACTTCTGGAAGGCAGTGTAGAGTCTGCAAAGCCCTCCTGTAATTTGAGATACGTTTACTGGATCCAATCAGTAAAATGACTGGATCCAGTTGCCCGGGTTTGAACCCTGGCCCAGCACTTGATGGCTGAGTCCCTAACTTCCCTGGGCCTCAGTTTTCTCATCTGCAAAATGAGGATGATTGTAAGGCCTGCCAACCTCTTAGCATTTTTGCAAAGATTAAAAAACATGTGTGTAACGTGCTCAGCTGGGGCCGGGCATGGAGTCAGCGCTGGAGGGCTGGTCCTCTTCAAAATCATCATTTTCCTTTGAACCCACATTTCCAGGTGAGGAAGTGAGTCTGGGGAAGCTGAGTGAGACACTGGAGGCATGAGGCCGGGCTGAGGGACCTGAGCCTCAGCCTCTGCCCCTGGGTCCTGTTGGTCTGTCCCCGGCCACATGCGGGTGGGCGTCACAGGTGTGGCCCCATCCTGCATCCCGAACCCCCCAGCCCATTCCCGACCCTGTGCTCTCAGGGCTCCAGCCCATCACCAGGGCTCACCTGGGTCTGCTCTCCGGGTTCCTGCCCATGGCCTTGCTTCCCTGCCAAGACGAGCTCTTCCGTGTATGGTCCTTCGGGGCCTGTGGCTCAGGAAACAGTCCCCGGGCAGCCCTCTGAGCCTGAGTGTGTCCTTGGTGTGGCCCCACATCCTCAGCTCCCAGCCAGGTCCTGTGCCCAGTGCAGGAGATCTGCTGGCATCCAGGACCCCAGCCTGACGAGGGCCACCAGGGGTGTGCGTGTGTCTGTGCTCACACCATCTCTGGCTGTGCATCCCTGTGTCGAGAAGTGGGGGTGGGGGAGCCTCCCTCCTCTGGTGAGAATTCCAGACTCCAGAAAGCGAATTTGAGGACTCCTTGTGTGTCTCCCCAACTTCCGCCCTCTCCAGCCTGAGAACCTTCTCATTCCAAGGCTGGAAAGCCAGAAAACGGGCAGGGGAGGGGGACACGGCGGGAAGGGCACCGAGGGTCCCTTGGCGTCCTTCCTCCACCCGTTGCAGGGCTGTAGCTGTTCCTTCAGTAATTATCACACCAGGATCGCACACACCACACAAAGCAATAAAGTAGTCAAAATATAATCTTTTTATGGGGAGCAGATTGAAAAATCCATCAACACGGACCCATCTATCACCAGTGCTGACAGAAACCACCGGAAAGGGAAAAGCAAACATAAATAAGTTTAGTCCAACTGAGTATGTCAGAAACTGCTGGGAGGTCCCTGCGGCCTGTGACGCAGTCGCTGATGCTGAGTTGCTGACGGCCTCTGGACTCCAAGGCAGAGAGGCCGGCCTGATGCGTCCCAGGCCAGGGACAGGAGGGGCTGCTGGGACCCCGGCCACTCCCACCTGACAGCACCCGAGGCCCAGGCCTGGCTTCTTCCAGTACAGCTGCTCTAGAACGTCCCAGGCTTCCTGCAGAGACAGATGCTGTGATCTCCGATGGAGAGGGTCAGGGGTGCACAGACACGTGGGGTGGTGTCTCCCCACCGCATCCAGGGCAGGGACCAAATCCTGGGCATGCCCAGGTGGTCCGGGCGCCTTCCTCAGCCCATCCTGTCCCCCTGTGGCCCCTGGAATTGCAGGCTCCCTTAGGGCTCAGCGTGTGCTGTCCCTCTACCTTGGACACACCTCCCCCTCCACCCCCACCCTCCCTTCCGCTACCCTCCCGGCCCCTCTCCCCCCAGCCCACCTGTCCCCCTAGGTCTGTCCGCCTTCCAGGTCTTCGATTCCAGGCCCAGCAGTGTCTGCCAGGGAGCCTCCCTGCTCCACGCCTCTCCCGTTGTTGCCTGCTGTCCTGTCCCGTCCCTGGACTGAGGGACCCCTGAAGAGGCCTCCCTGTGCCCTGAGTCCCTCTTTAGAACAAGAATGAGCAGAGCGCCTGCACCAGCAAAGGGGAGGGAGAGACAGCCAGAGGTGGGGCTTATCAGGAGAGACTTCTTGGAGGAAGCAGACGTGGGGGAGGGCACACAGGTGCCAGGAAAAGAGGGCCATCATTTTTGGAGGAAGCAGACGTGGGGGAGGGCACACAGGTGCCAGGAAAAGAGGGCCATCCCACACGAGGAGCCTTGTGGGGCTGGGGTGGGCCTGGGGGGGTGGGTGAGTCAGGG
>NW_020175018.1:17048399-17057161 GCF_003031525.2 Neophocaena asiaeorientalis asiaeorientalis
GAGGCCAAGCACTTAGTTCAAGTCGGTGCTCTCCCCAGACTCTTATTATTATTATTTTTTGTTGTTATTATTATTTCTTCCATGGCTACCCTCAGCGCTGTGGAGTCACTAGCCTGACTGGTCCTTGTCTCCTTCTTAGCTGTCTGAGCAAAAACTTGAGAGAAGGCAGAGGGAAAGCCCAGCCACCATCACGCTCTTAACACCAAGATTCTCCCAGCATCCTTTGTGTGCCCATCACCTGCTGCCCTGTGAGGGATAGAGGCACCATGACTACAGTCCCTGGGAGACAGCAGGGGCAGGCAGGGAGCCCCCCGAGTGCTCAGCCTGTCCAGGGAAGACCCCGTTCTCCTACCCGTGTTAGTGACTCAGTAATTCGCCGGGATGGGTGATGCAGACCTTCCACAGCCCCGGCTCCTGTTCCGTGAAACCAGGCTGGCCCCCATGTGTGGGTCCTGATGGGGCTGAGTTTTGGGGGCGCCTCCAGCGAGCATCTTGGCTTGGGTGTCATATCGTATCGCCATTCATTCCCCTGGCAGCCCAGAGAGGTGCGGGGAGCAGCCCTGTCCCACAGCCAAGGATGGGGATGCGGTCAGCGTCCAAGCTGGGATCAAACCCAGGAGTCCTGAGTCCTGTTCCCTGGACCCTGGAAGAGACGGAGATGACCTAATTCCCTTTGAAAAATGAATTAGAGTGGATTTAAACATTCATTCACACCCCCGTGCGTCTTTTTGTATGTAGTTGTCGATGAAATTCTGTAACACCAAAATAACAAGTACAGGACGAACTGGAAAGTTCTCTTTCCTGTGACAGCCTTCTGGAGATACAGTTCATCCGTTGGAAGCGTGCCGTTCAGTGGATTTTAGTATATTCACAGCATTGCACAGCCGTCAACGTAAATCAATTTTAGGACGTTTTTATTACCTCAAAAAGAAACCTCCTACTCGTTGGTGGTCACTCCCTAATTCCCCCCTCCCGGTCCTAAGCAACCACCGGTCTGCTTTCTGTCCCTATGGATTTGCCTCCTCTGGACATTCCATATAAAGGGAAGCATACACTATATGGCCTTTCACTCAGCATCGTGTGTACCGACACATGCTGTAGGCATCAGTGCTTCATTCCTTTTCATGGCTGAATAATATTCCACTCTATGGATGGACCACGTATTGTTTATCTGCTCATCCACTGACAGACCTCTGGGTTGAATCCGCCTTCTGATCATTATGAGTGAAGCTGCTACGAATATTCATGTACAGGTTTTGTGCCGATATATGCTTTCATCTCTCTCGGGTAGATACCTAGGAGTAGAATTTCTGGGGCATGTAGGAACTCTGGGTTTAACTTTTGGAAGAACTGCCAGACTGTTTTCCAAAGTGGCTGTGTCATCTTACATCCCTGCCAGCCACACATACGACTCCAGTTTCTCCACGTCCCTGCCAACACTTGTTTTTACCTGTCACTTTGATTATCACCATCCTGGTGGTGTCACATTTCGTTTTGATTTGCATTTCTCTGATGACTAATGGTGTTCAACATCTTTTCATGTGCATGTTGGCCATTTGTATGTCTTCTTGGAGAAATTCAACTCCTCTGCCCATTTTAAAATTGGGTTGTTTGTCTTTTTACTGTTGAGTTGTACAAGTTCTTTATGTAATGTAGATGCAAGTCCCCGATCAGATACGTGCCTAATTGCCTTGTAAAATCACGTGTGGGCAAGAGAGGATCGCTCCAACTGAGGCCCACGTCCTCCGGAATGTCCTAAATTCCAGCTGGCCTGTGGCTCCTGTCTGCCGACCCCGAGAATCCCTCCATCCTGCCTCGGCCTTCACCGTCTCCCACCTGGACGCGTGCCTCTGCCCCCCACTCACCCCGCCCCTGGCTCACCTTCTCCATGGGAGCCACGGGCTCCCCTCCTTCCAGACGGTGCCCGCCTGCCCCGTGTCCAGGCTTCCTGGGGAGAAGCCATGTGCTCAGGCCACACCCCCCGCCCAAGCCCCTCCTCTTTATTTATTTATTTATTTATTTATTTTTGAATTTTTGCGGTACGCGGGCCTCGCCCGTTGCAGAGCACAGGCTCCGGATGCGCAGGCTCAGCAGCCATGGCTCACGGGCCCAGCCGCTCCGTGGCATGTGGGATCTTCCCGGACCGGGGCACGAACCCGTGTCCCCTGCATCGGCAGGCGGACTCTCAACCACTGCGCCACCAGGGAAGCCCGCCCCTCCTCTTTAGACAGCAGCTCCCAACCCCGGGTGGGCAGGGGTTCTGTCCCCACTCAGAGGTGGGGGAGCTACAGCCCTGCCTTGTCCAAGGTCCTGTGGCTGGGGAGCGACAGAGCCGGATGGAACAGCTGATCTTCCTGGAGGAGGCCGGCTCTGCCTGTTGACTCCAGTGGGCCCGGGAGAGTTTTAGCTCCATCGGCAAGAAAATAATGGGCCGGTGTTTATTTTTTCTCTCAGCCAGAACAAGCCTGTGTGTGTCACAGCTGAGCAAATTTATATTAGCAGTTCAACTGACAGACCACACACTGCACGCGGCTTCCACGAACCCCACCCCTCGTGTGGCTTTCGGCTGATTAATAAATGAAACCCACTGTAAGTCCAGCCCGCGGTGCAGCCTCTCCCTCCCCACCTCCTAGACACGGGCCCGGCCCCATCACGGCAGGTGCAGGGGCGGCGGGTCCTGGGCCCTTGGCATGTGTGCCCAGCCCGCTGGAGTGGTGACTGGACGGAGGTAGCAGGGTTGAGAGGCGGGCTCACTGACGGGGTGGGACCCGGATCCCCGATGTTTTCATGTATCCTTTTGCTGCAGGGTCTCATACGGTTGGACACAGCTGCAGTCCTGGCCGTCACTGATCCTGTCTTTCTTTAAAATTTTTGATATCTGTTCATCATGGATTTTTTCGCATTAATTTTGACTTCAAATGTATTGCATTAAAATATTATCTATCTGGATTGCCGAGGGTTTTTTTGGTACCTCCTTAAGTTCGGCACCCAAGGTGCCAAGGGCCTTGCTCTCCTCCCCCGGTCCAGGCACCGTGTGTCCAGGGTCTGCCTATGGACATGCAGGGCGGGCTGGAGCCCACACAGGCCTGGCCCTGTCTCTAGGTCCTTGGTGACGCCACGGGAGTCCGGAAGGAACGACTGGCTGGTGTCTTTCCAGAGGAGCAAGGCGCACACGTGGCCCAGGAGGCGGCTCGGGGGACAAGGTGCGTTTGGGTACAGCCTTCCAGATGGAGCACAAAATGTCTTGCTGCGGCCACGCCGACTCAGAGCACACAGGAAAGAAAATTCTGGGGGACAGAGCAGAGCTAGCCCAGTTGATGGTAAGATTCCAGCACACGGAGCGAGCAGTTGATGAACGTGACCGCAATAATGACCACGAGGCTCTGGCAGTCAGGGAGGGCTCCTGACGTTGGGCAGGACAAATCCCCTCTGGGAGCCCCAGGGCCCCCTCCATAGTCTCCGTCCCCTGATGGTTTCAGCCTCATCCCAGGCAGGGTTGTGTCCGCCCCCAGCCTCGCTCGCAGGAGATGCAGGCTCCATGCAGCCCAGCCGCTAGCCTCTCCCGTGCTGACCACGTGCCCCATCCCGTGTCCGCATCCCAAGGGGCCGGCCTTCCTTCCGCGAGTGTTGATTCCCCTTCCGCAGGTGGTGGCATCCCTGACTCACCTGTGGGAGCCAGGCCTCCAGCTACCCTGGGCACGGACCCCCCCGTCACACACAACCCCCAAGTGTGGTCATGCTAATTATTTAAAAACTTGCCTCTCCTCTGTCCCCCTCTGTCTCTGCCTCCCTCTCCCTCTCCTTTTCCAGAACCATTTGAAATTGTTACAAACGTTAAGAGGTTTGAAGGCTTTGCCTCCTAACAGGAGTGTTTCCTTACGTGACCGTAGTACCCGGTTGCACCTAAAAATTAGTCATAATTTCCAACTCTCCCTCCTAGCCCCTGCGTGTGGAAACGCCCAAATTGTCCCCAAATGTCTTTCCTAGATATTTTTTTGAACTAGAATTCAATTAAGGTTCACACAACTTATTTGCTGATGCCTCTTTAGTGACTTTTCAGCTAGAAATTTTACCCCCCCTTTTTTTTTTATAACATTCACTTTTTAAATTTATAAACACGGCTTTTATTTTCTAAAAGCCTAAAGCTGTTATTTACTTATTTGGTGCGTGAAACGACACTGTGATTTAAGCCCAAGAAGTTAGAAGCCGTGCACTCAAAGACGGGAAGTGACATCTTAACAAGCGACGTCAATCTCCCAGGGAGCACCGGCCAGTGGCCTTGCAGCGCCACCTCCGGTCCCCTGTGCGTCTGGAAACAAGAAGTTCCCTGTGGTGCCTCCATCAGACTCAGGGTGTTCTGGCCCCGGGACGTGGGTGGGGCTGGCTCAGGGCTGGACCGCGTGCGCCAGGGGCTGGAGGTGCTGACGCTAAGAAGGTGGTCCCTTGGTCCCGGTGCCAACCTTGGGAAGGTGTGACTTCCTTTGGCCATTAGCAAGTCATCGGTGGGGCAAGAATTTTTCTTGTTTGATTCCGTTTTGTTTGGGGAAAAGCAGAGATGCGTCGAATCTTTTAAAGAAAGGTGTGTTTGGAGAATCTTCCCTCCCCCCTCCCCTCCCCCACCCCCTTCTAGGGAACGTTCGTTCCATCTAGCCACTATTTTGTGAAAACAAGCCCATAGACACACGTCTGAAATCCCCTCTGCCTCACACTGCTCACAGCACGTGACTCTGCCCCTTCCTTCAGCTCTGGGGGTGGGTCTCACCGCCCTGGTGGTCCTCCTTAGGGTAGGGCTGGGCAGGGTCTTCTCAGCTGGCTCCAGCCTCCGAGCCTTCACCGAAGTAGCAAGATGTGATTTCCAGGCACTTACGGGACGTGGGTCCGTGGCTCCGGGGGGAAGTTGGGGTGATAAAGGGAATGGCTTTCTGCGAGGCCCACATCCCCGCCTGGCTCGGATGCCAGGGTCTTCCTGTCGCCAGGGCTCTGTGGTCCCCACCAGCCACAGGTCCCCCTCGGAGCCGGGGAGCCTTGGACGTGTGCCAGCCTGAGGTGTGATGGCTTCTCTCCTCATTGGGTTCATCTCTGAGGACTGTTTTCTCTCTTCTCCTGTGAGGTCTCTTCACACGTCCTGTACCCAGTTTTCTATCAGGCTGTTGGTTGTCTACTCCTCACCGTTTGAGATCTTGTGTATTTTAAGGAGGTGAACCCTTGTCTGTGACCTAAAGTGCTAAAGTGTTCTCCTGTCTTGTCTTTTGACCATTTATGGAGAGTTTGGAGGTGTTTTTTGCCATGTGGAAGTAAACATTTTAAAAATATTAATCCCTAAAACCAATGGGTTTAGCCATTAAGAATGAGGGCTTTGGAACCAGACAGGTCAGCGCTCAGGTCCAGCCTCGTGGGTGGGGTGACCCCGGGCTACGTTGAAGGTCTGCAGGCCTCCCCAGGGTCTGGGTCCCGACCTGGCTGAAGGGGGTCTCAAGCTCCGTGGAGTCCAGGCATCGTCCCTTCAGCCCTAAGACGTGGTAGGTGGGCAGTCTGGAGGGACCCAGATGCTGACCTCTCCCCAGACCCAGCCACGGGGGTCTTGGCCTCCGGCCAGGGCTGACCATGTGGCGGCAGCTGATTCCCAGGCCCTCTTCTGGGCTCAGGCCTCCTCCCTGGGGCTCTGTGCTCCAAAATTACCTGTCCCCGGGACACCACTGTGTTCTGTGGTCTTTATGTTCATCACTCAGGACTGAGGGCTCTGATCTCTGCAGGGTCCTGTGGGCATCACACAGGAGACCACAGGTCAGGGGCGCCTGGGGTCTTCCTGTCCCCAGGGCTCCGTGTGTCTCCACCGGCCACAGGTCCTCCCTGGAGCAAGATGGATCTTTGAAGTGGATCGTGTTTTTCCTGTCAAACGCCTGGACCAGAGGACAGGGACCACAGGACCTCTTCCAAACTCCACATTTGTGAACCCATCCTCGGGGATCTGCTTCATAATCCCTCTCAGACTGCCCATGTGCAGTTAGGAAAGGTGCGTCCCCTCCTCCAGCCATGCTCTTCCGACCAGCCCACGTTCCATGCAGGTGGGGCCACCTGTGGAGGGGGGCGGGTCCCAGCTACTGGCGTTGGCATGAGTGCTGGTCACAGGCTGCCAAGCACCCTCGTGCCACCAGCTGTACCTCTGGTTCCCAAACCACTGTGCCAGGAGACGGGATGCCCTCCTCCAGGCAGGAGGAGGTCGGGGACCTGTCCTGGTCAGACTTGGAGCCCTGGGGGGATGAGCAGGGTTGTGGACAGTCTTGCCCGGCCCTAAATCCCGGCTTTCCTGCCTCAAACATCCACCAGCAGTCCCCACCGTCCTCCCCCAAGGGCTCCAGGGCTGGCCCCAGGCTCCTGTCAGCCCTCGGAGGGTTGGCTGGAATCCTTCAGATGCAGCCCATGAGCTGAGCCTGGGTGGGCAGGACAGGGCCGGGTCGTGTGTAGCGGTGACAGCCTGTCTTTGTGGCAGGCCCATCCGTCGTGTCTGCATGGGGAGAGCTGGGGACAGGGCGAGGGGATGTCCACCAGCCACGCCTGCCCTTGCCTCTTTCAGATGTTTTTTTCTTTCTTGGTTTTTCTCTTGCATTGACTGGTATTCGATCCAGGGCAGGACATTTTGTATGAAAAGTAGTCAAGGCTCTGCACAAAATTGCCAGGCCTTGTGTGTTCTTTGGGGGAAGATGTTAAATTATGCATCCAGTCCCTTGAATGTTTATAAGATTATTTAGGCTTTCTATTTCTTATGGAGTCAGTTTTGAAAGGTATTTTTTGTCTAGGAATTTGTCAATTTTACCCAAGTTTTCAAATATATTGGCGTAAAGTTTCTGTTTATTGATGTAATGCCCTCAACTATTTAATCACGGTTATGTATAAAATTATGTTTTCATTCCTAATAGCTTTTATATGTCCTGTATCTTCTTTTATTTTTGATCCATGTTTCCAAAGATTTGTCTGTCTTACCCATTTCTCCCCCCATGAGCTGTTTTTGTTTTTTGACTGTCTCTGGTATATATTTTCTCCTTTATCTGTTATTTAATTTCTACTACTTTCTTTGCTTTGGTCTCTTATTCTTTTGCTAATGTTTTTAAATGCATCCTTAGTTTACACATTTTCAGCTTTTCTTATTTTCCAAAATAATCACTTAACACTATAAACTTCCTTGTAAATACCATTTCAGCTGCATTTCTTAAGTTTTGACGTACAGTATTGTTATTACCTTTCAGTACTAGATATATTCTAGCTTTTATTTTGACACATTCTTTGCACCAGGAGTTATTTGGAATTATTTTTCTTGGTTTCCCCACATAGAGCGTTTCTAGTTTTCCTTTTGTCACTGACTGCTGACCTAATTGCTTTGCATTCAGAGAATGTGGTCTCTGTGTTCCTTAAGCTTTTGTATCTCTTGAGACTTGTTTTCATCCCAGTATGTCATCCAATTTTAAAAATATTTCCCTTTGTGCTGGAAAAAAATGTGTAACCTGAAGTTTTGGGGTGCTAGGTTGAACTTCCTGTGAAGTCGTGCGTGTTAATTGGATTATTCAAATCTGCCACGTCCCTACTGATTTTTTGATGTGCTCGAGCCATCAGTTACAAGAGAGGGGTGTCAGCATCTTCTGCCATCCTGGAGTTTTTGTCCCTTTCTCCTGGAGGGCTGTCAGTTTTCTCTTAGCGGATCGTAGTATCATACAAGTTGAGAATTGTCACAGCTTCCTAATGAAATTAACTTTTTGCTATGTGTAGGGTCCGCTCTAGTTCCTTTTAATGTTCGTTGCTATAGGTATATTTTATCTGGTTCTGCTGTAGCCACCTTGGCTGTCTTTTGGCTGTTTCAGAGGAGGACACTCTGCCTGGACCCCCATTCACTTTCTGAGAGTTTTCTGGGGTACCAGGCTCCGTGTGAGGCCTTTACATCCCTCACCTCAGCCTCCTCTCGTCTCACAACTGGGCAGGAGGTTCTATTGTTTTCCCAATTCATAGATGAGCAAACTGAGGCTCAGAAAGGTTAAGTCCAAGGCCACAGCTGGTACATAAGTAATGTGGGCAGCCTGTGACCCCCGCTCTCCGACCCCAGACCCCCAGCCTAACCCCTCTGCCTGAGACTGACCAAGGATGGGTTTTGGAGGTCTGCTTCCCTCCTGCCTCCTCTCCATCCTCCCCCTCCCCCTTCCCGTGTCCTGGGGGTGCTGATCTCTAGGAAGCACTCCTTTTGGGCTCCTGTGCCCTCTGGCTTCAGGGTGGATTGACCAACAGGAGGCCCTGCCGGCAATCAAGAGCGGGGGTGGTGAGGCTTCTTCCTGCTGTGTCACTTGCGAGACCACTATGCTGCCAGGGTCCACCCCCTCCTGCCCCTTCCAGCCTGGGCTCCGTACCCCTCCCTGCTGTTCACCCTGAGTTCTGCCCACAGCACTTAAATCGTGTTCATCTCCCCTCTGTGTGTCTGTTTCCTGCCGGACCCCATCTGGTGCACTCAGGGCCGGAAGAGGAGGCTAGAGTGACCCATGGAGGTGCGTGAGGGCATGGATCCCCCTCCGGAATTGTGCAAACGTGAGTAAAGCAGCAAGGGGGCCTGCCGTCGGACGACGATGACGAGCTGCACGTGCTCTTCTGGGGCACAAACCTTCAGAGGGCGATTGGGCAAAGCCAGTGACACTGAAGGCCTTCACCGCAGGGTGCCTCCCTGGTGGGCCCTCCCTCGGGTACAGTGGGGTCTTCCAGGAGGCTCCCGCCACCCCCCCCCCCCC
>NW_020175018.1:17057215-17124101 GCF_003031525.2 Neophocaena asiaeorientalis asiaeorientalis
CCCCGAGACCCTCGCCGTGTCAGCCCCAAGGCCCCCCAGGCTACACTGTGCGGTGCTGAAAGACACTCTCTTGACGTGGAAATAATGAAGCCCGTCGTGGGATGAGAAGCACCAATCCCAGGAGGGCCGTTCGTTGGAGAGCCGGAGGGAACAGGAAGGGGGCGGGTGTGCAGGGATGGCATGAGCTGTCTCTGATGCTTTATTTCCGTCAAAAGAGAGACAGTTCTGGAACATATGGCAAAATGTTAGCATCTGTTAAAGCTGGGTGGTGGGTGCATGGGTGTTTTTCATGTTATTTCTTGAGGACATGAAATATTTCATAATCAAAGCGTTTCTGAGGAGCCTTTGTAAGGAGAGCACAGGGATGGGGCCACCTGGCAGGCAGCCTTGTTCCAGCATCTTTGATCGGCTTGGGACACACCTGGGATTCGATGCGGCTGGACTGGGCTGGGCTGGGCTGGGCTGTCATGGCTGCAGGGAGCCTCTTTACCCGTGTCTCATTCAGGGAAGGGTCTGCATACATCCCCATGGAGGGGGGCATTTGCAGGGACATGGAGCCCAAGTCAGAGTCAGACGTCCTGTCCCCATATCTCCGGGCACCCTGAAGCTTCTCAGCTCTGATCCTGTGTTCTTGTCTGTAAAATAGGGTAACTCAGAGGGGCAAGTGAGATGTGTTTGCAAGGTTCTCAGCACAGCCCCCCAAACCCCCGGCCATCATTCAGGGCTCTGGAAAGGTTGCTGTGAAATTCCCATGGGAGGCCATGCTACCTAGCTAGACAGGACAAATGAAAACAAAAAGACGCTCAAAAGACTTCTGTGAGATGTAAATTAAAATTCAGGGTGACCGTGATCACCTCTTTGGTTGGCAAATCTTGCAAAGCCAGCAGCAGGGGGCTGGTGGGAAGGAAAATTGGTACCATCCTCGTGGGGGTGAACGGTCAGTATCTGCCAGGATCCGCAGGTGCCCACCCTGACCCTGCATCCCCACTTCTGGGAAATTGCCCTGAGGTCACACCCGCAACCACACAAAAGCACTTGTGCACGAAGTCATTCATTGCAGCGTGGTCTGCATGTGCCGTACGCTGGAAACGATCTATGTGCTCCTGCACAGGAGGTGGGAACGTGGGTGGATGAACCACGCACGTGGGTACGGCACACCACACAGCTCAGAACAGATGGAGAAAGCTCTCTGTGAACAGCTGGGAGGGCGAGAGCACGCAAAGTGCAAAAGTGCGTGTGCATGTGTGTGCAGGTTGCTTAGATTTGAGTCGTCATAAAACTAAGAAAACATGTCCACGTGGATCTACTTATTCTCGGAGAAGGAGGAAGAGGCAGAGGAGGAGGAAAGAAAACACAGGCAGGATAAATCAGAAACTAAGGAGGGGGACTTCTGGGTGGCACAGAGGTTAAGAATCCGCCTGCCAATGCAGGAGACACGGGTTCGAGCCCTGGTCTGGGAAGATCTCACATGCCACGGAGCAACTTGAGCCCGTGTGCCACAACTACTGAGCCCACGAGCCACAATTACTGAACCCTGCACACCTAGAGCCCGTGTTCCGCAACAAGAGAAGCCACCGCAATGAGAAGCCCGTGCACCTCAATGAAGAGTAGCCCCCGCTCACCGCAACTAGAGAAAGCCCGCGCGCAGCAACGAAGACCCAACGCAGCCATAAATAAATAAATAAATAAATAAATAGAAAGAAAGAAAGAAACTAAGAAGGTTGGTTACCTGTGGGGAGGGTGGGTGACAATGGGGTGGGGCTGGGGGGTGGGTAACACTCCTCTGAGGACACTTTTGAATCCTGCCAATGTTTACACACACACGCACACACACACACACACACAAATAAGGGAGGGACGGAAAGCAAACACACCAGTGGATCTAACTTATTTCAAGTGAATGGCACAACCACACTAAAAGACACAAAGAAATGACTGAGGAAAATTTGAGCACGGTGTTCGGACCACACACCCTGAGTCTGAAACCTCCAGTTAGCAGCTTTGCTCTCCCGGGTGGTGCGGGCTGGAGTTCCGAAGCTGCTTTCTGTGTCTTCTGGGACAGAGCACAGGAGTATTGCGTCAAGGGTGATGTTGCAGGTGAGGGTTGCAGGACGGAGAGGAGGCAGGCCAGGTGAGCCTGCGGGGTTGGACTGGACCTCAGGGATAGACGTGCCCACAAGGACGCCCCTGCGCTGTCCCTGAGGGGCCAGCAGCCCACGGGCTGCACAGATCCTGGTTTTTAATGTCCTCCATCTAAGGGGAACCAGGGCTTCTCAGAGAGATGGCTGGTTTCAGGACGGGGGTCAGGAAAGGACAAGATGAACCCAGAACGTGCTTTTCTGCCAGAAAGTAAAGAAGCGCTCAGAGGATGGGGGGGTTGGGGAAACGTATCAGAAGGACATAGAAGTCAGCACAAAGGGACTTGCAGGGGCCACGTCAAGTCTGCAAACACTTTACCATGAACATGAGTAATGATAGAAATAGGGCTTAACCCAGTGAATAAGAAGAGAATCCGTGAGTTCACACTGATGCAAATGAATGAAGGAATGAATGAGGGTGTTAGGGGTTGAACTGTGTTCCCCGAAATTGATAGGTTGAGGTCCTAATCCTCAGGACCTCAGAATATGGCCTTATTTGGAAATAGGGTCATTGCAGATGTAATTAGTTAACATGAGGTCACTAGGGTAAGCCCTACTCCAATAGGATTGGTGTCCTTATAAAGGGGGAGAATTGGACATAAGACAGATGTGTAGGGAGAAGACCCACCCACCCACCTCTCCATCCATCCACCCATCCATCCATCCACCCATCCACCCATCCATCCATCCATCCACCAACCCATCCAGCCATCTAACCACTCATCCATCCATTCACCCAACCACTCATCCATCCATTCATGCATCCATCCATCCATCCACCCATCCACTCATCCACCCAACCACTCATCCACCCATTCATGCAGGCATGCATCCATCCACCCATCCACTCATCCATCCATTCAGCCAACCACTCATCCATCCATCCATCCATTCATCCACACATCCATTCATCCATCCATCCATCCATCCACCCATCCACTCATCCATCCAACCACTCATCCACCCATTCATGCAGGCATGCATCCATCCATCTATCCATCCACTCATCCAGCCATCCAACCACTCATCCATCCATCCATCCATTCACCCATCCATCCACCCATCCACTCATCCATCCATCCATCCATCCATCCATCCATCCATCCATCTATCCATCCACTCATCCATCCATCCAACCACTCATCCATCCATCCACCCATCCATCCATCCATTCACCCATCCACCCACCCAAACACCCAGCCATCCATCCACTCATCCACACATCCATTCATCCATCCATCAACTCATCCACACATTCATCCATCCATCAACTCATCCACACATCCATCCGTCCATTCGAATATCTGACTGTGTTAATCACACACAAGGATGTGTAGGAGACAACTCTGTTGTCTTCACAGGGTTTGGAGGTGTGTATGTGTATATGCTCGTGGGTCTACATTGTTAACCAGAGATGGAGACCTGATTGAAATAAAGAGGGCTTCGTTTGGGTCTTTAGGACTGCAGCCTGGGAGACAGATTCCAGAAGCACTTGAATTGTGTTCCACCAGACTACAAAAGGGAGGAAGCTTATAAAGGAACACTGCAAGGCCACAGTTAGTTACATGACTTGTTTATCAAGGATTATAACTGGAGCTGGCGCGAGAAGTAAGGGTACTTGTTAAGCAAGGATTGGTTGGGGTCCGAAGTGGTTGCATAGTTACAAGGGGGACCCGAGACCAGAGGCTGCAGGTGGCAGACATTGTTTCTAAAACAGCTGGCATCCTTGATTCGATGTAATTCGTAGAAAGTTCAAGTTCTCAGTTGTGCAGGGACGCGTCTGAGACCAGATCCTCAGTGGCCGCCCGATTCCATTTCTTCTGCCTGAACTGTGATTATTCCATTATGGTCTCAATCTGTCATCAACATGTGCAGGAAATCACAACAGATGCAGGATATGTTGAGAGAAGCAGGCACAGGTGTGGTGGGGCAGAGGTTACACAGGGAGGGGTGAGCGGTGACCCCCTTGTCCCAGCCCCCGTCACCCATATGAGGGCTCGGGGAATTAAACAGTATATAATCAGAATGTTATTAGCAACTGGCATCTATAAATCACCACATTTCTTTTGTGTGCAAGTTGGCAGGGGCCGGGCCGGCGGGAATAATCACCTCCTGTTCTCGGCTCCTTTGGGCTAAATGCAGAGTGGACTCCAAGTTTCTGAGCGTGTGGATCCCAGTGAAGTGGTAGGAAGGAGGCTGGGATTTCAGGTAGAGAAGAGCTCATGGTACCCAAGCACCCAGGCCTATGATTTCCTTTTCTCCCTCTGTGTTCTGTTATTATTACCACGGTCATCTCCCCGCGCAGAAGGAGTTTTGGGGTTTTCACTGTCAGACGCTCCTGAGATGAGCATTCCTGAGTCCCTGTCTTATTAGGTCCTTCTGTCGTACGTTCCTAAAAGTGTGATTGCCCCAGCGAAGGAGGTTTTTACAGCTTTTGCTCCTGCTGTCTAGTGGCCTCCAGAAAGGCGGCACCGTCAGGCTCCCCGGCGCAGGGCCAGCCCTGTTCCCCAAAGGACCGGATCTGGGGAACCCCACGTGCACGCTCCAGGACAGGCCTGAGGGGCCCAGCTGCCTGGCCAGGGGCCACCTGCCCACTGCCTTTGGGATGTCTGTTCATCCACAGCCTGGCGATGTGCCCATGTGACGGGTCCCAAGACGGAGCCTGCCCGGAGGCGGGAAGCAGCGAGAAGGTAATTAACCGCCAAGTCTGAGAATAGCTCTTGGCGGCCGGGAATGAGCCGGAGGCTCCTCAGGGTTTCAGAGGAAGCAGATCAGACGAGGATGGAGAGGGATGGGGCAGGATTGACACTTGGATAATCAGCAGAAATGAGAGTGTCTGCAGGTCTCTGCCCCTCCATGTGTGCAACCAGCTCTTTTTATGCCAGGGGCGTCATGCTGCTGGAGACCCTGGCCCTTGCCCCCAGGTGCTGGCAGCCCCTCTGCAAAGGTCAGGGGTCCAGGGTTCTTCCTCCGGCTTGCGAACAGCTCTCCATAGTTTGCGTGTCTTTGTAAGTCTAATCCCTCATCCCACCCTTTCACCTGGCAGACTTAGGTGGAGGACCATTATGTTCCAGATGGCTCCTCTCATGAGACTAGATTCACTTCCCCATCTTACTCGAGGAAGGACTGTCACTCAGCCCTCTGCCCTCACAGTGATGGTGCCTGGAGGTCCTCACAGCGCCCACACTGCCCCCCAAATTAATCACAGCTGTAAGTGGGGGACAAGAGTTGAACCGGGGCCACCTCTGTCTCAGAGCTGGGACATCTCTGACCTCCACAAAGTTCCCCAGAGGGCGCTCGGCCAGCGCTCCGGATCCTGCCCATATCCCTGGGGGCGCAGGAGCTCGGACCCCACACGTGGTCCTCGAGGAGCCTCCGCCCCGCCAGGGCTCAGGACTGGGGTGGGAGGGACGTGGGAGCGGGGAGTGGGTGGCAGGTGGCGGCGGGAGAGGTCAGATCTGCCAGGATGCAGCCCTCGGCCCTCCCCGCCTTTCGCTGGCTCAGCGTGCAAGGGGCTGCCCCAGGGACTGAGCGGCTGAAAGCACCACTGATTTCTTGCCTCCAGAGGGGGCTCCGCTGGCCCTTTTGCTCAGGGACCCAGACTTATTTTTTCAGTTTTTAGCAGCCAGCCAGGGTGGAGAGGCTTGTTCTGGTCTCGCCCTGAGGCAGAGCCTCCCTGTCTGGCCAGCTGCTGTGGAGGAAACTGAGGACTGGACCTTGGGGATTAGCCCTTCAGAACCTTCTCTCGTCCTTCCAAGTGCACAGCCCTGACCTTGCTCTGGGCCCAGACCTGGTCCCCCCGGAGGCGAGAGACGCCCAGGAACCAGGGAGCTGCGAAAGGAGCTACTGCAGTCTCCGTCCCAGGGCAGGCCTGGACGCTGGGCAGGGCTTCCACAGGCCCTCGCACTCCACCAAGGGAACCCCGGGTCAGGCGTCGGCCACCCGTGGGCGGTGCAAGTTTGCGGCCTCCAGCTTCGCCCTGGCTGGGAGATGCTCCTCCAGGCCTCTCCTTCCCGCTGGACCAGAGCCCCCCTCTGCAGTCCCTCCCGGATCTGTCCTGACGTCGGGGTGGGGCCTGTGGGTCTTACTTGGATGGGGGCTCTGAGCGCTGCAGAGAGGAAAGAGTTTTCCTCCGCCCTCTTGGGTGCGTGGCTGGACCTGAGAACTGAACTGACAAAAACGGATTAACAGGAAAAAAGCAAACTCATTTTCTTTCATGTGCTTTCAGGCAAAGCGATGATGAATGCAGAGCCTAGCGGACAAGTCGGTTCCGAGGGGCCTGGCCCAAGAAGGAGAGCGTCTTTCTCGGACCCTTGGGGGTTTCCTGCGTGTAGCTCCTGTGGGCAGGCCCAGGAGGGCTCCAGGTCGTAACCGGAGGTCCCTAGGTGAGGCCCGCCGTCTCCCTGGAGGGACCTGGGGCAAGGAGAGCCTAGGGGGGTGCTACCTACTGAGAAAGCCCTGAACTCCCTGGGCTCTGAGCGGGACTTCTGCCCACCCCCCACCCTCCCACCGCCGGCCTGTGGGCGGGGTGGGCAGGAGGGCACCTTGGTCCAGGTCTGGCTTCTTGCTTCCAAAAGGGTCCAGGGATTAGTGGAGCCTCAGGCCCTGCCGTGTAGATTTCAGCTGATCAACGAGCAAGTCAGGGAGTGAGCAGGACGGGGCCGCTTCCACAACTAGCTTTTCCCTCCTGCACCGTCTATAGAATCACACCCAACGATTAGCCACCGTGGCCTCATAAAAGAAAACCATCTTGGATGAAGTGCTTATACCTGACCTCAAACAGCTTAATTCCAAATTAAATGCAGCTCCAAGGACTTGATGGGGCCATTGGTTCAGTTTTGATCACTTTGTCCGTGCAGTCCAGGCTCTTCTGGCCTGAACAAGACCCCTGGGGGAGCAAAGATGAGGGCCTCTGCCAGGCTGGACAATTGCCAGGAGGCCTCATTACGCTGGACAAGAGGGCAGGTCCCTCCACTTTGGAAAATGGCAGTAGAGTGACGGAAAGGAGTCCAAGGGCGGCGTCTGTGCTCTCACCTCTTGACTCACCCACAATCGCAGCCTGGCCTAAGCTTCCTGGTCTCGATTTGCTGGTCTTTAAAATGGGAATATGCCACGCTTTTCCCCGCTGGCCTTGAGGGACTGGAAATGCAAATGAAGTTGCCAGTCTTAAGCGTTGGTCATGGTTGGCCAGCCCCACCCAGGTGGTGCATGAGCTACCAGAACGCGGGTTCACGAACTGTGAAACCCAGAGGGATTTGGCAGGATCATTTTGTCTTCTGAAGCTAATAATAAAACATCGGGGCTTATCATTTGTGGGTTTTTTTTCAAAATGATTTTTTTAACTTCATTTAATTGGTATTGGTCCATGTGGATTAGAAAAAACTACTAGTCTTAGCCACAGAGAATTTGGGAAGCACAGATTTAAACTATGAAGAATAAACTTTTCTTTCAAGAAAGCAGTTTGGAAGCAACGATCTGAGTGTCGCAGGAAGGTGGGTGCTGGTCAGACGTCCTGGCTGTGGGGACAACATTTTGATGAGCACGTCCGTACATGTCAAGAGCTCTAACGAAGTGGCCATCCTTTGACTCAGTCGTCTGAGACGAGGTGAGAGATGTGATCACCAGGAAGTCCACAGGACAACACCCAAGACGGTCAGAGCATAACCTCAGAGCATCAGCCCCGGCACTGGAGGTGGGTAAGTGCCACGGTTTTCTCACGCCTGGAGCACCAGGCAGTCACCAAAAGGTCTTGAGAAGCAGACTGCAGGAGAGTACTAACCAGGAGAAAAGCCTCCTTCCTCCACCCATTTATTCAACAAATGTTTACTGACAACGACGAGGGGCCTGACAGGTGCCCAGGAAATGGACGATGTTACAAGAAGAGCGGCCTTCAAACACTGTGCAGGCGGCCCCGTGCCGATCTATGTGTAGGGACAGCTGGAAAGGCCTGCACCCAGGCATGGCCTGTCACTCCTCCTCGGGGCTGGGTCTGTGGGCATTGATGTTTTGGGGGGGGGGCTTTCCTGTATGCCCCATGATGTTCTGGGATGAATATCTATGGCTTACAAAGTTCGATTTGGAAATAAATGCAATTTTAAAAGTCTTCATTTGCATATAAACAAGGCGTGTGTAGAGGGAAGTGCCTTGTAAGGTGCTGACACCTTCTCCAAGGCTCCCCCAGAGACCTGGTTCTCTGCCTTTCCTGCCAGCCCTTCCACCTGGAGCTGGAATGGAGGTCCCAGCACACAGGCTCTGCTCCTTCTAGCACCGCTCGCCCGAGGCCCTAGGATGCTTTTCCAGGTTTCCTTGTGTCTGTGTGTCAGGCTGTGCCCTGACCTTCCTTCCAGGGAGTGGACCCGGCCCCCAGCTCCCCTGGATCCCCAACAGACCTCCAGCTCGCTGGCCTCCATGGGCTGAGGCCAGTGCAGCCAATAACCCTGCCTCCCTGCAGAGGCCATCTGAGGGCCCGGCCTCGTGTCCTCCCGGGTCTCGGCTGCAGCCTCCACCCAGCCTCAGCTCGAGCCACAGCCCTTGGACACCTGGACCCCGCCCGGCAGCTGGGGATGGTTCTCACTATTGAACACCCTCCTGGGGTCCTGGGGGCTCTGGTTGGGAAGAGCTGAACCCCCAAATCCCTCCTGCTAAGGAGGCCCCGGGGACAGCCCTTCCCAGCCCTCAGCTGTGTTGTCCCTGTCATCTGCTTTGGCCAGGCTGCACATCACTCAGGTCCTTGCCGCGGGGACCTTGTGCCGCCTGCTTCTCCGCCTGCTCCTCCTCCCATGGCTGAGCCGTTCCACAGAACTTGGCTTGGATGCCGCCACCTCCAGGAAGCCTTCCTGGAACCTTCCCTCCTGCTCCGGACGTGGTGATGAGGCAGGAGATAGATGGGCCCCAGGCTGAGCAGCTGGAGTTTGTCCCCTGTGGACAGATACTCCAAGATGAAGTGGAGGAGGACGAGAGCCCTGCCCTGATAAGAGACCACAGATTCCTCATTCTCGAGGCCAAGGAGACCTTCCTGACTACACATGCGCAGAGAGGCTCCTCAGAGGTCAAAAAGGGAGTGATGTCAACCTACCCATAGGCCTCTTCACTAGAATCCATCTTGGCTAAGAGATGCACGTGAACACGTGGGAGGACCCTGAGATATACCAAATACGGACTCAGAACCAGGCAAAGCAAGATGATTGGCCAGAGGAAACCCAGAGAAAATGCCCCATAAAAGTGATTCAAACTGCCAGGAGGGCGCGACTCTCTGTCTCTGAGTCGCCCGTGTGTCTGTCCTCATGCACATTCTACTCTCCTCCCCCCAATAAACACTTTACTTATTTCACTACTTTCTGTCTCTATGTGGAAATTCACTTCTACACAGCTGACGGGCCAGCGCCTTGTCACTGGCCACTGGTCCCTGGCAGTCTAGTGGCCGGGATTCAGCGCTCTCATTGCCGCGACCTGACCTCAATCACTGGCCGGGAGCCGAAACTCTGCTTCAAGCCGCTGCCGGCCGAGGCCGCCCGACATCTCTGCTTGTACAGCCGGCACCTCCCCAACTGCAGGACTTGGTCCCCACTGTTTTTGAGTAAGTAGCTGATGCATGTGGGCAGATGTGTACATACACATACGGAGCAGATAAATCTTTCTATTTTGAATATACCCCATGCGCATACGTGATGGACATAAGCAGGCTCGCTGTGAATCCCCCCCACACCCTGAACGCTCTGGTGGAAGGGTGGGCATCTGTGTGACCTCCTTCTCCCTCCAGGCCACAGCGCGCCAGGGGCTGAGAGCACCCCGGCCCCCATCTCCGGCGGAGGCTACAGAGGGGCTGGTTTCGTGGGAAGCAGCAGCCCCAGAAAAGTTTGCGTCTCTCCTCGCCGCTCTGCTGTCCGGATGCCAAGCATCTGACGTCACCTTCGGCAGCAGCACAGTCAGAAGGAGGCTCGGTGCACTGGGTATGAAAACCGTAACTCAATCCTAGATGGCTTGTTTTAAAACATTCCCTTCTCCCCGCCTCGGCCTCACGCACGTGCGTTCGCAGGAGGCTGGCGTTTGGGGGTTTGTTGTACTTTCCTTATTCATTTCCTCTGTTCTAAAACTCACGCAAATCGGCCAGATGCTGTTTCCATGGCAACTTCCTCTCCTCCGGCAGCCGACGCTGGAAAAGCGGGTTTTCAGCTTAATCTTCCTGGAAGTCTCGGGGCACCAGAGGGCTGTTTAGCAGGAAATGGGAGCCGTAAGGTGGAGCGGGCTGCCCGGGCCTGCCCGCTGCTGCCCATGCTTCGGGGCTTAAAAAGTTATTATTAAAAATCTACAAACAATAAAGGCTGGAGAGGGTGTGGAGAACAGGGAACCCTCTTGCACTGTGGGTGGGAATGCAAAATTATTGCTGCTGGTGTTACTCTGTTTCTCGGAGCAAAGCAGCTGCCTCTTGGGGGTGATCCTGAGCCCCGGGGAGGTGTGGAAGCAGGCCAGGCAGGACCCCAGTGACTTGGCCAGAGCTGGCTGCTGACATGATGGCCCTTCCTGGGCCCTACAGAGCCTCCTGTGGGTGGGAGATGGACCCCCCCCCCACCCCACAGCTGGCCTTAGCGTGTGTCCTCCAGGAGCCACGGGACCCGGCAGCAAGCCACTTCCTCAGGAGCCTCACCTGGCCGGTCTGGGGTGGGGCTGAGTGGCTTTGTCCTTGCTCAGTTAGCCTGTGATGTCGTCCAGGGAGCCACTGTCCATAGCAGCCACATGAATCTCCCTACATCTAAATGAATCAAAATTCAGTGCAATTGGAAATTCAGCTCCCCGGTCACACCAGCAGCATTTCAAGGCTCAACAGCCATGTGTGGCCGCCATATCGAATGGCAGAGATCTAGACCATTTCCAGCACGGCAGGAAGCCTTGTTGGCTAGCACTGGTCTAGGTGGTTAAGTCTAGGAAGTTCCGTTAGATGTTTAAGTCACATGTCAGTAGACTCACTGAGAAGACCGAGTCCCAGAGGCTGCAAGTAGAGACACAGATGACGCTTGGGGTGGGTCTGGCTGTATCCTGCCTTCAAGCTGTGTGACTTCAGGCAAGTCACTCGACCTCTCTGAGTCTTGGTTCCCTCATCTGTGACGCAGGGAGAATAACAGTATCTGCACCTCACGTGTGAGGATGGGAGTCGGTCCTCAAGAGTCACTAGCTGCCGTCACCACCAGCATCTTCATCGTCACCTGGCCATGCCGAGCACAGCCGAGCGTGCAAGCTTGCATCTCTCTGCCATCCACCCCTGTCCGCTTTCCTCCTTGTTTCCTCTTGCAATAATAGTCCTGTATGCGCCCAGAGGTGGAGATTCTCTCCCTCTCACATCTCTCAGGGTGAGTGGAGCCAGCACAGGTGGCCTCTCCTCAGGGGTCAGATTCCCTCCTTTCTCACCTGAGGACACTGCCCGGACCCCAGAGGCCTGCAGCCGGTAGGATCTCTGTGCCCGGCAGCCTCTGGGGTCAGCAGGACGATGCCCAGCGTCGCTCCAACCCCAGGCGGATGGATCGTCACCGCATGTGGCCAGAGTCTCCATGGGATTTCGCCAGGCACCCCACAGAATGTCATCGTGCACCTCAATACACTTTCTCGACAGGACTTTTGGTATTTGTGCCTCCCAGGCCATAGCACGCTTTTTAAGCCGTGGAGTTGGGTTGTCGGGGAAGGCGAAAGATGTTGATGACACGGGGAAGGTCTTGGCTCTGGAAAGATTCTTCTTTCCACATGAGGCAGCGAATCTGCCGGGAGAGAGAGCCCCCGTAATCTTCAGCCCAAGTGTGGCCCTAGAAGTGCCATTTCCATGGTTTGGACAAAGGATAGAAGGTGACCCTTGTCTCTTAAGGACACAACCCCGGACAGGCTGGGGGCTCAGGGCATGGTCCAGCCGCAGCCACAGACAGGCTGCTCTGAGTGGCTCGCCCGTCATTAGTTTGGAGTCCTCAGGAGGGCTCTGGCCCGGGGGAAGAAGCTGGGGCCACGGCTCTGGTTTTTTCACCTGGTCTTTGTTGTCCGGATGTTCCCAGGTAGACACACCACAGCCACCTCGGTCCTCTACCTGACCTCCTTACCTCTCTGAGCCTCAGTCTCCTCATCTGTAAAATGGGCGTGATGATGGCCCTGACCTTGAGCACCGCTGTCCGGGTCATATTAGATGGTCCACTGGGCTTGTCTCTCCTCTCCTCCTTCCAGGCTCCTCAGGCGTCAGGACACACGTGCGGAAAAAGGAAAATGGGCATTTTCTGTGTTGGGCCATTTGAGACAGGCTGGATGGTGGCCTTTTTTTTTTTTGCGGTACACGGGGCTCTCACTGTAGTGGCCTCTCCCGTTGCGGAGCACAGGCTCCGGACACGCAGGCTCAGCGGCCATGGCTCACGGGCCCAGCCGCTTTGCGGCATGTGGGATCCTCCCGGACCGGGGCATGAACCCGCGTCCCCTGCATCGGCAGGCGGACTCTCAACCAGTGCGCCACCAGGGAAGCCCCGATGGTGGCCTTTTTGAAGATGTCCTTACATGCTGGTCCCTCAAGCCACTTTGGGCTGTATGAGGCCCCATCTTCCAGAGAGCTCCAGACTTTCAGTTAATTTCCAATGAATCGTGGGTTGATGAAGATTCTTTATAAGGCTGATAATTAATGCATTATGCAATAATTGGGGTGGTTATAATGATTTCTGCTGACCCTGAAATGTGGGTCAGCTGCAGCTGTTTCTGTTGTGGTGTGCCCATAGCTTCAGAGAGCTACTTCTCTAGAAATCAGTTTCCAAAGCTGGAGCACGGATCTGATTTTGCATGTGAAAGAGAAGAAAAGGGGAAAAAAGGTGGGGACCGGGGAGCAGCCGTGGTTATTCAGACGTGTTTTCAGCTGACAGAGTCCAGTTAAGGCGTGGAGGGTGTTTGGAGAATGAAATTGGGGAGCAGAGATGGAGAGTTTCCAAGATTCACAAAGTCTGGGACTTGGAGCAATCAGACCCCATGCTTTTTGTTCATCTGGGCACACTTAACCCGGGTAGCTGCTTTACACACCTGCGGGGAGTGAAGCCCTCCCCGTAGTGCACCCGCTCCAGATGACTTCTCTGTAGACACCCTAAGTCTCTGTTGAAATTCCACTGCTGCCGAGAGCTCTTCTCCATTCCCAGCATGTCAGGGGCTCCCTCCCCACCGTGACTGTCCCCTTCGTCCCCTGCTAGGACTGTCTCAGGACTCCACCCGGTACTCCCCTGCTGGGTCCCTGGCCCGTGAAGGCGGGGGCCAGGCTGTCTTGCTCCTTCCAGGCTCAGGCCCGTAGCAGCTGCTCCAGACTGTGACTGAGCAAAGGTGAGGTGGGTATTTACATCCATGAGGAAGTTACACAGGGAAGTGGCAACAGGTGGTTGAAATATGTGCAACGACTATTTGTCTTGTGATACAAACAGTTTCTTGCCATCTTGAAATGTCTTCCATCTTCTATGAGCCCCGGCCGAGGAATTCAGAGGGTTTTAACGATCAAGTTGCGACAGCATCTGTGCACTGGGTACCATGGTGGCAGGAGAGCCTTTGGTCCAGTGACGTGAGGCCTGATGGGGCCTTGTCTCGTTGCCTCGGTCACTGGAGCAGCTCCTGCGTGGAGGGAGGAACCGGCATTGGCATCAACTGAGGCAAAGGAAGCCTCGAGGCTCCCACGGAAGGGGACTCCACAGGACAGAGGGGCTGAGTAGCCAGAGGGGTCACCACTGCAGTGGAGCCAGCAATCATCTCCCATGTCCTGGGTCAAGTGGAAGGTGGTCCTGGGGCTCCGACGGGCGGGCTTGCAGATCAGCCGGGCTCTGGCTCTGAGACGGTTGCTTGTCGTACTGTGAGATCTGATGGACCAGAGCCTCCAAACACCCAGAGGCCGCCTGGAAGAGCCACAGGTTTTCTGCCCGGGCCAGCCCGCCCCATTCACTGGATGCCCCACCTGCCGATCTCCTGGGCTGTCTTCCGGGTCAGCCAGTGGTTTGGGGCCAGGAAGGTCAAAGCAAATGTGTTTGGGCGTCCAAGGAGGGCATGTCTGGTCTCAATATTTTTTGACTCTCCCCACATGGGCCAAATCCCGCACTGACTAAGGCCTCTACACTGAGTGGTTTCCAAAATCTGATGGTATCTCCTGGCCAATCTGGTGTCACGTCTCCCCACAAGGATCCGCTTCTGGTGTTTCCCTGGTCCCTGTTCCTGCAGCTGTGGCTTTAATGAAGTGTCGTTCCTGCTGGCAGGGAGGTGTGGGAGAGAGGGACATGTGACAGCAGAGGCTCAGAGAGAGAGAGAGACCGGAGGCTGCCACGCTGCCTGCCTTGAAGACAGAGGAAGGGGCCATGAGCTAAGGAATTTGGGTGCCTCCGGCACTGGCAATGGCAAGATGCAGGTCTCCGAGGGGGGTGCAGTCAGGGATGGGGGACGGCTGAAGACAGAGCCCCGGGGATGTCCCCTACAGGGAGGGAGGAAGAGCCAGGGAGGGGCCCCGCGAGCTAAGAGAAACTTCAGTGGAGTAGGGACAAACCGCTTCAGGGCCCTAGTACGGCTGTGACACGGAAGTCTCCCCCTCACCCCACCCCGCCCTGAGGCAGCCTTGCGCAGGGCACCAGGTGTGACCTGCCTGGTCGTGTGACAGAGAGCTGTGTCCTCCACTGGATGGGCACTCTGGGCCAGGTAGGCCGGCAGCTGTTGGCATTTCAAAAAGCTCTGGAAGTGTGTGTCCTGGCAACGGGTGCTGTGAGCGTTGACTGAAAGAGAAGGCCCCGGTGTTTCCACCCCAGGCTTGGCTGCAACAGCCTCACCTCTTGCCTAGTATAGACTGGGGTTTGTACCCTTCAGACATCTCGGCTAAGGAGCCTTTGCCTTGGAGGAGGCCCCTCCCACAGAGCATCCCAGGGGCCCTGCTGGACCCAGCTTGCTCTTCTGCCCAGGTTTCAGGACCCTCTATTTCCCTGGCTGTTCTTTCATCAGGTTGCACCTGTGTCAGAGGGCAGGGGCCCAGGCCCAGGCCCAGAACAGAACACGGACAGGGAAGCCCCGATGGTGGCCTTTTTGAAGATGTCCTTACATGCTGGTCCCTCAAGCCACTTTGGGCTGTATGAGGCCCCATCTTCCAGAGAGCTCCAGACTTTCAGTTAATTTCCAATGAATCGTGGGTTGATGAAGATTCTTTATAAGGCTGATAATTAATGCATTATGCAATAATTGGGGTGGTTATAATGATTTCTGCTGACCCTGAAATGTGGGTCAGCTGCAGCTGTTTCTGTTGTGGTGTGCCCATAGCTTCAGAGAGCTACTTCTCTAGAAATCAGTTTCCAAAGCTGGAGCACGGATCTGATTTTGCATGTGAAAGAGAAGAAAAGGGGAAAAAAGGTGGGGACCGGGGAGCAGCCGTGGTTATTCAGACGTGTTTTCAGCTGACAGAGTCCAGTTAAGGCGTGGAGGGTGTTTGGAGAATGAAATTGGGGAGCAGAGATGGAGAGTTTCCAAGATTCACAAAGTCTGGGACTTGGAGCAATCAGACCCCATGCTTTTTGTTCATCTGGGCACACTTAACCCGGGTAGCTGCTTTACACACCTGCGGGGAGTGAAGCCCTCCCCGTAGTGCACCCGCTCCAGATGACTTCTCTGTAGACACCCTAAGTCTCTGTTGAAATTCCACTGCTGCCGAGAGCTCTTCTCCATTCCCAGCATGTCAGGGGCTCCCTCCCCACCGTGACTGTCCCCTTCGTCCCCTGCTAGGACTGTCTCAGGACTCCACCCGGTACTCCCCTGCTGGGTCCCTGGCCCGTGAAGGCGGGGGCCAGGCTGTCTTGCTCCTTCCAGGCTCAGGCCCGTAGCAGCTGCTCCAGACTGTGACTGAGCAAAGGTGAGGTGGGTATTTACATCCATGAGGAAGTTACACAGGGAAGTGGCAACAGGTGGTTGAAATATGTGCAACGACTATTTGTCTTGTGATACAAACAGTTTCTTGCCATCTTGAAATGTCTTCCATCTTCTATGAGCCCCGGCCGAGGAATTCAGAGGGTTTTAACGATCAAGTTGCGACAGCATCTGTGCACTGGGTACCATGGTGGCAGGAGAGCCTTTGGTCCAGTGACGTGAGGCCTGATGGGGCCTTGTCTCGTTGCCTCGGTCACTGGAGCAGCTCCTGCGTGGAGGGAGGAACCGGCATTGGCATCAACTGAGGCAAAGGAAGCCTCGAGGCTCCCACGGAAGGGGACTCCACAGGACAGAGGGGCTGAGTAGCCAGAGGGGTCACCACTGCAGTGGAGCCAGCAATCATCTCCCATGTCCTGGGTCAAGTGGAAGGTGGTCCTGGGGCTCCGACGGGCGGGCTTGCAGATCAGCCGGGCTCTGGCTCTGAGACGGTTGCTTGTCGTACTGTGAGATCTGATGGACCAGAGCCTCCAAACACCCAGAGGCCGCCTGGAAGAGCCACAGGTTTTCTGCCCGGGCCAGCCCGCCCCATTCACTGGATGCCCCACCTGCCGATCTCCTGGGCTGTCTTCCGGGTCAGCCAGTGGTTTGGGGCCAGGAAGGTCAAAGCAAATGTGTTTGGGCGTCCAAGGAGGGCATGTCTGGTCTCAATATTTTTTGACTCTCCCCACATGGGCCAAATCCCGCACTGACTAAGGCCTCTACACTGAGTGGTTTCCAAAATCTGATGGTATCTCCTGGCCAATCTGGTGTCACGTCTCCCCACAAGGATCCGCTTCTGGTGTTTCCCTGGTCCCTGTTCCTGCAGCTGTGGCTTTAATGAAGTGTCGTTCCTGCTGGCAGGGAGGTGTGGGAGAGAGGGACATGTGACAGCAGAGGCTCAGAGAGAGAGAGAGACCGGAGGCTGCCACGCTGCCTGCCTTGAAGACAGAGGAAGGGGCCATGAGCTAAGGAATTTGGGTGCCTCCGGCACTGGCAATGGCAAGATGCAGGTCTCCGAGGGGGGTGCAGTCAGGGATGGGGGACGGCTGAAGACAGAGCCCCGGGGATGTCCCCTACAGGGAGGGAGGAAGAGCCAGGGAGGGGCCCCGCGAGCTAAGAGAAACTTCAGTGGAGTAGGGACAAACCGCTTCAGGGCCCTAGTACGGCTGTGACACGGAAGTCTCCCCCTCACCCCACCCCGCCCTGAGGCAGCCTTGCGCAGGGCACCAGGTGTGACCTGCCTGGTCGTGTGACAGAGAGCTGTGTCCTCCACTGGATGGGCACTCTGGGCCAGGTAGGCCGGCAGCTGTTGGCATTTCAAAAAGCTCTGGAAGTGTGTGTCCTGGCAACGGGTGCTGTGAGCGTTGACTGAAAGAGAAGGCCCCGGTGTTTCCACCCCAGGCTTGGCTGCAACAGCCTCACCTCTTGCCTAGTATAGACTGGGGTTTGTACCCTTCAGACATCTCGGCTAAGGAGCCTTTGCCTTGGAGGAGGCCCCTCCCACAGAGCATCCCAGGGGCCCTGCTGGACCCAGCTTGCTCTTCTGCCCAGGTTTCAGGACCCTCTATTTCCCTGGCTGTTCTTTCATCAGGTTGCACCTGTGTCAGAGGGCAGGGGCCCAGGCCCAGGCCCAGAACAGAACACGGGGATGTCGAACAGAGATGCGTGATGGGGGGATAGAGATACATTTATCTGTGGCTTCTACCGTGTGCTGGGCACTGACCGGAGGGTTAGTCTTTGCTATTGTCCCCACTTTGCGGATACGGAAACTAACACTTAGAAAAAGGAAGTTATCAGCCAAGATCAGACCCAGGGCTCCCCGTTCCACACCCTGGTTGCTGGTCTGCAGAGCTAGCCTGCTCCCAGCAGAGAGGTGGTTCCTGAAGACAAGCATGTGAGAAGACAGGATGGAGAGACCACGCTCCCCAACAGAGGAAAGAGAGCAAAGGATGCTCCCCGGTATGGGATGTTTGATAAGATGGGGAACGTCCTCCAGGGGAAGCCCACGTGCTTCTGCATGTGCTTATACGGACCACCTTCTTTCAGCTGTTCAGGTGTGGATCCCTCACTTGCTGGTTGACCCGCTGGCCTCCATCCACCCGATCCTTCCCCCGGGCTGTTTGGGCTCAGAGATGGACCCAACACAGTTTCCGTTGGACAGCAGCCCCGTCAACCCAGCACCTGCCCCTGGCTTGCCTGTGTTTCCCACTCCACGCTTTGGATCAGGACCCATGGTGCCCCCACCTTAGGGCCCCAGTGTCCAGTCCTGTGCTCGGCACCGAGACAATTTCATTCACTCACTCACTGATTGGGGCGTCCACTCTGAGCCACGCACGTCTATGAAATGGGCGATTGCACGAACGGATGAATGAAGGCTTGAGAGACGAGGTCTGACTTGATTTTCCCCACCGTCCCGCCCCCGGGTGAGTCTGGGCTGCGGTTTCCCTTCTGCCAAATGAGGAGTTTGAACCGATGGGTCTGTGTTCCTTCTGGGGTTGCCCAAAATGCAGAAGCAAAAGCAAATCGTGCCGTCCTGGCTGGTGCTGGATCGCACGTGGGCAGCTCACTCAGTCTTTGTGTGCCTCAGTTTCCCCCTTCCCTGCAAAATCGGGCCCATCACAGTGTCACCTCCTCAGCCCGAGAAGACTGAAGCAGGAGCTGCTCCCTGCGCCCGGGAGGGTGGCCAGCGGGGCTGGCATTGCCATCAGCCCCATCGCTGGATCCCAGGGCTGCTGTCAGGAGTGACCCGAGGGTCAGACAGCTCCCTGCCAGGTGCTCCTGTCGGGCAAGGCTGCGGTTGTCCTTCTCGGCACCCACGGCCCGCCGCGTTCCCACGCTTCCTGAGAGAGCTCTGCTCCCTGTAATAGCCTCTCTTTAAATATTTACGCCCATCAGGCTCAGAGGGCCTGGTCTGGCACTCAGACCACAGTGCAGGCTTTCAAAGCTTAATCTAAATATTTTGTTGGAAGAAAATTGACCCGGAGAGAAAGCTGAATCTTTTAAAGCATTAAAGTGCCGAGAGGAGCTTGGATAGACCCAGAGCGAATTTCACTTAAGGAGAAGATATGCTTGTTTTACGAGTCTTCCGACCCGGGCAGTGTCCCCCAGCACCTCCGAGGGGGTGGAGGGCACCAGGTTGGGCTCCTTTGCAGGCAAGTGCATGATGGCCTGCACCTCCAGGGCTGGGAAGAACGAGGGCTGTCTTGGCCAAATGAATCTCCAAATTGTGGGGAGAGAGACAGCAGGAGTCTGCACCACGGCTGTCGAGGCCACTGACTGTCCAGGGCCCTTTGTGCTTGTTCCCACTGAGGCCAGGGCGGGTGAGGCAAGGGCAGGACGTTCCAGGTGGGGCCCTGGGCCTGGCCTAGGGCACGGGAGATGGAGCTTTCTGCAGGAGCGAGCTTGGCTCTGAGACATGCTCCATCCGAGCCTGTCTTCCACAAGATACGACAGGAGTGGACGCTTGGTGGGTCTGTAGACAACTCCCCAGCTCAGGGACCAGGCCCTGATCCTGTCATTCACTAGGCACGTGCCTTAGGACAAATGACGTCATCCCCCTGCAACTGGGTTTCCATTTCTGTAAGCTGGGGGGTCAATGCCCACCCTGCTGACCCACTACAGGGTAATGGGATCCGGGTCAGTTGAGGTTGAGGGTCGGGCAGACCAGGGTCTGCTTCCTCTCACCAGCCCTGGGACTCTAAGCTCACTTGGTTCATGGGTGCAGTGGGGGTAGTGACAATGGTTACTTGGTAACACCACCGAGATCCAATGGGATAACGTGTGTGAAGGAGCACAGGGCCGGCATGAGGAAAGCAGTAGAAACTAGGACTACAGCTCGCACCCAGGAAATGGTACTGCTGACGGTGATGGACTCTCCACCCCTGCTGCCCAAGAAGTCTTGAACCAGAGCAAGAGACCAGTACTGTTCATGTCCGGCACCAACGTCCATCACCAGAAAGGACATGCCTGCTGACCAGGGATTATTTAAGTGAGCTCTGGGTCAAGGTGGACCTTTGCTTAGCAAATAATTTTTTAAGACTTTGCAGTCTTAAAGCAGTGTGACAACAATTTTACTGGGATAATAGCAAGGATAGCTTAGAAAGCAGAATGTCCTGAGGAGCCCTTAAGAACGTCCAACTGCAATTGTTCTATGCTATCACTTCTACGTGGAATCTAAACCATGACTCAAATGAATTTATCTACGAAACAGAAACAGACTCACAGACACAGAGAACAGACTTGTGGTTGCCAAGGGGTGGGAGTGGGAGAAGGATGGATTGGGAGTTTGGGATTAGCAGATACAAACTATTATGTATCAAATGGATAAACAGCAAGGTCCTATTGTAGAGCACAGGGAACTATATTCAATAACCTGTGATAAACCACGATGGAAAAGAATACGAAAAAGAATGTAAATATATGTATAACTGAATCACTTTGCTGTACAGCAGAAATTATCACAACATTGTAAACCAACTAAGCGGAACCACAAATCGCTTAAGTTCTAACTTGAATAGAATTCTTATCTGCTCATTAAGAGAGCTCTAGAGCTGCATGGAATCCTTTGCAACCCATAAAGGAGAGCTCGTCAGACAATGTGATGTTAGCGCAGTTTCTAAAACCAGGTGCCCCTGCTGTTCAACAGAGCAGAGTTTCTGTAATCGTCCTCCTTTTTTTTTTTTTTTTTTTTTTTTGCGGGACGCGGGCCTCTCACCGCTGCGGCCTCTCCCGTTGCGGAGCACAGGCTCCGGACGCGCAGGCGCAGCGGCCATGGCTCACGGGCCCAGCCGCTCCACGGCATGTGGGATCTTCCCGGACTGGGGCACGAACCCGAGTCCCCTGCATCGGCAGGCGTACTCTCAACCACCGCGTCACCAGGGAAGCCCCGTCCTCCCTTTTGAGTCTGGACACTGCAGAGTCGCCGCCGGCCCCTTTGTCATGAGTCAGGGGTCCTGACTCGCAGACCCCCGAGGGACCACGCAGAGAAGCCATCCGGCCAGTGAGCCACCGGCCCTGGGAGTGTGCCTCCCCGGCCCCAGCTCCACATTAGCAATACTCTTGCTTTTGCCTGTTATTAGTGAGATGGTTGGTTTGGCCTGTAAGTGAATTGTACAGCTAACTAATGTGTCTGTAGCTCGGAATTATTTATTGCCCGTGATTGCTCTGCCTGGGTTTTCAATACATAATTCATATGTGGGAGATTTTTTTTTTCTGAGCTGAGAGCTGGGAGGAACACGCAAGCCTGGAGTGAAGACTGTGTGTAAATGTCCCAGGAAGGGTGGGTGGTGCATGGGCTGTGGCAGCAGGGCTGTATACTGCCCGGACTTGGTGGTGGCGCTTCCTGGGGAGCTGAGAGCCCCGGGCTTGGTCTCTTGGAAGAGAGACTCTGCGTCCCCAGGGGTGATCCTGCTGTCCCTCATCCTCCTGAGATTCTGGGGCTGGCGCCTCCATGAGCAGACAAACAAGGCCTGCCCAGCACCGCGTTTCTCAGCAGAAAGGAGAAATTGGGGTCAGACTCGGGAGGCACTGCCAGCTCTCGGGGAGTTGTCAGGACAGGACCTGTTACCTCTGCATGCTGGGGCTGCCCTTCCTCTGGAGAACCTCTGCCTAAGGCTGCTTTGTCGTGGAGGGACGGGCCCTATGGATCCCGGCAGGTCCTATGATTTGTGATTATGAAGTGATCACCGTGGGGAAAAAAGCCCAAAGAGCAAATATGATAAGAAAAGAGGCTTTGAACAAAATCGCTACCTGAGATCAAGCGAAATCAGCATGGGAGGTTTTTCTCGGAGTGGGCGGTGTGTGGCTTCCCCACCATGATGAAGGTACCGGGGCCCCTCAGCCACCTCGTGTCTGGCCCGTAGATACCGCTTCTGTCTTTTGCATTCATTCCTGTAAAATCTCAGCCTCGGAAGGACCGCGGCTGCCACAGTAGCTCAGCAAAGATGTGAGCAGTAATATTAGGGATGAAAAGGAGGCAATTCAAAGCTGTAGGATCGGGGCGAGGAGGAAACAGAGTGCGCGGAATACTAAAATGTCTGAGAAGCTCAGGGCCAGATGCAGATATGCACTGGGAGAGGCCACGTCAAATTCCATCAAGACATCTTAATCTGAGCTTGTTTCTCTCCTGTACGCTGGATGCGCCGGGCGTGGCAGGGGGGCAGGAAGCGGGAGTAACCCTTTCAGAGAAGCTCTCTGTGTGTGTGTAGACGTGGGCCTGTGTGCCCATGTGTATAGGAGCTCTGCCTGTGGTGTCTTGTGGTGGAGATGGGGCGGTGGTTAACTAAGATAACAGAAGACATCCATGCATCTCCAGGACGTGTCCTAGGGCTCAGTCCCACGGGGACACCAAGGGGGTGCCTGCCAGACTACCGGCCTGGGTCGACCAGTTGTCTCTTCTATTCTCAGGGGACTTTAGCTTCCACAAAGGAGACACACGCAGGATGGGAATTCCAGCGGAGACGCAGAGACCGTCTAGACCCTGGCACAGGGGCTGCCCGCTTGTGTGTGCCCAAGCCTTGGTGGGGGCCCCCTGGGTATCATAAGACCATTCCCTCCCCTCAGTCTAGAGCAGGGATTCTCAGCCCCTGCATGCTTGATGTATGGGGTTGGATAACTCTGGTGAGGGTTGCCCTGTGCTTTGCAGGGTGTCTGGAGCAGCCCCGTCTCCGCACCCCCCCACCCGCCCGCTAGGGGTTGGGAGCACCCTCCCCTGGTCGTAGGATCCAAACTGCTCCAGACGTTGCCAAGTGTCCTCTCAGGCTGGAGTCAGCCCTGTTGGAACCCACTGGTCTAGACCTTCGCCCCATGAAGCCTCATGCCACAGGCCCTGGGCTCTGTCGGGGTCTGTCTTTAATTGGATGGGGACACGCAGACTACCGAGGGTCCAGCTCTTTGCCGGGGGTCCTTCGAGTCTGCGGGTGATCTGAGAGCCGGCGAGGCCCTCGGGGCTCAGGATGGGGGGGGCAGGGCTGCCCCCTTCCTTGTCCGGGTGCTGGTGCTGTTTTCCTGTCCCCAGAGGCCAGGTTTTGCCCCGGTCCTACCTGTCCTTGGGGCAGCTCAGCTAGTCTTGCCCTCTGACCCATCTTGAATACCGGGGTCCCTGAGGTCCCTTTGTCTTCCCTCAGGTCCTCCACTGCTTTCTCCTTGGGTCCTCTGCTCCCCTGGTGAGGTTGCCCTTTTACGGGCTGGTGACCAAGGGGCCACATGGACAGCTGTCCCCAGGATTTCTCCAGCCCAGTCACCCACCTTCTCCTATGGGATCCCGAGTCCTCTTGTCAGGCCCCCTCCAGTCATTTCCTGGAAGGTCCCCTGTGAGCCCACGGTGAGTCCTCCTGGACACCACACCGTGTCCTGGCCTCCTCCTCCAGGCTGTCTGCCTGTGCCCAGAGAGCCTGTCTTGCTGTCCAGATCCGTGCCTCCAGTCTCATGGGCACAGAGCCGACCGCCTCTGGTTGAAGCAGGGACTTTTCTTTCCCCTGCAGGGCCGCCAGCGACCCACTGGCCAGGACCCCTGGACGACACTTGCCAAACATCGGAGGGCTTCTCCTGTCACGCCTCCCATCCCAGAGTCCAGGTGGCTGCGGTGAGCGGCCCATGAGGGTGTGAAGTAGATGCTCCCCATACCCAGGAAAATTCTGAGGTCAAGGGGAGGAAAGCTGGCTGCAATCAGCCCACTGGGGGAGGGGGACGAGTCCACGTCTGGGCACTGCAGCCCCAGGTCGAGGTGGCTCAGGGCTGGACGCTGTGGTGGAGACGGTCTTAACGCACATGTCCTAACCAAGCTGATTCGAAATAGTGGAAGGAGACAAATCCCCAGCACACCCACGCAGGGTGGAAGGGTTCGGGGCGAGAGCCTCTGAGCTCAGTCCAGGCTGAAGGTTCCTCGGGGTTCCTTGTGCCTCTGGTTGTGCGGTCCATCCTGGGCCTGCTTCCACTGGGACAAAGAGAGTCTGGCTCCTTTGGGGCACCTGAGAAATCCCCCCCAACCCCGCTGGTCCATCGGAACTCAGCGGGACTGCCCTCGTGGCCAGAGCCTCCAGGCGGCAGGTGTCAGAGCCCCTGCACTAAGTGGGCAGCCCCGACCCTCCAGCTTTGGGGAAGCCCGGGCCACAAGCCAGACAAGATGCTCACCCAGAGAAACGCAGGCTCCGAGTGCTTGCACTTCCCCCCTGAGCGCAGTGGTGTTGAACAAGGATGTCTGTAGTTAATTCAATAAGTAAAAACAAACATTGCTTCGTGTGAAAAAGACGCAGTCCTTCCTGGCTGCCGAGCCCAGATTGAGGCTGCGCTGCTATCAGGGCACCAAGCGGGCTGTGCCCGTGGCTGCCAGCTGGAAAATGGCACCCGGTGCAATATTTATTTCTGGGGCGCAGCAGTTGGGCTCGTCGAACGAAGAGGAGAGGACGAGTGGAGCCAGTAAGGCCCTTGGATTGTAATATTCCTATTAAGTCATCCGGGGATCCTGGACCTCAGTGTGTGCTAATGGGATCCCCCAGGGGTCTGAAATAAGAAGAGGGTCTCCTTCAGCTCCCCCAGCGGGTGGGGGGCTCCAGCTCAGAGACGTCTTCTCCGGGGAAGGTTGACCTCAGGGCACCGTTCCGGGGATGCGGCCTCACCCGCTCGTGACTCAGGGTGCAAATGCCCGTCTGACCCCTCAGCTCTGACCCCCACTCAGAAGTTCCAGAGGGGTAACTGGAGGACGTGTGCTGTGGTCAGGCCACATACGGAAGAACCATCAGTGGCACTTAAAACCCACTTGGAATTGGCGTGCTATCCCCCAAAGTCAGATCCATATTTCTTGACTTACCGGAGTGCTGGTTATGCCGCGTCTCCTTGCATGGTTATCATGGCTGGTGTTCAGTGGGCACCTCGCCAACTGTGTCTAATTAACCATCACAGGCATGCTGTGGACACGGGGCACTGAGCTGGCAGGCAGCATCTGGACCATGAGGGCCGGCGGAGGGAGGAAGGACCCGGTCAGTGCTGAGGCCATGGAGACGGAGGCCCTGCCTGCAGAGAGGGCCTGAATCATTCACGTGCTGGCGCCACAGATAAGCACCTCTGATGGGAGCCTTTGGGGGATGTCAGCGGTTTGGGGTGATCTGAAAGGGCCCCAGGCTTGGACCCCTTGGGCGGCTCTTTTGTCTCCTCTCTGTGTGGCTCTGAACAGCTGACCTCTCTGTTATAAATGCCATTTTGCAGAGTTGGGGAGACCACCACAGACCAGGCATGGGGCCAGTGCTGGAGAGCTAAAACGTGGAGTGAAATGTCAGGGCCTGCGTTCGTGGATGGCAGAGCCCGGTGGGGTGCAGCGGAAAAGGCTCCAGGCCAAGCCAGGATCTGGATCTCAGGTCACCCTCCACTGCGAGGCCAGGAGTACGGGTGCGACTTGTGGGACCTCGGCTGCTGTGTCCACGAAGTGGGTCCCTGAGGCTCCTGCGGCGACCTGGGCAGGGGAGCAGGGCCGTGACGGGCAGGCACAGGGAGCGGAGGCCGCCCTAAGGCATTGCAGAATCTGCAGCTTCCAAGGTCAAGGTCACCTTTGCCAGGGAAGCCTCTCCCAGACGTGCCTGCCCTGGCTGGGTGGAGTCCGGTTTTACAAGGAGCCACTGAAATCTTCACCCTCAGACTATTCTATCCTTGGTAAGCGGAAGCCTCGGGGACTGCGTGGTGAGCAGCCTGAGGGATGGATTCATCCTAGGGTTGCTCAGGCATCAAGTATTTATTAAGTTCTGACTGCATGCAAGGTGCTGTGCCTCGGGTGGGGGTGGCCGAGAAGGACGCTGGGCTCCACGTGCTCTGAAGAAGACGGGAGGCCGAGCTGGATGCCGTACAGCGTGATTCAAGGTGGGCAGAGCACCGGGCCTGGGTGGAGGGCAGAGCGAGCTCTGGGGAGGGAGGGAGGGCTCCAATCAGGAGAGGCTTCCAGGAGGAGGTGGCCTGGACGGCGGATGAGACTGCGAGATACACTAAGGGAGAAGGAAGGCATTCTGGAAGGAGGGGAGACCTGAGCCTCCCCACGTGGTGATGGGAATGTATGGGGTGTAGCTGGTTCCTGCTACTGCACATGGCCGGACCCCTGCTCTGGCTGGACGGCCATGAAGTCCTGAAGTGGGGGCTCTTCCCCAGCTTGTGCAGAATGTCTAGTGTCACCGTGTGTGTGTGCGTGTGTGCGCGCGTGTGTTTCGGGAGAGCAGCTGCAGCTCCTGTCCCGCATCTACTTCACACCCTCATGGGCCGCTCACCGCAGCCACCTGGACTCTGGGACGGGAGGGGTGACAGGAGAAGCCCTCCGATGTTTGGCAAGTGTCGTCCAGTGGAACCGGGTGCCTCTTCCCTGCCGGTGACCTGGAGCGCCACAGAAAGCTCCCACCAGCCCCAGCGTGACTCAGGGTGAGGCTCGTCTGCCAGGCCTCACGTCATATCCGGCCTGTAACTGATGGGTGAGACCTAGTCATTTAATACGTTAGCAGGTTTGTGGGTGTTTGAAAGCCAGAAAGGAGACACCTGCTTTCAGAACCCCATCCTCCCAGGTTCGCGGGGGCTTGATGGGATGGTTGGTCACAGCAGTGTGTAATCAGACGAGAACTTCCCTGAGCGCCAAGGGCAGAGGCAGGCATGGGGGATTTAATGATGTTTAACGTTTAACCATCTTTTGTCAGTGTCTCTGCAGGTCAGTAACAAACATGCTGGTCCTCACCTGGTGTGATGGTGGATTTTATGCCAACGTCACGGGGCCCCGGGGGGCCCCAGATATCTGGTTAAACTCTATCCTGGTGTGTCTGCGTGGCTCTTTATGAGGTAAACACTTGAGTCTGCGGACTGAATAAAGCACTCCCCTTGGAAGCTCTCCCCAGTCTCTTGGGGAAGGTGAGGCAGGTGCCAGAGCCTGTCTCTACAGGGGAAGAAACAGGCCCGGAGAGGGGAAGGGGTGAGGCTGGCCAGGTGGCCTCCTCCGCCCGTTCCTACTCTCCTGACCCGGAGAAACAGAGGCCAGGGGAAGGCAGGTCTGGGCTCAGCCTGTGAGCAGCGAGGTCCTGGGAGTTGTCACCATAACCTGGGACATGGGGCCCTTCTCTGCCCATTTTACAGATGGCAAAACTGAGGCCTGGGCACCTGTAAGAGGAAGAGCGAGATCCAGTCGCAGGTCTTTCTCACCCAAATCTCTCGCTCTTCCCTCCTCTGTTACAGAGCTTGGGGTTCGGAGACTGAACATGTACACGGAGGTTGGGAAGGGCTCCCCAAGGAGGTGTTATTTGAACAGTGATGGGAGTGTCAGGGAGACACAGATCGGGGTGGACGGGGGGAGCCTCCCGGGCACAGAGGATGGCGAGAGTGGAGCCTCTGATTGTGTCGGGCGTCCAGCTGTGGCCCGCGAATCACAAGAGGGAAGCTCGGCGTGGCCGGTCCATGAGGGTGGCTGGGGCCGAGGTGGGAGGGGCGGCATGGGGAGGAGTGCGTGGGTCCGGGCTGCGTTTTGGAGGTGGCGGGACTCCTGATGGCTGGGATTGGGGTGCTCTGAGCAAAGGAGGGATGGAGGCTGGCCCCCGATTCTCAGCTGTGCAGCTGGGTGGACGGAGGGGCCGTTTACTGAGGTGGGGAAAAACAGAAGGAGCAAGTGATGGGGAGGCAGCTAGGGGTCCTGTTCACTCCATGGAACTTGGGGTGCCTATTATTCATCAGGCCGAATCTTCCCCCTGTGGGAGCTGGGCATTATGTGGCTGGATGGAGGGGGACGTCAGGGCTGGAGAGGCCTTGTGTACGGGTGGCACTTAACGTGGAGGGCCTGGATGGGGTCACCTGGGGAAGCGTGTGGGTGAAGAAGAGAAGGGACCTGGTGCCCTGGGCAGATAGGGCAGGACTGACGGGCGACAAGGAGAACAGGAGTCTGCAGTCAACAGTCACAGGGGCGTGTGGGCTTCCAGATGGAGGCATGGGGTCCAGGGAAGAGCAGCGGGTGCTGCTGGAGCCCTTGGCCACCCGCGAGTCACATGCTACCCGCTTCCCCCCTCGACTTCCTGCCCACATTTTTGCTCTCTCTGCCTCTGGCGCCCCAGGAGCCAGCCTGACCCATAACTGGGCAGCGCAGAGAGCCTAGGGTTTAAAGCTGGGCACCCCTCCAGGCGGGAGAGATGGGGGTGGGCTGAGAGATGCTCAGCTCTGCTGTCCCTCCGTGGGACATGTTAGAGGGAAAGTTCTGCGCGGTTCCGTGGAGGGTCCAGGCAGGACTGAGCCCAGGGGCTAATAACAGTAACGGGCTCATCTCACTTGGATGGGTCCCTGCACTTCGAGCTCTGCCGTCTCCGTGTGAGATATAATAGTCATAAAGATTCCTTTGCAGCCGGGGTACAGGTGTGTCCCAGTTTCCACCTTTCAGGTGTCAGTCCTGGGTACAGAAGGGAGCGATTTAAGGTTGTGAGCGCACGGGGAGACTGCCCCGCCGTCCCACCTGGCGGCAGGTGGAGGCTGCAGGTGCTAGAAGAGTCCTGCAGGGCAGGCGGGTGCACCTCCCTGCTGCGCTGGACGTTTCCCACTGGGAGACGTCCCGGAAAGGATGGGAGCCAGCCGGCATCCTCTAAGAACCCCCTTTCTCTCACATTAGCTAGAGTAGATTCAGCTGCTCTGGATTGGCGGTACTGACCAGTACGGCAATAACCACCCAAAGCGGGAACCGGTAGCCTGACCTGGCAGGACTGAGGGCGGCGAGGACACGGCGGCTGCTGGAAGACAGGATATTAATCTGTGGACGGTGGTGGCCACACGGAAACCGAAGTGACGCCACGGGGCCTGGCATTCAGCACCTTCCGAAGAGAAGGCACACCGTAGAGGGGCTGAGTGGGGGCCGAGTGGGACACCTGCTGCATGTGGTTACCTGACATCTTTCAATGAGCTGGTCCTTCTGTGCCGAGAGCCCTCCTTCCCCAGGTGAGATCCCAGAACCGCTCTTTCCAGACTCCCTTGCAGCTCAGGTGTGGCCACGTGACCTGGCTTGGCCAGTCAGAGGCATGTATAAAAGTCCTGCGTGGCAGGAGGCAAGGAGGCCTTGGTGGGCAGGGGAGGTCCTTCTTCTGGCCGGGGTGCTGGTGACCGTGGCTTCGGTGTTTCTGGGGGTGGCTTTGGTGGAGCTCTGACACCTGTTCCTGGCCTGACCGGTGAGAAGCCTTGGGGGACCGTGGCAGTGGGGTTTTTGCCAGACCAGCCGTGGCGTGGGTGGATGTGGCTCCAGCTGCATGTCCCCCATGGCAGCATCCACGCCCGGTCCTCTGGCCTCGCAGGGCTGCCGGGAGCTTTCAGATCTCCTTGAATCAATCCTTCCGTGCCAACACCAGCCTGTAAGGACTCTGTCCCATCCCTGAGAACTGTGCCCCATGTAGCTTTTCTCAATACTGTGTCCCGAGAATCCCCGGCTGCCTGGCTAGGAGCTGGGGTGCTGTGCGGGGCTGTTGGTTTCCTCTGGAAGGCTGGCAGCTCGCTCCCACCAGTGGATCTGCCTCTGGGGCTGGGCAGGCCCATCCTTTGGTGGCGTGAGCTGTTGCCGGACAGCCTCAGGCTGGGTTTCAGCGAGGCGGGGGGTGTTTGTGGTTGGGGGTGGGGCGGAGACAGGGCCAAGGACTGTCCCCGTGAAGTCCCAGCATGAGTCCAGCTTGTCTCCCTCAGCAAAGTGGACAGGCCATCCCGGCCTTCCCAGCAATTAGGTCTCAGGGAGACCTCAGTGGCCCTGTGTCCATGGGCACAGCGGGGGGAAGCAAGGTGGGTTTCTGAAGGCGTCTGTGGACCCGTGTTGCCATGGCTGCGGGGAAGACAGGCCTGGCTGAGCAGCTGACGGCCCACAGGGTGCCCCTTCTTTGATCAGCGGGTCTGTAGGCCTGTAGGGCTCCCCCGGCCCGACCTCGTTAAGACCCCACTGGGCCAGCCGGGCACCGATGGATCAAAGATGATCAAACAACTCCTCCCCTCACCGTGGCCAGATGGTCGGACCCAGGAACAAAGGGCCGGCTCTGCCCGGCACAGACCCAGCAGCAGAAGGCCTATCTCCAGGTCCCCCCGGGGCCCCACCGATGTTTCCTGGACTTTGAAACAGTTCTGGGAGTGCAAGCCTCCTGGAGCTTTCCATTTAAACTGGCACCGAGGGTGAAGCAGCCTTCTGTCTCATTGAGGCCAGAGCCCGCCACTGGGGTCTTAGGTTTCAGGAAGGAGTGTGTGTGGACAACACGTGTGTGTGCGTGTGTGTGTCACGAGCACATAGGTGTGTATATGCACGTATGTCACAGGTGGGCATGCACACATGTTTCAGTGAGTACATCTGGGGGGCTCCGTGTGCAGCTGTGTGTGTGCTGTCTGCACGTGTGTGTGTGCTCGCCCTGGGGAACAGCTAGAGGAGCAGCTGTGACCCGCACGTCACGAGAAGGTGGTCACCAGGACCCGCACGTGGAGGCCGGTCCCGCACTGACTCAGCCCAGGATCATGCAGCTGAGGGACACGGGCGGGCCAAGAGCAGTGACCTGGGTGTTTTGAGTTGACAGGACCATTTGCTCGGTGGGAGAACAGGCTCATTTCCTGTAAAAGGGGCCTATCTGAGGATGAGGTGGGACCTGCCTGCTGTCTGTGAGGCCCACACTTGCCGTGACAGCTGGCCGCGCTCTCCAAGGCTCATGTCCTTGACGTTGGTACAGTCGTCCCCTCCAGAAAAGCCGGTCTCTGCAGAGGCTCTGCTGGTGGCCGCGGCCGCAGGCAGGGGCAGGATGCAGCGGAAGTGTCATTGCAGGGAGCGTGTCCCGAACGGGGACTGGCACCTTCGTGGATGGCATCAAGGTCCAGGCTCTGGGGCTGCTGCTCACGGTCACGTGACCTGGGGGAAGGCTTGCACCTCCCTGTGCCTCAGTTTCTGCATCTGCAGGGTGGGGGTAATAACAACACCCCTCCCCCATGGGCCGCAGTGGAGACAGAGGGCAAATGCCTACAGGACGCTGGGGGTGCTCCCTGTGGGGGCTCAGGAAGTCTCAACAGTGATTTTTATCCCTTGTCTCTGACATAGCGACTCCATAATGCCATGCACTTTGCCCCTGGCAGGGTCCCGTCGGCTCTTGGGCAGCAAGGACCACGGTGCTGGTTGCCAGGATGCAGGCCTGCAGGCTCTGAGGCCGTGGGTGGTGCATCTCTCAGAAGCTTTGCTTCTTCTGTGTGGATGGAGGGAGTGGGTGTGGGCCACTTTAGAAACTTCCCGGGGAGATGCATGGGGTGGGGGGAGAGGTCAGGACCTCGCCCTGAGGAAGCGGACGACTCTGTCCTACATCACAGAGCTTCGTTCCCGTTGACTCCAGCCCTGAGATGCCCACGGAGCATCTGTCCACGACCCTGACTGTCCTGGTGCCCCCTGGTCATCCCTACCTGGAGGCTGAGGGAACAACAGGGGCCCTGGGAAGTGAGATCCACGGACTGAAGGACACCTTTATAAACTCCATCCTCAGATGTGCGTGGGGCTTCGTTTCCTGTCTTAGTCTTCCCGCCAGGGTTCGCAGCCCCGTGACCCGGGCTTTGCTGCCCGACGCAGCCCCGCAGGACAGGAATCACGCGTGGCAGCTTGTGTGGAGGGAGAGCACAGAGGCCAGGCTCCTCCAGGAAGTCTGTCGTGCTAATGAGCGGCTGTGTACATCCCAAGTCCTGGGGTTAATTCTCAAACAGCCAGGTCAGAAAGATGACTAAAAGCCCGGTTTGATAAATTTCCAAGACGCCAACCCCAAGTGGAGCAAAGGAGAGGTTGAAAGGAGGCGGGACAAGTGATCTGCTCATGTATAATTTCACACGGTCTGTGGTTTGGGGACAGCCGTTGACGAGCTGTCGTTCCTCCATCTTTTTATTCTCTCCCACCCTTCCTTCCTCCTCGTCTGACTCCCTGGGAAGTTAATTTTGGAATTTCAGGATGCGTGAGCCCAGCAAAGATGTCCTTTGTGTCAAGGTTGACCCGGAACCCGGGGACCTGATCCCAGTGCAGCCCGTCTGGGTCCCCGCTGGAGGCACGGGGCCAGGAGGCTGCCACCCAGGAGCCAGGACTCCACTGGCCTGTTTGGCGGTCACGGGTGATGCTGGCCAGGACCCTGGGCCGGAAGCTGGTGCGTCTATATATAAACAGCGGTCTTGCCCACTCTCCCGGCCCCGGGAGCTCCCATAGAGCTGGTGGGAGGCCCCAGGGGTCCAGCCTCCAAGGCTTCCCCAAGAAACCCAGTCCAGCAGGCAGCAGACGCTCCAGAATACCTGAGCTCTTCACCGAACTTGCGCCCAGCAGGAGGGGAGCACACGGCACTCACAGCCTGCTGGAGCCCCTTGCCTTCCCGCAGTCCACTCCCGTGCAGACTGGGTGCTCTCCGTATCCAGGACTCCTAAACTCAAACAAAGGAGCCAACTTCTCCCAGGTCCCGATCCCTGATCTCCATCCTCGTTAATATTCTTTCCGTTCTGCTAAGTCTGTTTCCAAAAAAGGAGAAACACACCAAAATAACACAAATAGGCCTGCCAGGCCAGAAGCCTCCTTGAGCGGGGGAGGCAGGGGGAGGAAGACCTGGCAGGTGGGCGGCTGGAGCCTCCGTAGGGGACGGAGGGGGCGGGGCAAGGGCACAGGTGGGAGCCATTGTTGGGAGAGGGGTCACGGGGAGTTCCCAGGTGTGGGAACACTCAGCCCTGGGAGCTACTTCTCCACCTCCATGGGTCTGCCGCCCATCCTGGCCTCCCCGTCTGTTCAGGCAGGGAGCAAAGGGGAGGAGCAGAAGGAAGGGGGAGAAGGGAAGCTCGCTGTCTGCCCATCCGGGCCCCCTGGACTCTCTGGAGGAGCCCCCCAAGATCTAGGCCCCTGTGTCCGCACCTGGAGCAGATCCGGTCCATTCAGTTGGGCCCTGCCCTCGGTGGCCATCCCAAACCTGCCCACCCGAGAGGACCCAGCCACAGCCTCACCACCTTTCGCTCTGATTCTCCACGCGACGCCCGCCCCTGCAGCGTCCTCGCCTCCAGATGGCCACTCGATTTGTTCTCCATGAAAGCAGACCGTTTTCGAACATATATCCCAGTCCTGTCTGGGCTGTCACTGCAGCTTGCAATGATCTCACCCGAGGCGTGTTTATTTATCTACTTATTTATATACCCGGGACGATGAAGCGGCAGCCGGGGGATGTCTCAGCTCCTTCTTCTGGCTGCTGACACAGAGCTGCCAGGACAGGTGCTCAGCCCGCCAGCTGCAGACCCAGCGAGGCCCGGCTCTGCCACCAGCTTGCCGGGGACCAGGACCAGCCCCCCACCCTCTTCTCCCAGTGTTCAGTTTCCCCTGATGTAAGTCGAGGGGGTGGGGGGCTGGTCCTGACTCTGACAGTTCCCAGCACTGCAGGGGTTCCAGGCGTGAGCCTGTGTGGTTTCAGTAGTGTCCCCCCAAATGTGTGTCCATCCAGAAGCTCTGAAAGGGACCTGAGTGGGCAGCAGGGTCTTTGCAGATGTAATTAGTTAAGGACCTCGAGATGAGAGGAGATCACCCTGGATTTAGCTTGGGCCCTACACCCAACAACTGGTGTCCTTATAGGAGAGCTGAGACTCACAGGGCCACAAAGAAGAGGGTCATGTGAGGACGAGCAGAGATTGGGGTGATGCAGCCACAAGATGGGGACTCCTGGGGCCTGCAGGAGCTGGAGGAAGCAGGAAGGACCCCCCGCAGCAGCCTCCAGAGGGAGCACAGCCCTGAGACACCTGGGTCTTGGACTTCTCAGTTTAGTCCTGCCAGAGGCGTGGGAGCCCTTCATGGGCACCGCTGGGGCCCTAGCTGCGGCTCCCCCGGGGGTCCCAGGAGAGGCAACCACTCAGTTCCTGTAACGCTCGTGACTCAGGGTGACTCTCCCGTGGAGCAGGGGCCAAGCTCGAGAACGGGGGGGTCGAGTCCCAGCTCCCGCACTTGCTGGTGAGGCGACATCAACAGGCTTCCCGCCTCTCTGAGCCTCAGTTAGTTCATCTGTGAAATGGGACCAGTGACCACCACCGTGAGGCCGCCCTGTGCTTTGGGGCAGCGATGCAGGGGATGAGTCGTCCGCAGAGCTGAGGGTCTCTGAGCCTGGTGTGCGGGCTGTTCTCGGGGCCTCAGAGACAACCCTCAGCTCTCACCCTGCCTGGTGAGGAAGGGTGTGGTTTGCAGGTGATGAGACAGTGGCCGCAGCTGTCCTCGCCACCGGCCTCGGGGCAGCGATGGCCGTGCTCCAGAGGTGCTCCGGAAGGTGGTTCGGTGAGGGTTTCGGCTGGCCAGGGGTGGCCTGGTGATTAATATTGCATCACTCATTAATATCGGTGATGTCGAACGGGCTGTGTCTCATTCTCACGAGCTCCCAAGTGTCACCCCACCACTCAGGTTAGGAAGCTGGGCCGTTTGCTATGACACGCAGGGCTGCGGGCAGAGGGGGGGGTCCAGACTCCGATCCGTGTGGCCCAAAGCTGCAGCCGTCACCTGGACACCGTCCTGCCCCAAAGGTTCCGTCATAGTGACTGTCTGGCATCCCGCACTCAGGACCGGGAGAGACACTTCTCATTTCAGAGGCACAGGACCCTTCGCGGGCAGCGGGCGCCTGGACCCTTCCACCTGCGCTCAGACTCTCTGAAGCTCCAGGTGAACCATCCATCACCTGCCTCGCCTGCCTGGCGCCACAGAGCCGGGCCTTATGGCCGCCTGCCAGCTTCGAGGCTCTCAGCCAGACAGAGAAAAGTAGGGTCCTAATCACCAGCCTGTGCACAAAAAGCCTGGAATCAAGGAGAAGAAGGTTTTCGAAAAGCCAGTAAGTCTGTGAAACCAGAAAGGTGTTCCCCTAAGTTCTAGCCTGTAAGAAAGGAGGGGACCCATGGGCTGTATTCTAGAAACTTCCTCCACCCCAGAGGGGGAAAAGCCCAACACCAAAGAAGAAAATCCCACACTGCTGGTTACCGGCAAGTCCTGGTGGGGTAGATGTGCGGGAGCTGGGCCTCCTTAGCACAGCTGCTGGATGTTCACGAAGCTGGGCTGTGCATGACCCAGGGGTGGGTAGCAGAGGTCACCTGGCTTGGAGTCAGTCCCGGATCCCACACTGGAGAGGGAGCCCAAGATGCGTTCCCCAGGAAGTCGACGTGGGGTTAGTGCTGGGTCCACAGGGTCACCTGCCAGAGATGGGCCACGGGTGCTCACTCCAGAGCATGGCTGGAGTAAGTCACCTGGGAAGACTCACTGGTTGCCTTGGGATGGAGGGAGAACCCATCACGAGAGACTGGGGGTTGCTGGGCTGGCCTGGGATGGAGCTGCCCCCTCGGCTGCCCTGGGTCATCCTCCTGGCTGGTAGGTTGAGATGCTGACCATGAGACATGTGCCGGGGTCCTTGCAAAGTCCCAGGGCTCATCCCCCAGGAGATTTATGTATGTATGTATGTGGACCATTTTCCTGACAACATGTCACCGGAGCTCCCCCGGGCGCCCAGCTTGGCCCCTTGTTTCACCATCTCAGCCCTCCCCTGATACCAGTTACTTCCCCCCTCGGAAGAAATGGAAGCTCAGAGAGGAGAGGAGAGGAGCTTAGGGTCATTTGCTCTTGTCCACGCCCTCACACTCCCCGTACCACTGCCCGCTTTGGACAGCAGAGGGAGAAGGGGCCCAGCAGGCAGGACGGGGCAGGGGTGACAGCAGGGGCCGCAGGAGTCCAGGGGGACAGGGGCAATAGGGCACATGGGAGCAGGGGTGGGGGTAAGGGCAGATGCCCTGGGACACACACGGAGCCCAGAGCAGTCAGTGTGGAAGGAAGGAAAGAAGGGAGGGCGCAAGTTCTCTTTCCGCAGAAGTGACAGGTTATTTGCTCTATGGGAAACAGAATGAGATTAGATTTGTCCTTGAGAATCCTCCCACCCGCCGGGATGATCTGTCGCAGCTGGCTCACACTTCAGGAGCAGGGCCTGAAGGATGCCCCGGGGCATCGTTCCCTGTCCGGAAGACAGGGTGTTCCTTGCTCCCCAGCCCACGAGGGGGTACCGGCTCTGCAGGCCGATTTGGTGTGACTAACATAGCTGCTGTGTTTCTGGCTGCGTGGTCTCCTGATTTCCGAGGGAATCGCAACCTGCCACGGGAAGAACCATCTGGGGCTGAGAGGTCTTCCCTCCGCCTTCCCTCCTGACCGAGGTGTGGGCTGTGCGACCTGGTGGCAGGCTTGGCTCACCTTCACCGGAGCATCTGAATGCCTGGATACAGAGGGGCTGCCCCGGAGACAGGAGTCCCTTTTGGACGGTGCCGCGATGCAGGGTCAGCTCCGACTTGTCAGGCTTCCAAACGAACTGGCCCGGAATGCCATCACGCTGGATGATCACGAAGGACACTCTTCCTGCCAGAGTTACATGGGCGCCCCCCGTGTGCGAGGCTCTCCCCAGCACGGGAGTGACCGCCCTGCCGTAGCAGGGGCGATGCGGAGGTGAAGCAGCTGGTCCACCATCACATGTCAGGCAAAGAAGGGCCCATCTGGAGCCCAGGACCTTGAATTGTGGTGTCTGCTCCTTTCCCTACGCTGATGGAGCTTCGGAAGGGATGACCTTGCACATCCCTGGGTCCGTGAAATAAAAGGGAGGACCCAGTAAACCTTGGAAAAGGAGAATCCGACAGAAGCCCCGGAGGCTTTAAAATGGATGTCAGAGGCGTGGCCATGGGTGGGTTTCTTTCATGTACTTTTTTATGTCTCACGAACACACCATCAGTTCTGCAAGCAGCCAAGCCTCTGTGAGGATCAAACCTGGAAAATAGGACGGGGCAGGAGGGAGTGGCTTCCAGCAGAGGGTGGGGGTCTGGGAGGCTTGTGCAGGATGCCAGCCGGCGCTCCCCTTGTGGATGGGGGGTTTGCTCAGCCGGGAGGCGGCCCTGGCAGCCTGAGACTGGCTTTATATTTAGGTAGGGTAGGTGGCCGCCTACTCTGTGTGATATCACAGGCTCTGGGGGCCTCTTCCAAACCCCAAAATACCTTCTCCACCTGCTTCCTGGTGCCGGCAGTCTCTCTGATTGGAGGACAGCTCTCCGTCCCCGACTTAGAAAAGAAGCTAGCTGACTTCTCTGTGTCAGAGCCGACACCGATTTAAGCCAGCTCTCTATCGAGGAGCAGGTGTGCAGAGACTCTCAGCACTCAGGCCTCGCCCAGGAAGGCCCAGCAGAATCCCTTCTGCAGCCTCTGGGTCTCCTGGAGACCCACTGGGCGCAAACGACAGTTGCTTCTGGACGTATACTGAGCCCTGCCCCGAGCCAGGCTCGGGGTGCCACAGGCAAGCTCCATACGCCCCTGTTCAGAAGGATGTTGCTGTCCAGCAGGAGAGGCAGATGAAACCGACAGCCTCACACATTAAACCATCTTACATTGCAACACACAGAGCGAGGGAGAGAGGGACTGGTTAATAAGAGAAGGGCATAGTAGCTGCGGTTTTGCGGACGAATAGGAGTTCTCTAGGCAATGAGTGGGGGAAGAGGTCTCCATGCAGGGGGAGCAGCATGCGAGGACATGTCAGAGAATCGGATCTATCTTTGAGTTTTCAAAGGTTTAGTCTAAGATACGGTCATCCATCTTTGTGAACATGTTTGACTTTCTGTGGGCTAGATTCCTAGAAATGAATTTGTGCAATCAAAGGGTATGCTCATTTACAGTTTTTGTTAGCATTGCAAAATCACCCAATAAATAGACTTTACAGATTTACACAAATTACACGGGCGCTCTGACCGTGGTTCCTTCCCCACGCTGGAGCCAGTACTGAATATTTTCACTATTTTACATTTTTGTTAATTTAGAGACAAAAATAGTATCTTATTACTTTAATTTGAATTCTTCAAATGACGCTAATTGCATTTTCCCCCCTCTGAGTTGCCTGTTGACAATTTTTGCTTATTTTTCTATTGGGTTTGTCATAATTTTCTTATTTACTTGTAAGGACTCTTCATATTTTCTGAATAGTAATCCCTTGTTTATTTCAGGGGTTGTAAATATCTTCTTCCAGTCTGTTACCTGTCTGCTGAATTTTTAAAATAGTGTCTTTGGTCGAATGGAAGACATAAAGAAGTTTTAAGAGTAAACTATGCCAATCATTTTCTTTATGGCTTCCAGGTTTTATGCGTTACTTTACACATTTTCCTTTCCCAAAGAATATAACAATGTTCTTCTCTATTTTCTTCTGAAACTTTTATAGTCTATTAGATGTTTGCATCCTTAATTCTTCTGAATTTTTTTGTGAATGCTATGAGGTATGGATCTAATTTTCTTCTTCATGTAAGTAGCTAATTATGCCAACGCCGTTTGCTGAAACGATTATACTTCTCCCATTGTATTTACTGCATCTTTCTCTGAAATCAATGACTGTACCTATGTCTGGAATTTCTCTTCTGTTCCATTAATCTCTATGTCTTCCTTTGTCCTGATTATTATAATTAAATAATAAGTCTTAAAGCCAGGCCACAGAAGTCTGCTATCTTTGATCTTTTTTTTTAAAAAAATGTTGCTTTGACTATTCCAGGTCCTTTGTTCTTCCATATAAATTTTAGAATATGCTTCTCAATTTCTGTGAAAGAAAACCTATTGGGATTTGGACGGGGATTGTGCTGAATCTATAGATCAATTTGGGGAAAATTGATATTTTAACAATATAGGATCTTCCAATTCATAACCGTGGGCTCCCTGTCTCTCCATTTATTTAGGATTTCTTTAAGCTCTTGCAGCAACATTTTATTATTTTCAGTATACAGGTCTTGAACATATTTTGTTAGATTTGTCTCCAAGTATTGTGTTAATGCTCTTTTCCATAGTATTTAAAAAGAAATGTTCATTTCTGATTGATCGTTGCTGGCATATAGAAATAAAATAGATTGTATTTCCTCCTGTCCTGTGAAATCGATAAACTGACTCACTAGGTCTGGTAGCTTTCTGTCTATCGCGTTGGACTTTCTACTTAGACAGTCTTGTCCTCTTTGAATAGACGCCACTTAACTCTTTCCTTTCCAATCTGTGCGCGTTTTACTGCTGTTCCTGCCTTGCTTCTCTGACCATGACCTTCACCACAATGTGGGGCAGAAGTGATGAGAGGGGACATCCTTGCTTCACTCCCAATCTTAGGGCAAAAGCATCCAGTCTTTCACTGTTCAGTATGATTTCAGCCGTAGATTTCTTGCAGATGCCCTTTATCAGGTTAAGAAAATTCCCCTCCATTCTCAGTCAGCTGAGAATTTTAATCATGAATCGATGCTTGATTTTGTCAAATGATTTTTCTTGATCTATCTATGTGTCTATGTATGTATCTATTTATCTACCTATGTATGTATGTATGTATCTATGTTAATGTAGTAAATTGCAGTAATTGGTTAGCAAATGTTAAACCAACTCTGTGTTCCTGAGATATAACCTACCCGGTTATGGTGTGCTGTCCTTTTTATACACGGTGGGTTTCAATTTCCTCCTATTTGTTGAAGATTTGTGTGACTATGTTTGTAAAGCCAGTTGGGCTTGGGACACACGTGGGGAGTGAATTAATGGAGTGAAAGCGAGCTGCCAGTCTGTACCGGCACCGCACCCCACAGCTGTCCCCCAGTCCCATCAGACCTTTCCAGCGAGGACACGATTCAGGAAGAGGGTGGCTAAGGCCCATCACACTGCATCTCCCTGGGCACTGACTCGTGGCCACAAGTCTGTCCAGTGATTTCCGTGTGTCATTTGCTCACGGTGACAGGAGCAGTTTGCAAAGATGACCGCCCAGGGGGTGGAGCAGGTGGGAGGAGTTGGGTCACTGCATGTCTGAAAGCCCAGAGGCTCTCCCCATGGGTCAGGGGCCGCCCTGGGATTTCTGGAGGAGGCAGCTGTGAAAACACCTGAAGGTGAGGCAGGGCAGACCGCTGGCTGTGTCCAAGAGCCCTCTTCCCACACGTGGCCGGGAGACCCTTGTAAATAATTTCTGCTACTTGCTCCCAGTTTAACTGAGGAGGGGTCTCTACCTCCCAGGGGACCTGAGGATAAAGAAAGGACAGAAAATAGGGTGATTTCTTTTTAAAAAATTTTAATGAAGTACAGTTGATTTACAGTGGTTTGTTAAATTCTTCTGTACAGCAAAGTGACTCAGTTATACATATATATTCTTTTCCATTATGGTTTGTCACAGAATGTTGAATATAGTTCCGTGTACTATACAGTAAGACCTTGTTCTTCCATTCTTTATATGATAGTTTTCCTCTGTTAATCCCAAACTTCCATTCCTTCCCTCCCTCCCCCCCTCCCCCCATGGCAACCACAAGTCTGTTCTCTATATCTGTGAATCTGTTTTGGTTTTGTAGATACGTTGATTTGTATTGTATTTTAAATTCCACATATAAGGGGTATTATATGGTATTTGTCTTTCTCTGTTTGACTTACTTCACTCAGTATGATTCCATCCATGTTGCTCCAAATGGCATTATTTCATTCTTTTTGATGGCTGAGTAATATTCCACTGTGTATATATGCCATTATAAATAAATAAATAAATAAATATATATATAAGGCCCGCGTACCGCAAACAAACAAACAAAAACACACAGAAAAACACCACACTCGTGCACCTCTCTTGGCTTAACCATGGGCCAGAAGCACAGGGGGACAGGAGCGGGGTCAGAAGGACCTACACCTGGGGGACCAGAGGTGGCCCGGCTGCCCTGCCTGACCTCGTTTGTCCATCTCCAGAGCTGGAATAATAGCTCCACCTTGCAGGGATGTGCAGGGACGGGAGGCAGTCAAGTGCTTGCATGTCCTATGTGCTCATGAAACAGCAGCTCTGGACCTCATCGGTGCCTCTTCCACGGGGAATGGCAACCAGATGCTCCTTGTGGGGTGACCCCTGTGACCCTCTGTGTATCATTCACCACTGGTCCCTACGGCCGGCACACCCCAACCCCTCCAGTGACAGTGAGGCTGACGTCGCACCTGTGACTGCACAGGCTACCTCAGGGGATCGTGAGGCCACCGAGGCTCACACAGGCCACTTGTGACCTCCCTCGAGACGATCGCTCCTCTAGCCTGGTGATTGTAAAGGGCGTTCTGGCTTTGCTCTCACCTCGGGAAGGGCAGACACAGCCTCATCTGTCGGGGGGGCACCTGCCGTGTAGGTGGGGTGAGGAAGCTTGCCCAGGACAACCCAGCAGCTAGTGGACTGTTTTCCCTACACTTATTTTTATTGCCCTGCGTGCTTTTTATTAAAGCATGTCACCCGACAGCCAACTGGCTGGGAGCAGGACCCGCAATGGGATTTGGTCTAACTTTCCGGCCACGTGATGTGGAGCCTGTTTGGTGCAGGTCCGAGAGGTGGTTCCGCAACAGCTCTGCGCTGCAGGCGCCTCACCTGCCCACCCTCACCTGTGGGTCCACTTGGAGTTGAGAGCAAGCCCGAGGCTGGCGACGTCGGATCCCCAGGTGCACCTGGGCCGGACTCAGCCTGGAGTCCCCAGCACGTCTGCTCGGCCACCGTCTCCCTGGCCACGATGGATCCCTCATCTGTCTCTCCCTCCTCCCAGGAGCTGTGATGTTGACCTTCCCCTCCCGGCCTTCTTCTGGCTCATTCCCGGTTCTATAACTAACCATGCCGGCCCTGAAGACAGAGGCTGATGGTCCTTGATTGTACAAGGAGATGAGAGACGCACTATTCTCTCAGAAAAGAAAAGAAAAAGAGGCACTTTCTCCGTTCCTGACTCCTTTTCTGAGTCCAGCCTGGCTGCTTCCTTCCGCCCTCAGCCACCACCCACGGCGGGGAGAGAGAAAGCCTTTTGATGTGTGCGGTTGGTTGCTTCTCTGCCTCCTGTAATAAGGAAGATTCTGAAAGGTCAAATAAGACAGAATGGTGCTCTGTGCTTCGGGGGTAGAGGGCAGCCCACACCCTTATCGGTGGGGCTGGTGCCCTCCTGGCTGCCGTGAGTGTGACGCGTGACTCGGGGCTGCGCCCCCAGGCCCCTGGGGGTGACTTGGATACCCCGTGCCTGCCTCTCCTCCCGTCACTGCCCCCCTGCCCGTTGCCCTCCCACCACTCAGCCTTCCTTACCAAGCACCCCAGGCTCCCTCTGCCACAGGGCCTTTGCACGGGTTGTTCTCTAGGCTGGATTGCTGTCCTCCCAGTATCTCCATGGTTTCTCTCTCACATCATTCGAGTCGATGCTTAACTGACCCCTCTCAGAGAGGCCCTCCTGACCCCCCCATCTCACACAGCAGCCCCTTCAGCAGCCCCACTGGCAGGCAGACTTATGGTCTCCTAACACGTTATCTATTCGTTCCTCCGTCTGGAACGTAAGCTCCACGCACACGGATTTCCCTGCCGCGTCCCCAGAGGTGAGCACAACGGTCCGCAGGTGCTCAGTCAGTGTTCGCTGGGAGCAGAAAGTTATGGGAAGAGGGGAGGCGCCTCCCAAAGCCTCTCTCACTCCCGGGCTGCGATGCTGTCCTTGGTCCCGGAGTTCTGGGACTTTCGTGTTTTTCTGCTTCTGGACTGATGGCTCACCCTCCTCTGAGTCAATGATCCAATTAGAAAGAGTTAACCAATCCCTTTTGTGGCTGTAACTTGAAGAACTGATGCCATGCGGGGGCCACAGTGAAGCAAGTGTGTCCCAGGATCAGGACTCTGGTACTTTACCTGGGGCCTCACCTGTCGGGGGCCCTCACCTGCAAGGGGCTCCGCGGAGTCTCGGATGCCCAGGAGAAGGGCTGATGGGCGAGGCTCGTGGGCTTGTGGGGGTCCTACCCCAGGGACTTCTGCATGGATCTCGTTTCCAGAAAAGGCTTGGTGGCCTGCAATGTCTGGAGCCCTTAGGCCTGAAGGATGGTGAGTCTCCTGCCCTGTTGGTGGTCTCTCCCCACCTGCTCCATCTGGGTGGGACACCCATTCCCCCAGATTTCTGAGGGGATCCAGTCTCCTGATTCCTGAAGACTTGGCTGCGATGAAACTTACCCTGAGGACCTGGCACCTCCAGGTGTGTGTTGGGGGACCCTGCTTCATGGTCAGGGTCACGCCTCCCCCTGGCACCCAGTGTGTCTCAGCACAGATGGCAGACGTTCCTCCAGGGTTGAGTGGGCGGGCAGGGCTGTGGGAGGGGACTGGGGGTGGACTTGTGGACAGGCTGAAAAGTCAGGTCCTGCGGGCCGGGGGGGCAGCTCTGCTGCTGCTGTGGTCCCCACGTGCCTCCTGCTTGGCCCCGAGGCCCCAGCACTTGAGCCAGGAGCCCTCAGAGGGCCATGGGTCCCTCCCCGTCTGCCCTGCTGGGGCCTCAGGCAGAGTCTAAGCGGATTTGTGGGGCCTTGGACCCCCGAGTAGCCTTGGTGACAGGGAGAAGCCGTGACCACCTTTAGGCAACATCGGATGCTCTCAGGGCAAACGGGGACTTGACGAGGCAGCCGGGGCAGCTCGGGCAGCGGATGTGATAGGGCTGCACAAGGCTGGGGAGGCCGAGGGGCCCACAGCCCTCCACCCTCCGGGCCCCTGACATTCTTGCCTTGAGCCGGACCGTTCCCAGAGCTGCGGATGCCACGGAGAGAGCCAGCGGAGGGCTGTGGTCCAGATCGCTGACCGCCAAGGGCTGCTGCCGCGTGCATGGGCCGCTCAGCCTGGGAGGGTGGGGACTCCCCAGTGCGGGGTGAGGCAGCCCCGTGAGCCGCTGCTGGTGGCACCTCCCGGCCGCATGACCTGCGGTGGGGGCGGCCCAGGGCCGTGGAGAAGCTGCGCGGTCTCCCCGCCTCGCAGGGCAGGCGGGGAGACCGAGGCCTAGAGAGGGGAAGAGACTGGCCTCCACACGCAGAGCAGGACAGTGGCCGAGTCACACCAGGACGGGGGGCGCCAGCTCCCCTTCACCCCTCAGAGGTTACCGGGCTGGGGGCTGCGGCAGATGGCGGAGGGGCCGGAATCCTGCCCGAGCGCCAGGATGGCCTCCTTGATGAAGGGGCTCTTAAAGGTCCCCTGCAGGAGGGAGGAGGAGAAAGAAGGTGGTGTGTCCAGGTGAGCGTGTGAAGACGTGAGTGTGCTGTGTTTGCAAGTGTGTGTGTGAGCAAGTGGACGTGTGCGTGCAGAGTAGACGCGGGGTGGGGCACATGTGCAAGGGCTGCACTGAGGGACGCTGGGGCTGTCACGGCCTGTGTGGCCAGCTCGCGGCAGGCCCGGGGCTGGCGGGACCGGGGGGCGCCGTGGCGGGGTGTGGGCTGTGCGTGGCCCAAGGCCAAGGTCAGTGGAGGAGGGAAGGCTGGGCAGGGTGGGTGGGCTACCGCGGCCCCCAGAGGGGCCCTTGCACGTCCCTCCGATGGCGGGTGAGATTCTCTGGGAAAGTCAGGTGAGTGGTTTGGTGGAGATGCTGGCGTGTGTGCGTGTGCGTGTGTGTGTGTGTGTGGTGTGCGTGTGTGGGGCTGGGCAGTCAGGCAGAGGAGGGCTCGTCTGACAGCAAAGAAACAGCCCCTCCCGCCCTCCTCCAGGTTTGCGGCGCAGACCCCGCCTTTCTGCTTGCCCTTTTCTCTGCAGGGTGAGGTGAGGGCACGGCCCCCGTGCAGGCCAGTGGCCCCCATCGCAGAGGGCCTGGTGGAGGGCGGCTTGGAGGCAGAGCGGGCGCCCACCCCGTCCGTGCGCAAAGGTACGCATGGCGGGCTCCCTTGGGGACCAAGATTCTGAATGCAGGAGGGAGCTCGGGCCCATTATGCGCGAGCTTATGCAGGAATAATGAGGGGAAAGAGACTGTGATGGCAGAGTCTGTGTCTAATAAAGGGAAATTTATTCAGTGCTTTCCAGAGGAGCCTGAGCGCTTGTTGGTCTTAAAACAAAAGCACTACGTGTCAGCCTGCGGTTTGCCCTGACCGACACAGGAGGCTGCAGAGACCCCACCCCGGAGGCAAGAGCCCAGGGGGATGCAGCCCCCAGCCCCCGTGGAGTCGCCTTCTCCAGGGCAAGACCCCTGCTCTTTCCTCCGTTTCCCCTCTCTTGCTTGGATTAGCACAGCCACCTCATAACCCGTCTCCTGCCCCTCTCACCCCCACCGCCTCTCCACGCAGCCACAGGAATAACCTCTCCGAATGTGCATTTATCTCGGTCACTCCTCTGCTCCAACACCCTCCACAGCTCCCTGTGCTTTTCACGGTAAAGTCCTGCATCACGCCCTGCCCTGGATCCCGTCCGCGGAGGTCCTGCTGCCTCTCAGGGCTGCGTGTGGACCCCAGGGCCTGGGCTCCTGGTTCCCTGCTTCCCGGGGCGGTGCTGGTGCACAGCTCTCTGCTGGCTCTGGCCCCCAGAGGTAGCGGCCGCCTCCCCACCTCCCCACCTCGCCCTCGCGGTGGTGGTGCTGGGAGCAGATCTGCTGAACGGATGAAACCGCAAATCACAGACACGCTGTATTTCCCTGGGAGATGAGAGATCGGGGCCTCGCAGGCAGGGCCTGGATGGGATTTTTTTCTCTTCCTGCAATTTAGGCACTGAGGGTCTGCCTAAGGGAGCCCCCAGCCGGGCCTGCCTCCCCGGAGCCGGCCCCTCTGGGTGGAGCTTTGGGCAGCAGGCACAGCCTCGGGACCCCAGCGGCCAGCCCGGCCTCGCATGCAGCGCCCGTAACTGCAGGGCTCCGAGCTTCGCCAGAGGGGCTTGTACTTATTATCCTAATGTGACTTTGTAGAAATTCGAGTCAGGGAAGGCTCTGGAAGTCATACTGCGTGGCTCTGGGGGAGGGAGCACCCCTCTTGCTTCCAATGAAAAGAGGGTTATGTTGCCTCTGGCCGCAGGGGGCAGCTGCTCTGTTTGTGTTCTAATCTCTTTCTGAAACCCCAGAGAGCTCACGGGGAGCATCACTGAATATTTACCACCTTGCTTTTTTTTTTCCAAAAAAAATGTAATTTCCTTCTCTGGTTATTAAATCTACTTTATTGCTACGAAAAGACCTGCCATCCGTTAACATGAAGGGCGCCTGGTGAAGATGGCGTTCAGTCACCTGTGTTCCTCCCTGTTCCGGAGCAGGGGAGGCCGGTTTCGGGGCTCACGGCCGCATTTCTGGGGTCCTGACATCCTCCTGTCTTTGCTCGGAGACCTTAAGGGAAGCAGACTTCTCTGGCATCTGCAGGGGGATAAGGTTCCCCGGGCTGAGCTGCCCCGAAAACTGGAGTCCCCACTGGGCTGTACCAGGAAGGGAGTAATTTCTGTTGGTAGCTGACAACACCCGTGAGTGATGCTTTACAAGCCCGGGAATTTAGGGCTACATCTCCAGAGAACAGACAGTACCAGAGTTAAGTGTTTTTACGAAAACCCGGGGACCTGTCAAGATCAGGCAGCCCTGGACAGCACACTTTGCCCTTCGGAATCGGTACGTTGGGGGAGCTTTTTTAGGCTACCGGAAAGGTGATCCATGTGTTCCAGCATTTTCAGATGCATAGATTTAAACGTATCCAATTTCTCAGTGGTTTTTATCTTGGTTGAACTATGTCACCAAGCCCAGTGTTTAGATAACATCAAAATGCGCTCACCCCACGCCCGCCCCCTTACGCACAGCCCTCCCGCTAGGGCTGCCACATTTAGCAACAGAGCAAAACAAAATAGGGTGCCCAGTAAAATCTGAATTTCAGAGAAACAACAACAAGGAATTTTGAGTACAAGCGTATCCCATGCGATATCTGAGACGTACCTATGCTCCCAGAATTATTTGTCGTTTGCCTGAAACTCAGATTTTACAGGGCGTTATGTAATTCGTCTGGCAGCCCTACTCACAGCCCACACCCGCCCACCCGTGCGCTGTGATCGATCACACCAACTGCCTCCTTCCGGACCCACCAGCCGGGCAGCCACGCCCCTGGCCAGAGTCTGCAAGTGGGCTTCCGGGACAGGCATCCCGGAAGCGGGGAAGAGCCTTGTGTGCATGTCGTGTTTCTGAGGCTGGAGGACCAGAGTCTCAACAGATTCTGAAAAGGGTCTGTGGCTCTTGAGAGGAAGCACTCCCAGGGAGGATGTGGGGTGACAGGTGTGGACAGGTGGGCTGTGGCCCAAGCTCCCTGGCCTGCCTGCACCAGCCTCCTTGGGCTGCTTCCAGCCTGCAAACTCTCTGAATCCGTGCGTCCCCGGGGAGGTCTGCGTGGTGGGCCATGTTCCCCGTTTGGGGCTGTTGGCCACCGGCAGGCTGGGCGCTGAGGCCCCCGAGACAGGCAGGCCCGAGACGGCCATTCTAGGTGGGGAAACTGAGGCCAGAGAGACTGTGGGGAGGGCGGGGTGAGTGGACAGCAGGCCCGGGGGACAGTGGGACCGAGATGCACCTCTAAGCGGGAGCTGCAGCAGAAGCGCGGGGCTTGACCTCAGGGCCTGGGCCTCAGTTTCCCCTCCTCTTGCCTACCCGCTCCTGCTTCACAGGGAACTCTGTGCTTCAGACTCAGATGGATCTGGGCTTTGCATGCGTTTCCCAGGGGCCACTGTCACAAACCAGCACAAATTAACATCTTCACAGATACACATTTATTATGTTACAGCTCTGGGGGTCAGAAAGCCGAAATGGGTCTCACTGGGCTAAAATCAAGGTTGGGCAGGGCCGGTTCGTCCCAAGGCTCCAGGGGACCGTCTGTTTCCCTGCAGCCGCGTTCTTGGGCTGGTGGCCTCTCCCTCCACCCTCAGAGCCACAGGGTCCGGCCAGGTCCCTCTCAGGCCGTCTTGCTCTGACACCGTCCTTCTGCCTCCTGTCCCCACGTAAAGACCTTGTGGTGACATGGTCCTTCTGGATAACCCCGATCATCCCCCCGTCCTAAGGTCAGCTTATGAGCAACCCATCAGAGAGGTCAGCCACGGGTTCCGGGACTTGGGTGCGGACGCAGTCGAGGCCACTTTTCTGCCATCCACCCACCACCAGCAGGTCAGTGTGTAAACCTCTTAGAGCCTCAGTTTCCACTTCTGTAAAATGGGGTGGTGATACCCCTGATAGGATTTTGGGGGTGATGGAAACAATGTAGGTAAGTCTCCCAGCACAGCTCCTAGAGGTTAATTACATTGTAACAGGACGGGAGGAGGGCGCTGTGGCCTGGCCACGGTCAGTGCCCGACTTCCAGACACAAGAGAGCAAGTGTCATGAGGTGGAGATCGCGAATCTTGACCTCACAGGGCTGGACACAGAATCCGGTGCTTAATGGACAGAATGAATTAGCGAATGATGAGTGAATGAAAGTCTTGTTTGCGGGGCAGACACAGGGAAGACGAGTGTTGGTATTGGAGGGTGAGTGAATGTTTTGGGGTGGGGAAAGAGGAATTTGAGGATCCCGGAGCCCCCAGACTTGCCTGTAATCCTGCACCAGGGGAGCGGTGGGGAAGGGCCATGCCTAAGGACCCACATTTCCCCTCCTTCTGGCTCTGTCTCCTTCCAGCCAATCAAAGCCCATTTTCTTCCCCACAGGAGATGCTTAGCTCTCCAGAGTGGCCACACGCCAGCAGCCCCGGCCTCGATCCCCCACCCCCAGACTCTGCCAGTATCTGAATGTACCCCGGGAAGGGTACAATCAATGCCACTGATCCCATTTGTCAGGGACAAAGCGGCCTGAGTGTGTTCACTGACCGCCGGCCACTCCAGCCGGGCTCAGAAGTCCTTTGCCGGCGGCTTTCAAAGCGCGGACCGGCTGCTCATCCTTCCGGGAAACAAGCCAGTCTGGACGCTAGGAGCTGCAGCCCTGCCCTGCTGGTCAGTAGTGGGTCCGGCCTCCTCCTGCTGCAGTGAGTCCCGGCTGGGGGGCAGTGGTGGTAGGACAGGGTCCAGGCATGAGCCTGCTGCTCCAGCCCCTGGAGGAGAAGCTGATTTCCATCCCCGCCTGGCAGCCCGAGGACCGGGGCCTCTGGCCGGGCCCCTACAGGCTTTGCTGGGCAGTGCCAACTTCTTCCTCTTCCACGAGGGGTGGCTCTGGTGGAACCCACCCCCGTGGCTCAGCGGAGCCACGGGGCAGACGCCTGCGAGGTTTTGTGTGCAGTCCTGGGGGTGGGCATGGGAGGGGTGTGTGTCCAGCCATCACCTTCCTCTGGGAGCGGGCGACCCTCCCAGGTCCACCGACTCATCATTTCTCCTGCGAACACTCAGCGAGCCCTGTGTTTGTACCAGAAATCATGCCAGGCGTTAGGCACTCAACCTGACAGCAGACCAGACTCCCCAGGCCGCCCGCAAAGCAGGTTCCAGAGGGACAGTCTCTCTGGCCTCAGTTTCCCCATCTAGAATGGCAGTCTTGGGCCTGCCTGTCTCAGGGGCCTCAGGCCCCAGCCTGCTGGTGGGCCTCAGCCCCAAGCAGGGAACATTCCCAGGTACTGGGGGCTAGGACATCAACATCTTTTGGGGAGATGCAATGTAACCCGTGACTGAGGTTAAACATCGTTCACTACTGTTGGCAGCCTGGGTACCCGCAGTGGTGGGAGTGAAGTCAGCCTGATGGGTGAGTTCTTTTTGCATCGCTGACACTACGGCCGCCTCACGCACGGGTCACTGGAGGGACTGGAGAGGGAGGCCAGCAGAAGGCCATGGAGAAGCCACCTTGTCCACTCGGCTGGTGAGCAGGGCCCTCTTCCCATGGTGGCTTGGGGTGAGCATCCCCACGGGACACGACAGCAATGCCACGTCCTGCAGCCCCAGAGGCACTGTTCATGGAGAACACGATGCTGGAGCTGGACGATGTGCCTCTGGAGGGTCACCCTCTGGCCCATTTTGAGAGGATTGTCCACACATCTCTTCCGCCCATCTCCTTGTCACCAGCCCCCCAGGCTTGCTCCTCCCAAGCCCAGGGGTGTTTGGCCAAGACGTTAGCCCAGCCAGGAATTCGTGTGAATCCTTCTCACCTTCCAGGTTCGGTCCAACAAAAGGATTTCCCATCCTCACTGTTGCAGTAGAAGAAGAACGTTCCCCCATCGCGGCCCACATCCTGGTCCCCAGGCAACAGGGATGGTGTGCATGCCATAAGGTTCCGGATATTGGGGTGGATCGTTAGCCTGGATTACGTGAGCCTCGTGTCATCACAGGGGCCTTTAGAAGTGGAAGAGGAAAGCAGAGGGTTTAGAGAGATATGGAGAGGCAGAGGGGTTCGAGGGCGGGGACGCGTGTCCTGCGGTTACAGGCTCTGAAGTTGGAGGAGGGGCCCCCAGCCAAGGAGTACCACCAGCCCCTAGACGCTGACAATGGCCCTCTGCGGACATCAGCAAGGAAGCAGGGATCTGTCCTTTGGATCCTGAACGGGCACGGAAGCGGATTCTCCCCTAGAGCCTCAGGCAGCCCGGGCAGCCCTGCCAACACCTTTATTCTGGCCTTGGGAGACTTTGACAGAGGGACCAGCCAGACCCACTGGACTTCTGACCTCCGGAACTGTAGATACTACGTTCGTGTTGTTATAAGGTGTTGATGTGTGTTATCAGTGACTGTAACTGATACGACCGACCGTTCTTTGTGCCTTAGCGATATGTTTAGGTATCTCATGGGCTCTTAGAACTTAATGGGGCCTCAGAAGCTATACTGAGACTGCCCTAGGGCAGTAAGTCCCCCTGTGGCCATGCGGCGCACTGGTTGATAGAACAAGATGAACTTGGGTACAGATCCTGATAACGTCACTCACTATCTATGTGGCCTTGATGAGTTTCCAAAATTCTCCGTGCCTCAGTCTCCCTATCTGTAAAATGAGAACAATCAGGGCAACTGAGGATTCAGTACCGTGATGCATGTGAAGTGCCCAGCCTGGCCCTGGGAATGCTCAGTGGACAGCAGTGGTTATAACTATCACAGCACCGCTGAGTGGTGGTTGTCTGGTCTGCTGAATCACCTCCATACTCGGGAAACTCAATCTTTTATGAGATGACCAAGGTAAAAACCTCCTGTCCCCACCTAGGATGTGAGCGTTCTGGGGTGGGTATCCGGAGAACAAGGTGCCTGGCCTGACTTTGGCACTGGCCCCTGATATGCCAGGTAGGCGTTGGTCCTTCCTCCTTCCCGGGCCTCAGTTTCCCCATCTGTGAAATGAGAGGGTTGACTCTAATCCCCTTCCGAGATTTGGGATTTCATGAATCTGTGAATTCAGGTCAGAGCTCCACTGTAGGTCTCATACGTAATTATTTTTTCTCAGGTTTACATATTTTTGAATAAAAATGAAATAAGACCTTCAGAATAACTGATGAAATACTTTTTGACCTAACATTAATATGTCTCATGGAAGGCAGGATAATGAATCAGGAAGATTAAAGACGTGGGGGAGCCCAGGAGGATAACCACTGGGCCGCAGCGAGAGGCAGAGGGGGAGGGGTGCTTGTTTCCATGTATATTTATTTACTCTGACATTAGTGCATTAAGCCGGTGCATAAGTAAGTTCACATAAAAACTCACAGTGGTGGAATATTCCTCTGCTCACACAGGCCACTCTCGTCATCAGAGCCTCCTAAGTGACATCAGAGGAGCTCTGCGTCCCCAAACCCATCCCAACAGCTTGAGCGACGAAGAGTCATCCTTCTTGGACAACCTAATTTGGGAGGAGGATGTGGGTGTCTAGGAGGGAGATCGATGGGGTGGCAGGGTCCCCAGGGTCCCCAGGCAGACCCTACCCTGGCTGCATTTGGAGCCAGGGCCCGACTTGGGTGGGCAGCCAGTGCCCCAGATGCCTCCTCTGCCTCACCCGGGTCCAGCCCAGGTCAGAGCATAGGTCCTGAGTCAGCAGTGGCTCAGCTCCCAACCTCCCTCCGTGTGTGGCCCTGGGCAGTGATGGAGCCCCCGTCTGTAAAACAGGGCCAAGGACACCCACCCCGGGGGTCGCAGGATGCTGGCGTGGCTCACTAAAGACAGGGGCACCCCTGTGGTTAGAATCCCCATCGTTGCTATGGTTACGGTGTCAGTGTCCCTGGACTTACCCCTTCCCCAGGGCATGGACTTCCCACCTCCCGCGGGCCTCTGGGGTGGGGGTCTCGGAGGATGAGTAAGTGCTTGCCACCAGAGCTGAGTACAGCCGACACTAATATTTAACAACCAGGTGCTGCCGGGGGATGGTGTGCGCGCACACACCCGCACGCACGCACGCGCACGCGCTCTGATCCCCTGGGGCTGCACATTTTGCAAGCGTGTTGCAGATTTAGAGAAACCTACCAGCCTACTTTGTGTGTTGAAGATGTTAGGCTCAAAAATCTGACACGGGAGGCACCAGCGCCTGGCTGAAAGTGCCCTCTGATTGGATAGGAGCTGCCAGCAGCTCTTCTGCTCAAACCCAGCCTGATCTCCTCCCACTCATCACGTGTTGTGTGGACACAGGCCCGCACACACGTGCACATGAGCTTGGAAGCCGAGATCCTCCTGTCCCAGCTGCTTGGCTGGGTTTCTCCTTTCCTCACTCTTTTTTTTCGTTCAGCAAGAAGATCGATACGTTAGGGCTCCGCATTCATACACTGGAATACGATGCAGCAGTGCAAAGGTATGAACTAGAAACATGCTCATGGATGCGGAACAATCCCCAAAGCTATAATTAAGTGACAAAACGAAGCTACAGAAGAATACACACGGACTTTCCTGGCGGCGCAGTGGTTAAGAATCTGCCCGCCAATGCAGGGGACACGGGTTCAAGTCCTGGTCCGGGAAGATGCCGCAGAGCAACTAAGCCCGCGCGCCACAAGTACTGAGCTTGCCCTCTAGAGCCCGTGCTCCGCAACAAGAGAAGCCACCGCAATGAGAAGCCCGCACACCTCAACAAAGAGTAGCCCCCGCTCGCCGCAACTAGAGAAAGCCCACGCGCAGCAACGAAGACCCAACGTGCCAAAAAATAAATAAACAAATAAATTTATTTAAAAAAAAAAAAAAGAGTACACACGGTGTGGTGCAATTTCTTTCTTTTTTTTTTTGTTCCAAACTCCCAATCCTTCCCTCCGCCTTCCCCTCCCCACCCCTCTCCTCCCTTGACAACCGCAAGTCTGTTCTCTATATTTGTGAGTCTGTTTTTGTTTCATAGATTTCTACAGAGTTTTCAAACATACAAAACAAATCTCTATACTGCTTACCGATACAACCACCTGTAGTAACATTATCAAGAAACTCACTGGAGGGCCTAACACCAAATTCTGGATCACAGTTACATCTATGGGATCAGGGTCCCCTCCTCACTTTTAAATTAAGCAGAAAAACAATATCAGAGTAGTTTAAGGGTTTAATAACTGAATTTGCAGTTTTCATAGCACACCTGTCAGCCCCCGCCTCCAAGCTGTTCACAGCCTGGTCAGGAGACACATCCCAGGCTCTGAATGTTTGCTGCAACAGCCTTTCTCTCTCTTCTTTTCATTAATAGACTTTATTTTTTAGATCAGTTTTAGGTTTACAGAAAAATTGAGCAGATAACACAGTGGACAGAGATCCCATACACCCTCTTCCACCCACAACTTTCCCTATCGTTTTATTCTTATTTTTTAAGTTTGCTTTGCCGGAACTTTTTTTTTTTTTATTAGATTTTAGCTTTCAGAGCAGTTTTAGGTTCACAGCAAAACTGAGCAGAAGGTACAGAGGCTTCTCCTATAGCCCTCCCCTCACAGCCTCCCCCAGTACCAGCATACCCCCGTTAGTGACACACCATCATCACCCAGACTCCACAGCCTACATTAGGGTTTACTCTTGATATTGGACATTCTATGGGTTTGGACAAATACATAATGACGTGTACCCACCATCACCGCCTCCTACAGAATAGTTTTGCTGCCCTAAAAGTCCCCTGTAACTGCCTTTCACCGTCAAGTCACTGGATCCAGGTAGGAGAGGTGTGGTCCGTACAGCCCAGCTCCTCGCAGGGTGATAAGGGGCTGGGACTCGAGGTGGTCTATGGAAGACTGCAGGTGGGAGACGGGGCATCCCGGGGAATTGAGCAAACAGATACTGAGCTTCTTGTAGGCACCCGGCTCTGTAAGAATCTGGGGTCAGGAAAATCTTCTGTCTGCTATAGAATCTTTTGCTCCCCTTCGTCAAATATCTGAAGATCTATAACCCATCTTTTTTCCTTTCCCTCTCTTTTCCTTGGCTGCCAGGGAGCTCAGAGTTACACTTAGCTTGTAACTGCAAACTATTTCATGTCTCGGTTTGGGTATAGTTATCTTAGTTTTTGACTCAATTTTTATCTTTCCTTTAACCATGCATGTGGACATTTGTGTTTTCACCAGAAAGCATCCCACCTGATTATAGGAAGAGAAGTGGTTTACTGTAAATCACTAAAATAATGCAGGGCTGGACGAAGTTCTCTGAGGACACAGGAGGAAAAGGAGGCACAGTCCTTGCTCTCAAAGATCCTCCGGTCTTTGTGGAGAAAGAAATGCGCCACGAGCAGGGCCAGAGCCCTAGACTGAACTGTCTGGACCAGATGCAGGGGTGGCTGCCTGCACATCCAATCTGGAATCCATGCTGTTGGGACGATTGGTCACGCCTGGCTGGGGTGAGTACCTGGTCCAAGCTAGGCTGACCACAGACCCCTCTCAGGACCCTAAGGTCAGCAGTAGCAGGAGAGGATGCCTCTGGCAGCGACGCCTCCCCAGAGAGTTGAGCGGTCGTTGCTGCTCCTGAGATCCCTGGAGCTGCCCCAGCTCCTGACTTTTCTGAGCCTGGCTCTCCAGTGTTTCCTTGGAAGCTGTGAGCTGCCCAAATCCCGCCAGCAAATCCCTTGTCATCTGCTGCTGTCGTTTTAGGTTGTGTGGCTTACGCCAGTCAATGCCAGCTTCTGTTGCTGGCAACCAAAGGGCTGTGCAGATCAGAATTCTGCTGTCCTTGCCAGACTCAGCAGAAAGGAGCAGCAGATTGCTTAGTGATGTCTGCCCTGAGCGCGGCATGACGAGTGACGGTCCATGTCAGGTATCGCCAACTTAGTTCCGGCCACCACCCCTCTATCTTCACTCTGGACTCGCAGCCTTCCTAGGAAGCCAGTGGGCCCTTTAGGGAGGCCGATTGCAAAGCCTGTCTTTGTAATTCAAGACGAGTCTACTGAATGTCCTTCCTGATGGCTAATCTATGCCCATATCCAAGTAGCTCTCAACAATCAGCCTTCTTGGCCTTGTCAACAGGGCAGGCCAGAGGATGGATTTAGGCAGCTGAACCCTCCTGCACTAACTCCCAGACATGCCAGGTCTCCCGGGGATGACTCCTTTCTCCCAATTCCCCCACCACTGGGGGGAAGATCCATGGTTCTGGGGTAGGGCGTGAGGGGCAGCCCTTCCCGGCATTGCAGCGGAGCCCTGCAAGTCCAGCCATCCTTCCTTGTTCCTAAGTCCCCTTGCTAACCCCAGCCGACGCAGAAGAGAGCCTGAGTTTGCCCTTGAAGACCGCCATGGCGACTGTGGCTGCCTGGGAATCCACTCCTCGGGTTGATGGATGCCTTTTTCTGGTGGGGCACCTGAGCTTTCCGCATAGAAGCCAAGACACGTGTAAAGCCCTTTAAGGGCACTCATTTACATGGCAAGTGCACAGATTACAGAATACCATATTTCACTGGCTTTACAGCAGGCCAGCGACTGGAGCCTCTCCAGACCTCGCGTCATTAATCTTGGGCCAGACCAGCCGGCAGATTGCGTTTTCTCATCCCTGACATGCCCTGCAACCATGCTGAAGAGTATCTCGTCTGGCTTTTTTCATTTTCCTCCTAACAGGTTCAATATTTTAACAAATCCAAGTGCCATATAACTGGAGGTGGTTTCCAGGAGACGGGCAGCGCTCTCCATACTTCTGCCACGGTAATTAATTTAGTGGCCCGTGAGTTATGGACGGCAGCATCTCCCAGCCCAGCCTTGTTCCCTTCCCGGTGTCGCGAGGCCTCCGAGTTCCTTTTATCGTGATGATGTCTCTGGTGGTGAAGACCAGGGGCTCAGGGTTCCAGGGGTTTCTGTGCCAAAGGGGGTTGTGGCACAGGGCCACCCAGTGACCCAACCAGCTCTTAGCGTGCCAGGCTCGGGGTGGTGCTCACCGGGGTGCAGGGATGAATCAGACACTGATGCCATCCTTGGGAGGTGGTGGGAGGTGGGTTACGGGGCGCCGGGCAGATGCAGTGAAGGGTGTGGATGGGGATCTTCCCCAGAGGGGAGCCTGGAACCAGGAGGGGGGTTGGTAACTGCTTCTCCCCATCTACCCGTGAAGAAACTGGGGCTCGGGGAGGAGAGGCAACTTGCCTGTGGGGCGAGGCTGTGAGGGGAGGGGCTGGGCCTTGAACTTCTGTGCCCACACGTTTGCTCCTGGTTTTGCTCAGTCTGTAAACCAACTGGGAGGGCCGAGAAGGCTTCCTGGTGCTACGGTGACCTTTGGAAGCTGAAGAGGAGGCAGTGAAAGGAAGAAAGAGTAAAAGCTTCCCAGGAGGAGGGTGCATGGCCGCTCGAGGCCTGTGGCCCCCAGGGACCAGCAAGGATTTGATGAGCAGGAAGTGATGTGGGCTCCCTGTTGCTAGGAAAGGACAGAGAGCTTGTCTCCCGAGCTTCTCCTGGTGTCACAGCTGCCAGGCACAGCCCACACTCCCAGCGCATCTGTTGCCCACCCGCCCACCGGAAGGGCAGCCTTAATGTTCAGTGACGGGAAGTCCTTAACCAGATCCCTGGTCGTCGCCTCTCCCACTTCCCGCGATGAGAACTTGAGCTGAGTCTAAAAGAAGTAGAAAGCACAGCCAACGCCCCAGAGCGATGAGGGCATCTTCACAGGGATGGGGCGGGCAGAGGGTAGGAAGGGTTCTGACCAGCAGGGAGAGGGCGGGAGGCTGGGACCAGCACCGCTGAGCCCACTTCACAGATGGGGGCCGAGGCAGCACGGGATGGCCAGGTAAACATTGAGGAGCCCCCCCGACGGACTCACAGGACCATCGGAGGGCAGGTCACCACCCCTAGGGCGAGGCCGTGGCACCAGGCGTCCCGCGGGAGGTGGCCCGTGCCAGCGGCTCTGTTGGTCCCACACAGGGTCCAAACTTCCCAGACTGCACACTTGGAGGGAGAACTCGGCCCGTCCCTGGAGCGAGAGGACTCTTATGCGTTTCATTTGTTTTTAATCTCATGTTAGTCGCTAATTTAAAAATTGCTTCCAGCAAACAAGCAAGACTGTGTCCACAATATTTTGGGGGGTGTTTTTCATCTTTTGCAGGACGTCGGGATGAACAATGACTCAGTATCCAAATGTCACACTTGGCTGGGAAACAGTTTCCATATGAACAGATATGTGGCTCTGCAACGCAAAAGCTAGCAGAAACGTGTGCTGAGGAGATAAAGAAGAGCAACAGCACGTATTTTCATGTTGGGTGAGTGTGTTTCCCTGAAATGCTGGGTTTAAATTCCGGTTGAGGACAATTCTCCCCTTTGGGGTCGTTAGCGAACCAACCAGCATTCCTTCCCCAGAGTCTGCTTTGCGGGAGTGCCGGAGCACCATAAGTTTGCCCCCACCCCCCCTCTCTGGGCTCAGGGAAGAGGCCCCACACCTGCCTTGGGTGGGCGTGGCCTCGCACTGGCCAATGACAACGAGACACCGGCAGGGGTGCTGCACGGCACTTCCGGAAGGACCGCTGCAGAGTCAGAGTGTGGTCTGGCATGTTCCTTGCCATCTTCTGTGATGAAGTGCAGACAAAGATGGAGCCTCCATCCTGCGGGTCCCTGGGGTGGAGCAGGTAGATCTCGTTCACCAGCCCCATGCTGCACACAGCACATCTGAGGGATGAATTCTCCCTTTTTTTGTGGGGGGGGGATGTTTGTTACTGCAGCATAACCTGGACTAGCCTGACTGATACAGTGTAATGCCTACAGATGCTTCAGGTTACAAGCACTGGGAGACATTGGGTTACACGAAGTCCAGTGGGAGAGGAGTGTTTCTTAGGGTGTCTACAGAGCAGGTGAGCGTCTGGAGGTTCCTTGATCAAGGGGCATGCTCTGAGAAGCACTGAGCCCACTGCCCACAGGTCACTGCCCTGGACCTCACCACTGGAGATAAACATCACCATTGCCACTTTACAGACAAGCAAGTGGGGTCACAGAGGGGAAGGGACTTGCTTGGTGTCACCATGGCAGCGCCATGACCAGCATCTGGACCTTGGCCCCCGACGTGGCTCTCTCTCCTTAGGGTATGTCACTCTGGGCTGTTCCTGATCTTGTGGTGACAGTTCCCTTTTGCAGCCTGACCGTCCTGCAGGCAGAGGAACCCAGTTTCATATTCCACTCTGGGGCTGTCCGGGTGATGAGGATGCCAGCGAGTCATCACTGAAAGCAAAATGAAGCTGTCCTGATACGACTGGCCACCCTTGCCGGGGTGAGCCGGGTGGCAGGGGCCAGGTGCACGGGAGGATGGACTCTGGCACCGTGGAGGGGCTGGGAAAACACAACACAAGACAGTCTTCCTAGGCCCCAGACATCGCTGGCCGGGCAGTGGGCACCGCACTGCCCCTGGGAGATATGAGACAGGAGGAAGGGGAGGAAGGGAGGGGGAGCAGATGACGCTGGCCACCTCCCCTCACCCCTGCTTGTACCCCTGCTCGCTCAGGGGTCAGCTCTGTGCCCCCAAATAGGTTAATTCATGTCCAGCCTGGGACCTGTCCTCGGCGGGGCCCCTGCAGGTCTGGGGGACGCTCTGCAAGGGCGGCAGCTCACAGGAGCCTGACTGCCCTCCAGCTCTGCCGGTCCTGAGATGGCCTTCCCGCTGGGCCCTGCCCCTGCTGGGGGCTGTGTGGCCTCAGTCACTGGGCGCAGCACCCTCTCACGTCCTGCAGGCGTGGCTGCCGGGCATCCCGGGGAGGGGGAGGCTGTGAAATCTCCTTGTCACCAGGTCCTAGGAGGGTGTATTTGCACAAATCTCAAGGTCCAGGCAGTGGAAGGGGGAAAGCGTGTTTGTCCCAAGTGACGGGGGGAACCAAGGGCCAACTGTGAGCTGTGCGTCGGGTGCAGGTTCACCTTGGAGGTGCCGTATGTCTGAGCTCCGCAGGACCGGGAGCTGTGGAAACGAGCCAGGTGATGACCAGGGTCCCGAGACCCTCTGCCGCTCGGACCAGCAGCTTCCCATTGCTGATCTGTGCGTCCGCAGAGGCCTGGTGGGGAACAGCCCCCGTCCCTCCCTCCCCTCCCTTCACCTGGCCACTGAGCGAGGGGTCAGGTGGAGGCCCACTCCACCGGGCTCTTCTGAAAATGGAGGGACAGGTCAGGCTGCTCAAGGGACAAGAAGACCAAGAAGCATCACAGCACATCCCCAGCAAAGGCAGGGACCCACCGTGAGCATGGGGCCCCACGTGCAGACCCTGAGTCCCGGCGCTGCATTTCCAGGGTGACATATCACCGAGTCCCCTCCTTTGTGACAGCAGGAAGAGGCTGGTGGCCGAGCAGATGTTTGCTCAGCTGGCAGGGGCGGGGCCTGGGCTGCCTGGGGCCACCTCTTGGGCCTTGGCTGCTCTGACCAGGGGACAGTCGGAACTCGGATAGTCTACCACCCACCGAGCATGGGCTCCCCTAAAGCCCAGAGGCGGACTGGCTCTCCAGCTGGCTCTCAGGCCCATGGGCCCATCACAGCCCACCTGCACCCCCTTCTCACATGGAAATATTGTCACTTGAACACGACCAATGACACGTTGAGCTGCCCAGGGGGCCAGAGCCCCGTGATGGCCCAGCTGGGCCTTTTGGCGAAGCCGCGTGTTTGGGGAGGAGGGCTCCGGTGAAGACTTCTGCCGGCTGCTTCAGCCTCCCAAGGCTGTTGGCCGGGCTTTGAGGATCCAGGCAGTGGGTCTCAACACCTCTCCTCGAGGGTGGGCGAAGCCAGACAGCAGCTCAGCCTCTGGGGGTGCAGAGTAGGTCGGGGGGAACGGGGTGACAGGGCAGGACGACCGCACAGCCCTGCAGTCAGGAGGGACTGCGTGTCTGTTCTCTGACCAGCGAGATGTGGGCAGAAGTGATGCCGCAAACAAGAGCCCTGCGGCTGGGCTCGCCTCCAGCTCTCCCTCCATCAGGACTAGGTCCAAGGACTCTGAGGGGTCACGGCAGGTCACCAGGGAGGAAGGAGCTGCCAACTGAGCTGTCATCTGGACCTCCCACACTGGCCGGTGTGTTGAGTGAGAAAGGACTTTGTCTTAAGCCTCTGAGGTGGGTGTGGGGGGGGAATGTTTGTTACACCAGCTGCCTACTGACTAATACCTACTCCTTATGGGCCATGCACAGAGGGTCCCCTGGGGGTGTTGGAGTGATTGCCTCTGAGTGGAAGTCATGATGGTACAGCCGCTGGGAGAGGGCTGGGGTGGGGCTGGTGGCAGTGAGGGGCGAGGAGACACAGCCCAGGTGGCCCAGAACAGGTCTCATCAACAACCTCTGTTACTATTCTGAGTCTCATACCTTCCGTCCAAGCAGGCAGGTCCCGCAGTAAAGATCTCTGGGACACAGGGTCCGTGCGCTCTGACCCCTGACCCCGACCCCCAGCCCCGCCCTGACCAGCAGCTGGCTTTGGGTAACAGCCCTTTGTGACTCAGTTTCCCTGCCTGCACAGGCTGTGGGGGGATTAGTGCTGGCTCCAGGCTGGGTCCGCCCATCCCAGCCAGACCCTGAGGCCGACTCAGATGGGGGAACAGAGCCAAACTCCCCTGCCCACTGCCTATGTCCCCTCAGGACACTGGGGCCATCTTGGTACAGCCATTATCACCCCTTTTGAAGACACGGAGAAACTGAGGCCCAGGTCAACGAGTGGCACTGTCAAGGTCACACATCAGCGTGAGCTGGAATTCACCCCCACGTCCCATGGGAGTCCTAGGACCCCAGAGTCAGACATGCTGAGGTCCCATCCGGGATCTGCCCCACGGGCTGTGTGAGCTCAGGCCAGTGGCCTACGTGACCTGAGCCTCAGTTTTCTCACCTGTAAAATGGGGAAACGATGTAGAAACCAGCCTCCAAGATGGTCCCAGTGACCCCACCTCCTGGTATCACACTTGCCAGCCCCCTTCCCACTCTGTACCAGGGTCGGTCGTGTGACCAACGGAAATCTGCAGAAGGGGTGCTCCGTCCCCCGAGATTAGGTTATAAAAGGCACTGTGGCTCTACCTTGGGTGGCCGTATTCCCCCTCTCTCAGATGGTGCGTGCTGGGCAGGCCAGCTGCCATGCTGTCATTACCGCCCTGGGGGAGAACTGGGCCTCCTGCCAACAGCCATGTGATTGAGCTTGGAAGAGGCTCCTCCAGAGCCACTCAAACCTTCAAATGAGTCGGCGCTGGCTCCCGGCCTGACTGCCACCTTCTGAGAGACCCTGAGCCCACCTGAGACCACCCAGTAGGCCACAGAGATTGAGATATGATTGTTTTTTGTTGTCTTCTGCAGCCAAGACTTGGCGGTCACTTGTCACCATTGCTATAGCCGTAGGTGACTAATACCCACCCACTGGATGGAGTGGTCGTGAGGATTACCCATGAGGGTATGGGGAAGCCCGGCTCCCAGCCGGCCCAGTGCCACGTGGCCCACCGCAGCTGCCTCTGCGCTCTCACGGCGCTCGCTAAGCCTTACAACCCAGGAACCCAAGAAGCCGCACGCTTATTTGGCCAAAGTTGGCCCTTTTCTCTCTTCTCCAGTGCAGCTCTGGAATTTGGGTGATTACCAGAGCAGACGGTGGGGAGTTATTAGGAGCCATAACTGGGATGCTGGTGCTTGGAGGAAGCTGGGGAGATTTACAAGTGGCAGCTGTCAGAGGCAGGCGTTCTGCGACTGCAGCACGGCACGCAGTCCTCTCCTCCTGCCTTTGGAGAAGCTCAGCCCTTGCGTCTGCTCCCTTCAGAGCAGGTGGAGGCGGAAATCAAATTAGTCTGCATGTTTCTGCTGCTGATGGTTTTACACAAAGCCATCTCGTTTGCTCATTTTTAATCCCTTCCTTCCATTTTTAAACAGTGGGCAGCTAAGTGGAGCTCGAGTGCACATTCTGGGATCACGTGCAGGCTCCTTGCCAGCCTGATCCCCTCTCTCAAGCGTCCCTTCCAGCCGGTGGGGAGGAGGGCTGCAGGCCTGCAGGGGCAGAGGAGAGCGGGCAGCAGAAACCAGAGCCTGGAGGACAGATCTGGAGGGCGTGATGGGGACCGCGAGCGCATCAGAAACGGGGTGGACCTTTGGGACCATGTGCACTCCACGTTCACGATATTCTTCAAGGGTCCTGGGATCCCCTCCCCCATAGCTTAAGCACTCCCGGTCAGAGCTATTCACTCAGCAAACCGCACTGACCTCACACAGTGGGCAGGCCTCCTTCCCAGCCTCCCGTGGCTGTGGCTACAGCACTCGGGAAGGCCTCAGCCCAGGGCCTGGCCCCTGAGAGGGTTCAAGAAACTCTCACTATGATTATTTATAACAACCAATAAATGAAAGGCCAGCACCCCCGCCCCCGCCTCAAACGCGGGAGACCACCTCTGACCATGGCAATCAGGGTGTCTCGTGGGAAAAACGGGGTCTAGGCTTGGCTTTGTGGGGTGTGAGGCAGAATGAGGGGCCCAGATGCAGTGACGGCACCACGGAGGGCGGAGAGGAAGGGCGGGCGACAAAATCAGAAGAGGCAGGACTGATCAGCTCCCGCTTCGGGAGGGGGCTGACTGTGGAGTCCTTGAATGGCAGCCCAAGCACGTGGCCTTCGTCCCCAGGCCTCGGGAGCATTGGAAGGCTTTAGAGCAGCAGAAGGACGTGGTCCAGGCTGTGCGTTAGCAAGCCGAACACTGCCGCCATGAAGAGGGATTACTGAAGGAGGACACAGAGACCGGCGAGGGGCTGCGTGCGGCAGGTGCCCAGGGAGAGAGAGAGAGGGGCGTGGACCAAGGCTGGAGGTGGCAGGCCCTGCCAGGTGGGTGGGGCCTCAGCAGGGATGCGCTGTGAAGGGGGAGTGGCAGGGCGCGGCAGGGGTGTGGGCGCGGCAGGGTGTGATGGGGCGTGGCGTGGGCGTGGTTATTGGAGGCGGGGCAGAGGTGGCAGTGGGCTCGCTGGCTGGGCTTTCCTTTCCCTGACGGCAGCATCTCAGCTGTCCTCCGTAACCTGCCTCCGTAACCTGCCTGAGAAAGGCAGAGGGGCCGAGGTGGGCGGACAAGAGCCGGGCCTGGGAGCAGCTGGGCTGGGGGAGGAGCCCCTTGACTTACACAGAGGACGGAGCTCTGCAGCCACTTGACCAGGCAAGTGGTCCCAGCATGGAGGCGGCAGTTGTAGCTCTTTAGCTAGACACGGTGAAGAGGATGAAATCAAGGCCTTAGTGATGGGTAGCGCTCAGAGTCTGCGAGTGGGTTGACAAGTGTAGGCGGTCCTTCCTGTGCCCCAAGAAAGCACAAGAAAGTGGCGAGTAAGGGCTCACGTCAGGGCGGGGGTCGCATGCACTCCAGGAGGCCTGTGCTGTGTGCGGCTCAGGGGAAGTTAGGCCCGGAGTCAAGGAAGGTTCCAGAGGAGGGAACCCTGGATGGTCTCTGAGGATGAGGAGGGGTTTTCCAGGCGGGCGTGGAAGGCAGAGGCAGGATGAACACCCGCGCTTTGGGGAATGGGCCCACAGATGGGTGGGGCTGTGGGCTTGCAGAAGGGGGACTCACGGGTGATACAGAGTCTCGGGGGTCCCAGGCAGGGCATCAGGGCCGAGAGTCGGGCTCTGGCAGCTGCATGGGCTGTGGAGCAGTGGGGGCGGGAAGCATGGCCCCCGGGAGATAGCTCAGGGGCCCTGGCACTGCCCACATCCCGCCGGGCCTGGCTCACCCTCTCACCAACCTCCACCGCTGCCCACTGCTCCTCAAGCCTCTCAGGCCTCCAGAGTGCTGGCCACCACCGCTTCTGCAGTTGGGGTCTGTGTGCAGTGGCCCCTTTCTGCGCCAAGACTGCGGTCCTTGGACCCACTTCAGGAGAGCTTCCTCCGTGAAGAAGGGACTCGTGACACACTGAGAGCAGAATCAATCCCAGGGCGTGGCACATAGTTGGAATTAATGCTACTTTTTTTCTTTTTAAAGTGATAGTACCTAATAAAAGGCGATTTGTTAGGGAAGTCACGTTCCTTGAATCAAAACCTATGTGTCATGATCACAAGATTCAAGGGCAGCTTGGCCTCCCACCTGGTTTGATCAGGACATCAGGCTTGGAGACAGGCCGGCAGGGAGCGTCAGGGCATCTGATTGGGCCCCCAGAGTCTGGAGCGGGCTGGCTTTCCCGGGATAGTGGGTGGGCTGGATGGAGGCAAGCTCCCATCCCCCACCCCCAGGCCCCCGCATTTCTCACCAAGTTTTCACCTTTTAAGAGAGCACAGGGAGATCAGCTCGGTGCTTTGTGACCACCTGGAGGGGTGGGATAGGGAGGGAGGGAGATGCAAGAGGGAAGAGATATGGGAACATATGTATATGTATAACTGATTCATTTTGTTATGGGGCAGAAACTAACACACCGTTGTAAAGCAATTATACCCCAATAAAGATGTTAAAAAGAAATAAAGTAATGAATTAGGAGAATGCGAGAAGACAAAAAAAAAAAAAAAAAGAGAAGGGACTATTTTTAACCAGCCTGTCAACACCCCTGTAATTATTTATTTTTCACACTGAAAACTGACAAAGATGCTACATCTGAGGCAGCATAAAGCCTCCTTAACAGCATGGAAGAGGGGGGCGTGGAATGCAGCTGGAAGAAGACACATTCTGAGAGGAGGCCCTCCAAGGCGGGCTCTGGAAGATGCAGTGAGGCGCTCGGAGAAGGGATCGAACTCTGTCCTGTTGCTTTGACGTCTGGAGGGATGCACAGGACTGATGTGCCACGGGGGAGGTGATGCCCTCCCAGGGCTGTTTAGGGTCCAGGGGCAGGCGAGGGGGTGATGGCTGCCCCAGCTCTGGACTCTGGACTGGGGAGACGGCAGGGGGACACTGAGTCTCTGAGACACGAGACACGTGACACGTTTCTTCAAGAACGGAGGTGAGGAGTCACCCTGGCCCTGAGAGCACAGACCTGGGAGTGTCTTCAAGACCAAATTCCTTCCCTGATTCCTGCCGGGGGCCCAGAAAGCCCCTGATGCCAGCCCCAGAGGTGCAGCTTGCCCTTGTGTAGGTTGCACTCCGGTCAGGGCACCCACTGACCACCTGATGCCTGGAGATCGATCCCCTTGTGGGACGTGCCACTGAGCACTCCAGGTACCCAAAGTGGCCCAGGCTGCCTCGGGATGAGGTGAGCAGGTGTCTCCAGAGATGCCTGGAGAGCCGGCGTTGGCCCTCCTGGAAGTACGGTGCAGAGAATCCGAGCATCATAGGGGATGGCGGGTCGGTGGGGAGGATGGGGGAGGGGTTTGACCGGAGTGCCCTGAAGGTCCTTCCCAGCCCTGGGTTCATGATGGGCCCAGACTTCTGGAAACCCTGAAAAGATGAGAAAAAATGACTAATCGATGCTGGAACTCAGATTCCCCTCCCCCTCCCCTTCCCTCCCCCACTCCAAGTGTGCTACTCGCATCTTTCAGCCTGGTCTTCAAACAGCTTCAGGATTCAAGGGCACTGAGTGCTATGCACGCGGCAGGCTGTTCAAAGACGCTTGCTGAAGCCTTCCCACTGTTGACGAAAACTTGATGAGTTCTCTATTTAGCTAAACCCGGTCTGTGCCTCCCCTACCAAGCCAGTGCATCTGTGTCACAATGATGTACCCAGACCGTGATTGTGGCCCAGTGTCTCTGCTCATTCAGTGGACACCTCCAGGGGAAGATGTGACAGAAAATAACCAGCCGGCCAGACAGGGAGCGGGGACTCCTTGCCTCCGACCTCAGCTGGTCCCGTGACCCCAGTGGCTCCATCTGAGTCACCGAACCAGCCTAGAGCTCCCACAGCTCATCCTGAAATTCAAGAGCTTCTAGAACAGCCCCACCAAGGACGATGCAGGAGCCTGGACTAGAGGACCAAGCAGGTGCCTATCGGGGCTCTGCTGCTGGCTAGCTGGGGATGACCTTCTTTCCTGGGAATCTAGTACCTCATTTCTGAGATGAGACCATCAGAGTGGTTCTGCAGTTTCTTCAAGACTGCAAGCCCCAAAGGCAAGACCCTCGTCTTCTTCTTTGCCCTGCAGTCCCCCCCCGGCAAGCAGTAGGGCCCCGTGCGGGCGTTCTTCTGGGCTGCGTCGGCTGCAGTGACTGCGGAACTCTATCCTCGGCACTTGCACCCACACTGGCTCCTTCTCCACAGACACTGCTCTGGGGCCAGGCCGCTCTCCAGGGCAGCCGTTCTCCATGCCGTAACCCAGCCCGGGGCCTGCATGCCTCCCAAGGTGGGGAAGAGAGAGATGGAAGGTAACCACCTCCACCTGCAGCGACTGCTTGCATCTTATTGGCCAGAACTGGCCACATGACCCCACATCCCACATCCCGTCTGGTCTTCCACCTCTCAGGCCCCAGGAGGAGGACTAAAGACTGTCTCTGCCTCTTACGTTTCTCTCAAGTGAGCAAATAAATGAAAGCTTGCCCAAGGCCTGGTGGGTGGCCGTTGGTGGGATGAGGCCACGACCAAGAAGGCAGAGTGATTGTTTAAGTGTTGCTTAATTCCAGGAGCGCTTTGTCCTTTAAACACATATGAGATGCCTTATAACACTTAAATTAACTCCTCATTTAGGACAGCATTTTAAAGGCATTTCCGAGCGAGTGAGCCAGCACTGGGCTTTGGGTGTCTGGTTGGTCCTGGCCTCAGGGAGAGATGCTGTCTCGTGATCCTGCAGCCCACGGGGTGATGGATTGCTCTGAGAGAGCGCGACTGACCCTGGGCAGGGGGCAAGGAATGAGGTTCTCATGATGGATGACCCAAGAGGCTGGTTTAATTTCCCACCATTACCTGCCACTCTGCGGCCGGCGCCTGCGTCGTTTCCCAAGCTCTGTCCATCCATCAAGCAAACATGAGGTCAAAGGTGCTCCTCATTTCTTTGTTGGAGGAGATGGTGCTGGGGGGAGGGAAGGGGGGA
>NW_020175018.1:17124151-17143618 GCF_003031525.2 Neophocaena asiaeorientalis asiaeorientalis
CTTCCCTCCGGACGGGGCTGTATTCCTCCCTCATACGGTTATTCCAAAAAGGGGCACCGTTTTTTCTCCCTACCCACCTGAACCCTCCCTGGTGGAGGTGTTGCGTTTGTGTGTGTGTTTTGAAGTGTGGGTAGAGAGCAGCCAGGGAGAGCAGAAGGGTGTCCTATATGTTAGTGACAAAGCTGTCTCATCACTGGCAGGGGCTGGCGCCTCCTCCCTCCTGCCCTCACCCCTCTGCGCTGGGCCCCTCCTCCGAGCACTTGGTCCATCTGGGCAGGGGCATCCTTGGCCTGTAAGGTCATGCCGAGTCCCTCAGTGCGGTGCCAGCAAGTCTGATGCCCCAGATGATTCACCCCAGCCTGCCACACTCCTGCCACAAAGGTGTCAGTTGCCTGCCTTTAAAAATAGCTCTATTGTTTTCTTCTGATTATAACACAAATCTATCGTTATTGCAAAAAAAAAGTTCAGAAAATTCAGAAAGTTGAAGGAGATTGTCACCACCCCCCCAACTAGCGACCACCCTGCGAATCCATCGTTATCGCAAAAACAGTTCAGAAAATTCAGAAAGTTGAAGAAGGAAACAGTGACCATCCCCCAACCCCCATAGAGAGCACCCCGTTTCTGAGCAGAAAGATGTGCATGTGGGCACAAGCCCAGGCTGTGCACTTACTGTGTTATAACCAGCTGTTTCCCACTTCCGAGTTCTGTGACATCGTCCACGTCCACAGATGCTGAGCCTTGAATCACGTTCTTGGCTATACCGAGCCACTGCTAAGAACCCAGTTTCCAATCGGGCTGGGTGTGACCTTGGGTGCGGCAGGGAACGCTCCCAGAACAGCCCCCACCTCTGACCACGGCTCCAGGCTTCAGGGAGACGATGCTCACTTGTGCACAGGGTTTGGCCCAGACCTCAGGCCGCCGGCATCCTCTGTGCCCCGAGTCCTGCCAGCCCCCCGCTGTGATTCCCCTGCACAAAGTGCAGATCAATGCACCCCATTCTGCTGAAGGCTGATGAGCTGTTTTCAGTTTTCCTCCTGTAAACATCACAGCAGTGGCCATCCTTGATGTTGGGTCTTTGCTTGCTTGACTGATTTAGCTCTAAGATAATTGCCTACAAGAGGAGCTTCTCCGTCCCTGGGTCCCTCTTTGTACGATTCTGTTTTGTTTTGCGGTACGCGGGCCTCTCACTGTTGTGGCCTCTCCCGTTGCGGAGCACAGGCTCCGGACGCGCAGGCTCAGCGGCCATGGCTCACGAGCCCAGCCGCTCCGCGGCATGTGGGATCTTCCCGGACCGGGGCACGAACCCGTGTCCCCTGAATCGGCAGGTGGACTCTCAACCACTGCGCCACCAGGGAAGCCCTGTTCCACTTAATAGTCGTTAACCCATTAGGCCCTGGCCCGGGCACCTCCCTGGGTCGTGGGGAATGCTGACCAGTGCCACGAGCTTCCCATCTTGAGCGGGCCCCGTAGCCCACCTGGTGCCTGTGGGCCGTTTGACCACACCTGCCCCTCCCCCCACTCTGGGTGTGGGTCCTGCCAGCCCTGCTTGACGGCGGCGCCTCAGGGGCAGGCACTTGGCCTTGCTCATCCCTATTCCCTCTCAGGTCTGGACTCTAGCAGAGTTAAGGGGAGACCAACTATTGGCCATCAGTGTTCAGCTGCCCATCAACCCTGATGCGCCAGCCCCGGTGTCCCTGGAACCTTCTACCCAGCGGCCGTAAGGGTGGCTGTGTCTGCGCTTCCCCGGCTGGCTGTCCTCCACCCAGCGTGGAGTAGGGTCTTCACGATCATGTACCGAAGGGGTCAGTGTACAGATGAGGTCTACACGTGCGATGCAGGTGTTCCTTCTGCACGCCACCGAGACCCACCCAGGCTCTCCCTGGGCCGCCGTGGAGGACGCGCCTCGGAGCCCTCGGACACCAGGGAAGGCGGGGTCAGCCCACCTCGGCCTCACAAACCCTGTAGCTGGAGCAAGTCCACCTGGTAGCCCTTGGCCAGCCCTTCTCGCACCTCACCCTCGGACACGCCCACCGCGCCCGCCAAGCGCTGCCCTCACTTGCCCGACGGGCTCTCCCTCTGGCCGGACTCTGGCAGTTAAGCCGTGCCCTGGAATGGCCCAAGCGTCATCCTGCTTGTGTTGCCAAGGATCGTGCTGCTTTGCCTGCCATTTGCTTTTATCACTAGATAACAGTCATAGCTGTCACTGGTCATGTGCTCATTAACGGGCTAAGCGCTCTCTGCAGCCCAGGCTTGAATCCTGAGAAGACGCCTGCAGGGACGTTATCCTTCATTCTAGTTTAGAAATGGCATCCAGAGGGCTGTCCCCCAACCCTACCCCCAAAATCCCGCATCCGGAAGGGAGGATCCGGATCCCGGTCTGTGCCCAGCTCTCTCTGCTCTCTGAGGGAGCGGCTGGCACAGTGACCTTAAGCCTGGCTTGTGTCCTTCCCAGATGCAGGCTGAGGCACACAGCGGTGGGGCTTCCGGGGTGGCGGGTCAGTGTGAGGCCGCGGGGAGTGGAGACCAAGGGGCAGGTGTGTCTCCAGCCAAGGGGCCGCACTGCACAGAGACACCTGTGCCCACTGCTCACTGCAAGGTTGAGGAGGGGAGGCGTGGCCCTAAGACCCATCTCCAGACAGTGATCCTGGACCCTGGCCGACCCCTCCTCCCTGACAGGAAGGCTTGGTCCTTAGGGAGACCGTCCTTCCGGCAGGACTCAAGTGGATCGGACCCAGACGGCACAACCCCAGCTGCACGCTGGAACCTTCTCTCCCAGCAGAACTTAAGAACGACGTTCCCAAGTCATCCCCCGTGTCGCGTCGGGGGTTGTACTGCCCGCAGCTCCCTGGGTTCCAGACTCGTGAGCACCACGTAGCCCCGGGAAGCCCAGCCTCGGAAGCCAGAGCTGGAGACCCACAGGTGATCCTCAGCCCTGGGCCAGCTGCTTGCCACCCGCTGCGCCCCCCAGCGCCGTCAGCTGCCAGACGGCCGGGAGCCAGGCTGCCCGGGGACACGGTCACTCCCCTCCAAGGAATAAGGACACTGGTGGGCAGACAGGTGAGAACGTTTCACTGAGTCCCGGGGACCCCCCAGGCTGCTTGCGGGCCAGGCCAGGTGTAGTGATAGGGAAAGCTGGGAGAGCAGCAGTGGGAAGCCCCCCGCTGAGGGCAGCGTCCCTCCCTCCTGTGCGGAGCGGTGTCAAGACTTTTTGTTTTTGCGGAGAGAATCACAGCGTCCTTCCCCCGGCTGGGCTTGCACGGGCAGCGGTCACCATGCACACCAGGCACCATGTGGGCTCTGGACACGCTTCCCCCCATGTAGCCCCCATGACCACGTGAGACGTCTTTCGCGGATGCGGAAATGGAGGTTCGGAGAGGTGGGAACTCGCCCAAGGGCACGTGGGTCGGCAGCAGGATCCCAGGTGGAGGAAGGGCCACACCAACGTTCAGCGTGCTTGGTGGGCCGAGTCAGGGCCACAGGGGCTCTCGATGGGCTGGACAGGACGAAGCACCTGTCATCACTCGACCTGCCGCAGAGCCCCGCTCTGCTCCTCCGGCACCGACGCCCTGCAGACAGGAAACTGAGGCACTCCTGGAGGACGTCATGGTTGGGGCAGAAAACTCAGAGCGGTCAGGCCACCGTCCTTTCAGTGGGGCACGAGCAAAGGCATATGGATCAGGAGTGAAGAAGTGTCCAGCCGAGGAGCGGCTGAGCACATCTGACATGTGATTTGGGACTCTATTAGGCTGTGGTCTCCCCATAGCGCCAGGCACAGGGCTGGGGGTGGGGCGTGTGCTGAGGCCTGGACCTGCGTTGTCAGGAAACATCACTGTGGCTCCTCTGGTTCTGGTTATGCAGCCCCCGAGGGCTGGGAGTACTCGCCGAGCCCTGCCCTGTCCCCGGGATGCAGGAGGCTGAGAGGGACATTGCGAGGCGGGGGTGGGGGGAGGGTCTCTGTCCCCTGGGGCTTCCGGCCCACCTGGAGGCGCCAGGCACACAGGTGAGTCAGCAGCACGTGGCGATGTATGAACCAGTGCCCAGCGCTCGAGACACGCTGGGGGCAGGTTGTGTACGTCCCTGAGCAGTGACATTCCTGTGATCACACGGCGTCCTGAGGACAAAAGTTGTTCCCGGTCAGAACTCTGCTGACGGATCACTTATGCTTTGATAGTCCTCCAGGAAGGGGAATGACAATGGCTGTCCTTCACTTGTCCGGAACCGAAGAGGGCCGCTGGTCTTCCAGAAAGAGAGAAAGAGACAGAGAGAGACAGAGAAAGAGAGAGAGAAGGAGAGAGGGAGATAGACACTGAGAGATGGGGAGGGAGGCGAGTATTCATTTTAACTTGCCAGGGATGGCAGTGAGGGGCCCAGGGTCTCTTGGACACTGGAAGCTGAGCTGGGACCAGGCCTCCAGGCTCCCACGTCAGGCCAACCACACTGGGGTGGGTCCCTGCTTTCCCAGAGCTCACTCTTTAGTGGAAAAACATACTAAACAACTACCTTACAAATAGCTTTTACTGAAATGATCATTAAAAAAAAATCTTTTATGTCATATAATTTTACAGTTACAGAGAAATTACACAAACAGTACAAAGTACTCTCATATACCATTGTGTTTTCTCTCTCCCTCTGTCACTACACACACACACACACACGCAGACACGTCCATACCATTTTCCGAACTATTTGAGAGTAAGTTGGAAAACCACGTGGCTGGCCCTTTGCCCTCAATGTCAGCACTGAGCAAGGACCGCTCTCGTATAATCACAGAGCAATGATCAAAACCGGGAGACCATAGCTCTCGCTGAGGCACAGTCCATATTCAAGTGTGTCCAGCTGGGCTGTGCGTTCTCGGGAGGTCCACCCAGAAGTGAGGTTGTATCTTTCTCAGTGCATCATCCCAGGAGGTGGATGTTGTCTCTTCAAGAAATTAAGAAAAGAAAAAAAAACATCTCCTTGATGGTAGCCTCCATATTTACCACACTCAGTGCTCTTCTCTCCCCACTCCAGATGGGAATATCTGTCTAGAATCAATTCCTTCATCCCAAAGAACCTTCTTTAATATTTCTTATAGCGCAGATGACGAATTCTCTCAGTTTGTGTCTACCTGCAAATATCTTTTTCCGTCTTCATTTTTGGAGGATATTGTCACCGATATGTCCTCAATCCCATACTTTCTGTTCCTCATCACTTCTGGTAAGAAACCAGACATCATCTATATCTTCATTCTCTTGCAGACAATGAGTCTGCTTTGAAGAGCTTTTTCTTAATCTTTGATTTTCAGTGATTTGATTATGATGTGTTTAGGAGTTGTTTTCTTTGTATTTCTTCTACTTGCAGTTGGCTGATACTCTTGAATCTGTAAGTTTTCTGTTCTTCCCAAAATTCGGTGAATTTTTGATCATTAGTCCTTCAAGTTTTTTGTTTCTGGACCGTTCTCTCTCATAAGGAGATGTACGTTGAACCTCTTGATATTTTCCCACTGGTTGTGGAGGCTCTGTTCATTTTTTTCAATGTTTTTTCTGTCTCCCCTTCAGAGAGGAGATTTTCTATTGCTCCATCTTTGAGTTCGCTCCATCCAGCAAGTGTCACAATTTCACATGTTGAGCTCTTTAGTCCTAGAATTTTCTTTTTATTCTCTTTTATAATTTCCATTTGTTTATTGAGATATCCCCAATTCATTTTTTTTTTTGCAGTACGCAGGCCTCTCACTGCTGTGGCCTCTCCCGTTGCGGAGCACGGGCTCCGGACGCGCAGGCCCAGCGGCCATGGCTCACGGGCCCAGCCGCTCAGCGGCACGTGGGATCTTCCCGGACCGGGGCACGAACCCGCGTCCCCTGCATCGGCAGGCGGACTCTCAACCGCCGCGCCAACAGGGAAGCCCTCCCCTATTCATTTTTGATGAAATAATTTTCTTTGTGTCCTCAAATATATTTATATTAGCTGCTTTAACTCTTTGTCTGTTATTTCTAACATCTGGGTCTTTTCAAAGCCAGCCTCTATGAACTGTGTTTTTCCCCTGCTTATAGGTCACACTTCCTTATTCACGTGTCTAGTCATCTTTGTTGTATGCTTGGCATTGTGGATAAGACGGTGTTGAGAGCCTGGACATGGTTGTCTTTCTAGGGAGGCTGTTGAGTCTTGTTCTGACAAGCAGCTCATTTGCTGGCAGATCAGACGATTCTCAGGCTTGGGTTTGAGTTTTATTAGATATGTTTACAGAGATTCTTTCTCTAGGGCTAGATTAGTCCTGCTCCTAAGGCATAGCCTTTCTGGGGCGTCGGTTGAATGCCTGGGAATTTCAACAGGGTTTCTCCGTTCCTGCTGGTCATACAGATTATCTCCCTAAACGTGCAGCCAAGTATTCAGACGACGTCATGGGACCCCGTGTGGATTTTGGAGGCTCCTACTCACGCACTTTCTACCTCTCCTGTACTCTGCCCCCAGCTGCAGCTACCTCGCCAGCCCCAAACTCCAACCCCTGCCTCCCCAGCTCAGAGAAGCCACATTTTCTGCCTGAGCAGTCACCACACATCATGGAAGAAAGGAGGACTCCATGAACAGAGTCCAGGCGGGACCACATGGGGGTCCAGAAAGTACCCCAGACAGGAAGCCAGCGACTGTGGGACTCACACTGTACGCTCCTCCCCTCTCAGGATCCCGGTCCTGCTGCTGTCAAGGCTGAGAAACTTTGTCCAGTTTTGTAGGTGTCTGCAGCAGTAGGGCTAGTCTGGCACCATCATGGCCAGAAGTGGAAGTCCTCCACAGTGAGTCTTAAGTTACTGTTTTGGTCAGTGCTGTGAAGGAGAGAAAGCAGGGTGCTTTGTGAGGTGCAAAGAAGTCGGAGGCTCAGGAAGTGTTCCCTAAAGATCTGAAGGGTCTGAGCTGAAACCTGAAGGCGTGCGTGTACGTGCGTGTGTTCTGCACACGTGTGAACTTGCGTGCACGTGTGAGGAGCAGAACCACAGTGTCAGCAGAGGAGCGGCACCTATGAGATTTCCTGTGTTGGGAAAGTGGTGGATGTGTCCCCGAAGCTGAAGAAAGGTCAGTGTGAGTGGCTCCGGTGCTTCCGAAGTGCCACACCCAGCGTGGGTGGGAGACAGGGTATAGAGCCCCCTCACCTGTCAACCACCACCTGCCCCCCCCCCAGCCTCGTCCACTTATTCCAGCGTGCCTCTTAGCATTTCCTATGTGCGTGTGACATGGAAAAGGAGGTTGGGGACCCTGGGAAAAGGCATAGGTGGAGGGAAGGAGCCTGGATGGTAAGACGGCAGGCATCTGAGAGCACACGGGAGCCATGGAAGCTGTAGAGCAGGGAGGAGCCCAAGCAGGCGTGTGCTTCTGAAGGCCACTGGCTGAAGTATCCCTGGTGGCCCCACAAAAGGCTCAGGTGCATTTGGGTTAGGAAGCTGGTCTCTCACTTTGTGCGATTCCCCAGGGAGCTCCCGGCCGCTCCCTCCAGGTGCTCACCTGAGCTTCGTGGCCCCAGGGTGGACTGTTCCATGAGTAATAGTTTTTCAGACAAAGAAACCCAAGGTCCTGGGAGGTGAACGATTCACGGGCACTGTCTCCAGGCCTCAGGGGCACTTCATCGCCCGTGACCAAGGTGCCCCAGCTCCACCGGTGCACACGGCCCCTCCCTTCCCAGCGGGATCCGTGATACTATAGACTCTGGTGCTCGGCAAGGAGTGATGGGTATTCTAGCACCAGTTCTGTTCTGCTCCCAGGTGCTGGCGTCGGGGCAGAAAGGCCCAGGTCACAGGCTCATCAGGGCCTTACAGACCGTCGCTGGTCGGTCTAGACGAGGGAGCCTGCCCCGGCCAGCTGGCCCCTGAGACCTCCTCCCGTGGGCTGTCTGGGGTCTGCCCCATCTCTGTTGGACTTGGGAATGAGTGTGGCCATACATGCCTGGGGTCAAGGGTTGGAGGAGGCCGTGTTCACAGTGGGAGCATCAGACGGTAACTCGTGGGTCCTTCTGGGACTTGCATGGGGCCACAGGCCCACTTCTGAGCCTCCCTCCTTCACACAGCCTGAAAACAGGCTTAGTGGAGGGTCTCTCTGAGGCCAGGGGAGACCTGGCTTAGATGACCCCTGAGCATGGGGCAGTTATGGGAGTTTCTGCTGAGCTGGAAGCCACCGTTGGCAGTGCCTCAACACCTCCAAGCTGAGAGTTCCCGGGCCCTGGCCGCCGGGGTGTGACGAGGAGGCCGTGTCCTGCCCCAGGCACAGATGGGCACCAAGCCACGGGCATAGGACAGCCTGCACCTGCTGGCTGTCAGTGCAGTGCCAGTGGAAAGCCCGTGAGTGGCTGTTGTGGAAAACGTAGGCATTGCCCAGGGCATGAATGATAACAAACCTTCAAAAGAAAACGTGAAAAAACAGCTGCGGTCTCCACCTGGCTGGGACAAGCCCCCAGGTGAACCCAGGCACCGGCTGTGCCAGCTGGGGATGAAATCGTTATCTAGGGCGAGGTCACGGCATTCAGAGCCCTGGTGGGAAGCATGGTGCCCACTCTGCTCTTGTTGAAAGACTTACATCAGCTTATTACGGGCTCCAGGGCTGTGTGGACAGCAGCCTCCCTTGATCTTGGATCCTGGAAACCAGTGCCCAGGTCAGGGGCTCCTTGAAAGGGTAGAAGCCAGGGCAGGTGGGCCTTGATGGGCACTTAGGATGGAGAAGTCCGCGCTGTGTTCCATTAGGTGGGGAACAGGAGGGAGGGAGTGAGTGCACCTCGTTCCCCGGTTGCTCTCACCTGCGCTCAGGCTCCTGGGAGACAGCAGGTGAGAGGTCCCTGACCTTCAATGCCAGCACCCTGGATGGGCACGACACAGAGCATCTTCCCAGGTAGAGTTGGGCCCGCCCACATGTCCACGTTTCTGCCCAAGACGTCTTCCCGCCTGGGTGATGTTTCCATCCGAGGCGCCGCTCAGGTGTGCTGTGCTCTGTCCAGCCCCCAGGTGCTGACCTTCCTGGACACAGCTCCTTCGCAATTCTGTGTCCCCATAACCTGGCTGCTATGCCCAGGTCATACGTGAACACCATGACCTGTAGTCAGTGTACCCTGTGGGTGCCTCCCCCAGGGTTAGGAGCTCCGTGAGGGGCAGCCAACTGGGAAACCCCGAGAACCTGGACCAAGAGAGATGCTTCTTAGTTCAAGATGGGCTCCCTCTCAGGCTCGCCCCGCACGTGCTCCTGGCTCCCCAGGGCTTTGGGCCTCTGCTGATGTCGTCACTGCCCAGGGCACCTGGTCACTCCCCACCTGTCATGTTCCCTGAAAGCTGGTATTTCAAGTGTTCAAGAAATTCACACATCCATGTGCCGTGGGTTGTGTTGTGTCCCCCCAGAAAGATGTGGAAGTCCTAAGCCCTGTACCAGTGAATGTGGCCTTATTTGGAAACAGGGTCCTGGCAGGAATAATTAAGATGTAAGTTGAGGTAGTCAGGCTGGAGAAGGGTGGGCCCTTCATCCAATGTGTCTGGTGTCATTTTGTTTGGACACCAATGTGTTTGGTGTCTCTGCAGAGCAGAGACACAGAGACAGACACACAGAGCAAAGAACGCCCTTGAAGGCACAAACACAGAGAAGGAAAGGAGCAGAGATTGGAGCCACACGGCTACAAGCCAAGAAACCCAAGGCTTGCCAATGACCAGCAGGGGTTGGAGGGGCCTGGAAGCTTCTCCCTCAGAAGGAACCAGCCCTGCCGACCGAGATTTCAGACTTGCAGCCTCCAGACCTGTGAGAGAACGCATTGCTCCTGTCTAAGCCTCCCGGTTGTGGTCCTTTGTTATGGCGGCCCCAGGAGACAGTTACACATATACCCTGAGACCTGGCTGCCACCCCATCCTTGAGGACAGCCTGTGAGAAAGCAGCCACAGTACCACGGATGTGTTTTATTTTCACCTCTTTGGATGATCAGAGACAAATCTGCTTTCCACCCTCACTTCCTCCCAGCTCCCGCCCTCCTTAGGGAACACAGTGCTTTTAAGGGAACTGGTTTACGTGATCAGAAGACGGAGAAGGCCGCTAGATGCCTGGCCTGAGCTGGGAAAGGGGACGAGAGAGAGAAAACGAGGCCGCGGGAGCGGGCGAACCGGCCTGGCCTGAGTCTTCGCGCCTGTCGGGGCGGGGCTCCTGGGGACTTCACAGCAGGGTCCCGGGGTCCTGGCCGGGAGGGGCAGTGTGGACGTGCAGAAGCCTGCCCCACCTACGTTTGTGCCCTGCAGCCCAGGAGGCCCCGGCATTCCCAGGGCCGCTGTGACGGCGGAGGCTGTGTCTGGGGAGGGATGAATCACAGGGTTCAGGTCCCAGCTCGGCAGCCTGTGAGTCCTGGGGCCTCGGGCGAGCTCCCTGACCCCTGAGACTCATTCCTCATCTGCAAATGGAATAATTACTAATAACAGCAGTAATAACCTGAGTAATCGCAATGTCTCTTGCCGGAGCATCACGGTTAACTCTGTGCCCACGTGATGGGGCCACAGGACCCAGAGGCCTGGTTCAACAGTGCCCTGGGCGCGTCTGTGAGGGTGTTTCTGGGAGACACTAGCATTAGATTTGATGGGCCGAGTGAAGAGGGGGCCCTCCCCAATGTGGGTGACCTCATCCAACCCACTGAAGACCGCCCCCGACCCAGAACACAAAAGGGAGGAAAGGCAAATCGCTCTCTGCGTGGCTCCTCCAGCTGGGATATCCACCTTCGTCTGCCTTTGAATTTGGACCTGAACTGACACCATGGGTGCCCCCGGTGTCCAGCTGCTGACCACAAATCTTGGGACTTCTCAGCCCCCGTAATCGTGGGAGCCAATTCCTTATAACAAATCTCTTTATCTATACACACCTCCTGTCAGTCCTGTTTCCCTGACTTAGACAGGAGCTGGGGTGGCACTAAAAGGAGCCGGTGGAGGCCACCTGGGCAGAGGGTGGGGCAGGTGACGAGCCGTGGCTGCCCTGACTCTGGCGGGTCCTTTCCATCGCTGGTTGCCTAGCAACAAGATGGGCATCACAGACACCTCCAGGGATGCTCTGAAGACTAAACCCCATGGTCCAGGGACCAGCAAACCCACGAGCTAAAGCCGGCCTGTGTGTGGAAATGAAGTTTTACTGGCGGAGGACCATGCCCATTTGTTTACCTATCCCAGCTCTCTGCTTCGATGGCAGAGCTGAGTACTTACCACGGAGGGCGTACGTCCTGCACAGCCTCAACATCTACTATCCGGCCTTTACCAGAACGAGTTAAAAAAGAGGGGTCTCCACGGGCTATGCCCTGTAGGCGGGAGTTGGCTTGCTCTCTGGCCCCGCATGGGCGCCGGGTTTCCCAGTTCGAAGGGCCTCCCCCAGGCTCACAAAGGGATTTCCACGACCAGCAGGGCCCAGGCCCAGCGTTGTCCTCTATTCGTGCCCCTCGTGCCTCCTTCCGGAGGCCTTGCCTTCCTGTACCATCACTGCTCCCTGCGGCTGACACACGGCCCGACAGAGGTGTTAGCTTTTAATGAAGGTGCTTGCCGATCGTGACCGCGCTACCTGACAACTGGGAGCCGGCTACTGAGGGCCGTCGCAATACAGGAACTTTCTAAATGGGTTGGAAAGGCAGGAAACCCTTCAGAATCCCAGCGCAGGCGCAGAGGGGATGGGCTCACAGGCAGCGGGATATGTGCGGGATGCAGGCAGCTGCTCACAGGTGGGCAGAGACCCGATGCCCTCATGGAGCCAACTCGTACGTGAGTCACGTCAGAAAGTGGCACTCGGGGTTCAGAAAACGTCCGCTGGGCAGAAAGAGGCCTGTGCTTCCACCAGCAAAGGCGGCGGGGAGGGTGTGTGTGCAGTGAGTCGAGCCTGCAGTGTTTGACCTGGAGAAGCTGGGGTGGGGGGGCCAGGCAGGAGCAGACAGCTGGGGCCCCTCTCCTCCACTGGAGGCCGTGTTGCCAGCCCAAGCTCCACGGAGGGTCTGTGGCAAGCCTGGGGGCCTGGGAGCTCCCCACACCTTGCCCCTCCCTCTTCTCAGGTTAACTCCCATCAGAAGAGACCCACCTGTTCTCAGTGGTCAGTGTGCCCAGATGAAGATGAGAACTCACAGCCAGGGAAGCTTTAAGGACCTCAGGGAGGAGAGGGAAGGTGGGTGTGTTGGGGAGGATGGGGGGCTTCCTGGAAGAGGGGGTTGAGCCTGCCTAGGAAGGACAGGCAGGATTTGGGTAAGTGAAGAAGAGAGGGCAAGGTAGGCCAGGGCGGGGGGAGCAGGTGATGGAGAGCTGGGGCCTTCAGGTAGAGAGGGAGGGAGGGCGTGCGTGCCGGGAGCAAGGACCAAGTTTCTCGTGGATTTCACCTGGCGCCTCATGGGCTCTGGAGTGAGGAGTGGGGAGCAGGGCCACACCGAGGGAGGGGGCGAGGAGAGAATGGGAGGGGAGATGCTCCCTGGGGCCCCTGCTGCGCAAAGGCCGTTTGCAAAAACCGAAGTCCTGGGAATGAGCCCCCTTAGCTCAGGGCGTTGCCTGCCAGGTGCCCAATGAACCCAGGGCAGCCCTCCTTCGGGGGCAACGACCTGCAGAGTCTGGGCGGGCCAGGCTGCCTGGGCCTGCCCGCTGCGCTTCCTCTCCCCCCCACAGGGGCACATCCAGGGAGCAAGCATCCTGTTTAGAGCCAGGGCTGAGCCTACAGCCCTGGGTGATGCACCCAGCAGACAGCGCGCCCATCCCCCATCAGAGGCCGGGCGTCCCGCAGGGCCCCGTGTGACCACTGTGTGGACACGCTGCAGGACAGCCTTGTGTGGCGAGCAGGGTGGGGCTGGCCGGGCCTCATGACCTGTGGACTGGCTGATTCGAATAATCTCTGGGGTCTGGGGCACGGGGGCCGCCCCCAGTGGTCTGGTGCCTGGCCCCGGGGCAATCCGGTGGAGATATAGTGGTCCCAGATAAGCGGGTGTTGGGAGTGGACGTAGTCAGCTGCCAGGATCTCAAATTGGGGTCAAGACAGCATTTCAAAAACTCCCAAAAGACACCAGGGTGGATCTCTTCCTGCAGACTCTGTCTGTTCCGTGGACATGGGTTCTCACATGCTGGCCGGGCAGTTACAGACACGGCCTAAGTCCCCCACCCCACCCCAGGACACCGTCCTCCTGTCCCTCGTACTCGCCGTGCTCGCTGCCCCGCCCCCCCAGGGGCGCCCTTCCTCGATCCCCACACCCCTGGCCTCTTCCCTCCCTGTGGGTTTCAGCTCCACTGTCCCTCTGGGGAGGCTGATGGCAGAAGTCCCCATGGCCTCAGCCACCCTCTCAGCCCAGGAGCCCTGGCCTGTCTCCCCTGTCGCCCTTCCCGGCATTTGCAGTCGAGCCCTGGAGGCTTCCTGTGGCTGTTTCTCGTCCATCCCCTGCGTGCTGTCCGTTCCAGGAGGATGGGGCTGTGTCCTGCTCTGTTGCTTGGTGTCTGGCCTGCAGTTGGTACCTGCAAGTCGCTGGTGGAGTGCAAGTGAACCCCAGAGGCCAGAGTCCTCGGAGGAGGGGCTGTCTGGTGGCAGAATCTCCCCGCCTACCTCCAGGACAGGAGGATGCCTCTGTAAGGTAAGACCTGAGGTTTGAGGGGACCAGCTTCTACGGGCCGAGGTCTTTTCCCACTCCCTGGAAAGTCGGCTCTGCAGTTGGAATACACCTGATTGTTACTGAGATGCGGTGCATTCAGGACTGTTGGAATTTTGATAAAAATAATAAATCCCTAAATGTTTTATTTTCCCATGGCTGTGCTTGGACACGAGCATCAGGGCCCTTCTCGAGGTGGAGGATGCCGGGAGCTGCTTGATCGAAATGAAAAATGGCACAAGAAGAGGCCCCTGATTGAGAAATCCTTCCGGTAAGCACTTCAATGCTTCCCCAAATTGATTTTAGATACCGAGATCCCTGATAAAGTGGAAATTTACAGTCTTGCTGCTAAATTCTTTCTCCAGAGTCTATCATCGACTCAACAGATGGTGTTTCTTCAGGCTACCTTTAATGGCCCCAGAAATTAAATTAGTGAAAAATGGAGAACTCCCATAATATTAAAAGTCACCCGTGGCTTCAGGAATCTGGTGAATTTCCACGCACAGAGGCAGTCGGGGGTGGAAAATGAGTTTCTGCTGTAAAATGAAAATGCAGATTTGTCCCCCACTTGGCTCTTCGGGCCAAACCCAGGGGCTGGGGCTGCGGCTGGGGCCCCTGCCCCCTCCCTCAATCCACAGGGCCTGGCGTGTTCCCGGCCGTGAAGATAAAATGCTGGATCGGCCAGGGGGGACCCAGTACCCTCAGCAGGCATGGTGTCACGCACACCTGTCTGGAGTAGAGGACAGAGGCGTCACCCTCTCTGCAGCCACACTGTGTGTCAGGCACGCAGACACAGAAGGTGCTCACCCAGGGACACACAGGTATCCCCAGTGTGAGTTGAGGGATCGGGGCTCAGGTGCCCCCAGTTCTCTGGGATCCCAGGCACCTTCCTCTGTCCGGGGGTGAGCCCCTCAGGGCCAGGGCCTCTTCCGAGCAGAGGCCAGCGCCATCCTCCGGCACGGGGTGGCCAGTGGTTCCCGGCCTCTTTCCCCACCATCCTCACATCAGCCGCAGAAACCTCAGAAGGCTCCCTGATGCCACCATCCATTCTCCTGACCGTCCCACCGTCTCGCTAAGCCATCTGCTGCTTTGTGAAACCATCCCCGCAAACTTTTTCAGGGACCAAGACGACCTGGACCACGGCAGGTCTTGTAACCACAGACCCACACCCCAAATTGCCCTCGAGGGAGTAGTCTCAGGAGTGTTGGGTGAAGCCGATTCCGGTTCCTGGAAGAGTTAGGATGTGCCCTCGAGGTGTGGTTGGTCCAGCTCCAGAGAGCCACTGGCAGTGCGTCGGAGGTTCAGTCTGAAATCCGTGAGAATGAAGCGCGTGTCCTATTTTTCCTCCACAGATGGACTTCTCTTCATCACATTTGCATATGCCTATCCACCCAGCGAGTTGTGATTTCCTACTGGCTCCTACTTGGGATCTTAACTAATTCATCTTTAAAACTGGGCCGAGAGACCCCCCGCCCCCGGCACACCCACCTCTGCAGGGGCCGGCTTCTGGCCTGATAAACCTGGGTCCACAGTCACTCACACGGGGTGAGGAAATACGAGGTGACACAAGGTAGAATTTGCCAGACGCAGGGGTCCCCGCTGACAGTGCCCTTGAGAAGGTGAGGGCTTCTTCCTCTGCCTTTGACGAGAGACGAAGCCCCCAGGCCCCCCTCCAAGCAGACACCTGGCAGCTCACACTCTTGGCCCCGGGGAGCGGCTGACATCCACCCTGCTCCCCCACCGGCCTCCCCTTGACCTTGTTGGTGTCAACAGGGAACCCCAGTTCTGTTGCACACCTGCTGCTGGGCGGGGGCGGGGCAGCAGCGAGTCCCATGGGATCTGCGTGCATGGGATGGGGCCTGCCCGGAGCAGCGGGGACCCTGTCTGAGTCCCAGGGCTAGGAAAGCTGGTTCCTGGCTCCCCCCAGCTTCAAAGCAGGGTTTCCAGCCACAGAAGTGGAGTTCCTGGGGTCACAGCCATCCAGCGATTTCACAGTATCTGAGACTTAAGAAGAGGTTCAGGGAAACGGAGGGGGGAATGGGGTATTTCTTGAACTTCCCCCAGATCATTTCTAAATACTGCCTGTTTCTTCCAAGGGTTCCTTCCACCAGGCAGCACTGAGGGGCCACACAGCTGCACAGTAAGCTTTCCTCACCCGCCTCCCCTCCCACCTCCCACCTCCCCTTACACGCCGAGCTGGAAATCGGCTCCATTCCCCAACACGGACGACTTTTGTGCATATCTGTGGGAAGGATGGAGACAGGTACGCTTCTCAGCCGGGCCACGCAGTCCCATTCCTGCCCCATCAGTGGAAGATGCCGGTGACCTAGTTCCACGATGTGCACGCACCGCACAGATGCGCCGCCTCAGCCACGTGATCTGGTGATTGGGGGTCCAGGCGATTTCTGGGTAGCAGCGGGAGCCTTGTTCTCAGCTGGTCTCCTCCCCGAGTTTCCCTGCTGAGAAGCCGGGGAGCCGCCCAGCCCACGATCACCCTCAGCCCCTCACCTGCCTCCCCTCCCCAAGGACGGCTCTGGTGCCCAAACCCAAGACAGAACAGTGTGTGTGTCAGAGTCGGAAGGCTGGCTCCAAGAAGACCCGCATCCAGATTCTGGCTCCTCCGTGGTCACTGGCACGCTGCTTAGATTCCCTAAGCCTCAGTTCCCTCAGCTGTAAAATGGGAAACCAAAGAGCTCCCAGGTCATAAGACCGTTGTCCAGATGAACGGGTTTACTTCATCTTCTGACTGAGCCTCTGGGAGGCTTCTGGGTCCCAGGCACAGTGGGTTGGGGCCTTGCTTCTCTGTGTTTCTCTGGGCTATGCCTTCTCCATGTGTTGGCTCTGTCCTTGGGCTGACTGCCCTCATGGTCACAGAATGGTTGCCAGGAGCCACCCCTTGTCCTTATGTCCCTCTTCTCACCTCAGAAGAGTGAGAGCACGTCACTTTCTACAAGGGTCAAACATTAAGAGTTCTGAGGTCCACTGTGATGGGGCCAGCTCTGCATCAAGGGGCAGGAAGTTGTGCCCACTCGCGCCTCTGGGCCCACCCCAGTCCTTCAGTGGGACCGGCGTGCTGTCTGGTGGGGGAGGGGGAGGAACAGCTATTGAGACCCTTGGTGTTTAGCTCTTAGCTCGTTGGCTCTTGACAGCACTCCTGCCATAGTTCTTGATGACATCAGCGTCGTAATCCCGGTTACACCCCACTCCCTGTCGCTTGCTGGTCTACACCCGACGAGGTGAACCCGTGACCTCTGCCCGAGTGGGAAACGGCAGCCTCAGATCTGACGGAGAGCTGTAGTCTTAGAGTAACAGGCTATTTTTCTCCTTCCTCGCAAATAAAACCACTTATTTCCAAATCGACGAGAACATGCTTGTTCCTTTTTTTCTTGTCCGCGGCTGATCAGAGACAGCCTCACGTCCACGGCTCACCTTTACCTTTGCTCCAGACTCAGTTTCCCTGGGTCACGGTTACACATGTAAACGGTGAGAGTAAAGCCTGCATTTCCCCCACTTCTGACTGGCACCAAGATGTGAAATTAATAATACTTCGAGTAACGAGACTAGGGGAGCAGAGTCTCCTGATTCCTCTCCAGGGCTCTGCTCCCTGCACCTGACAGCCCCCAGGAACTGCAGGCTTTGTGGGGCAACGTCCTCCAAGCACCGGGGTGGGGCTGTTTGGCCAAACTTCCCCAATCCTGCTCTGTTCCTTCAGGAGAGAAACTGATGGGAACTCCACTGGTGACTCCAGTTCTACCGTTTCTTTGTTTTATTTTTTACAAGTTTATTTATTTATTTTTATTTATTTATTTATTTATTTTTGGCTGTGTCGGGTCTTCGTCGCTGCGCGCGGGCGTTCTCTAGTTGCGGCGAGCGGGGGCTACGCTTGGTTGCGGTGCGCGGGCTTCTCATTGTGGTGGCTTCTCTTTGTTGTGGAGCACAGGCGCTAGGCACACGGGCTTCAGTAGTTGTGGCTCGCGGACTCTAGAGCGCAGGCTCAGTAGTTGTGGCACACGGGCTTGGTTGCTCCGCAGCATGTGGTATCTTCCCGGACCAGGGCTCGAACCCATGTCCTCTGCATTGGCAGGCACATTCTTAACCACTGCGCCACCAGGGAAACCCCATTTCTTTGTTTTTTAAGACTCACTTTCTCCTACACACCGTTCTCCTGGGCTGACTTAGGACCCACGCTTCTGTTAAGCTGGGCAAAGTTCTCCCACTGGCTCGGGCTGGGGCAGGAGGTAGGACTCAGAGATGCTGTGACTCACCATGGGACATCCCTCCCCACCCCGGCCCAGATGTCCCCTTGGTCCTCTGTCAGCTGATGGAGAGGCTCAGCCACTGGGGATGCCTGGGGGATCCTCATCACCCTCAGGGGTCCTGGCCAGTCCTGTGAGGGCTGGAGAAGGATGGGGTCATTACCTGGCCCACTGATCACACAGCGGGGGCTCCTGGCAGGCGATGTCTGTCTTGACATGGACCCCTCTTCCCGTTGGCCACACACCTCGCCGAGTGTGAGCCCCCGGCAGGCAACCAGTTCACCCCGGGTCCTGTGTGGAAAGAATGAGGGGCCGAATGAGCCAACATCTCAGCCGTCTCTTGGCTTCACACAGAGGCTGGCTGACTCATCAAGCAGTGACACCTTCTAGAAAGTATGAGAATTTCCCAAGATGGGGGTTTTGCTAAAAATACCCACCACCCTCAGGCCTCGGTGCCTCAATTCCCCCTCGTGTGTTTCTAAGGCATCGAGGTATGAGTCTCGATTCCGATGCTGCAGCTTCTGGGGTCCCTGTGGACGCCGGGCTGCCAGGGGCTGCAAGCGGCTCTTTGGCTGCTCAGTGGAGGGCGGGGGCAGCTCCCCTGCTCCCGTCCACCCCCAGCTCGTGAAGATCTTCAGGGGTCCTGCAGCAAAGGCCACTCCAGGCCCAGTGGTGGGTTCCCGGGAAGCGCTGAATGCCTCCCCACTTTATCAGGAAGGGTGTGTTGTGACATTCCTGATGGCCCACTGACAGCCACATGAAAACACTAGTTAGCATGTTAGAGAGGGTTGAGCTTGTCGAAGCCATGAATCCTTGAACTACATCACCCGCCCACACGGGCCGGCAGGATTCAAGCGATAGTGGCCCTGTGGGAACATCGGACTGGGCGCAGCGGCTCGGGGTCCGTCAATCTCCCTCACACCCCATGGCCAGGGCTTAGGGGCCCTTTCTGAGGACACCCCTGCTGGGCTGGTCTTGAGATGAAAGTGATGGAGGGGCTCCCAGGCCAGCAGAGGGGGAAAGACCCTCATGTGCCGGCCAGTTGGCCGTGTGACTCCCTTGGTGGGGATTTGAGAGCCAATACGTCAGAGCAGTGGGCTCAGGGTTACCGAAGGACAGGGCCATCACCACCTGAGAATCTGCGGACTGGAGTCCAGTCCCACCTCACCGCAGGTGATCGCCCAGCGGCGTGCACGCAGATCCCTGGGGGCGTGTTAAACGTGGTCCTGCTGGGCCACGGGCTGCGCACCAAGAAGCAAGGACTGAGGGGTCAGCTCAGGCCTCAGTGTTCTCACTTGGAAAATGGCAGCGATCATACCTAGTGCAACCATGTCTGTGAGGATTCGACGAGAAGGTACGTCCAAGGCCTGGTCTACCTACGACAATGGTAGTATTAAGAGAAGGTCCTGGCTGGGGTCGGGGCTGGTGGAGGATAGGGTGGCAGGGGACTCAGACAAGCACCCATTGGAGGAGATGCACTCCCCTCTGGCCCAGCACTGACAAGGCACTTGGTGTAGCTTCTCAGATGCTCCTGCCAGCAAGAGGGCATCATCCCACCTTCGGGCCAAACAGACTGAGGCTCAGGGGGCTTCCCGGGGCTGGGACGGGGGAGGGGCTGTGCCAACTGTGATCTGACGCTGCCAGCCCCCC
>NW_020175018.1:17143633-17144430 GCF_003031525.2 Neophocaena asiaeorientalis asiaeorientalis
GCCCCCCAGGGCTTCCCCACCCTGGAGGGGCCCCGGCTCCCAGGAAGGTGGACATTCGTCTGGGAACATCAAGTGTCCACAGTGGTCCATCAGGGTCACGTGAGGTTGCGGGGGCTACGTCTGGAAAAGTGGGTTCAAGCCAGAGCGTGAGAGGCCTTGGGAGGCCCCGAGGGACACGACATCAGACTGTCCCGGCATGAGGGGGGGCGCTTCTGAGCGGGAACCCCTATCAAGTCGGCCCCGTGATCACTTCCATTCACCCATTCATTCATTCATTCACTCGTTCATCCAGCACATCTCCGCCCTGCATCCCCAGCGGGAGTTTGGGGTCAGCTGTGAGAAGAGTGATGAGGCCCCTGCTCCCGTGTCCACTGGGAAAGAGAGAGACTATCACCAAGAGACCCGCGAGATGCAGGTGCCTCGGGGACAAGGCGGGAGGAGCGGTCAGGCACGGCCTCTCCAAGCTGTGCAAAATCTGCTGTGGGCAGAGGGCCAGCACGTGCAAAGACCCTAAGGTAGAGGCCAGAAGGGTGGGTGTGAGGACAGAAAGGAAGGGCGGAGTATTTGGGAGACGCACAGGGCAGAACTCTGGCCGACTGGGGATGGGCTTCCTGGGAGGGTGCGGTGCAGCCCAGGGCTTGCCTCTGCGAGGAGCTGCCGCTCAACGACTTTCCTTGGGAGCTGGGCCGCCTTGCTCACGCCCAGGCCCGCACGCAGTCCAGGGCCTTGCTCACGCCCAGGCCCGCACACAGTCCAGGGCCTTGCTCACGCCCAGGCCCGCACACAGTCCAGGGCCT
>NW_020175018.1:17145450-17159882 GCF_003031525.2 Neophocaena asiaeorientalis asiaeorientalis
GCCTTGCTCACGCCCAGGCCCGCACACAGTCCAGGGCCTTGCTCACGCCCAGGCCCGCACACAGTCCAGGGCCTTGCTCACGCCCAGGCCCGCACACAGTCCAGGGCCTGGGACACAGTGGCTGCCGAAGGAATCCTGCGGAGATGAGCAGGTTAGCAACTTTCTCCAGGTTGGGGGGCGGGGCAGGGTGGACACTGGATATGACCGACCCTCCTATCTGTGCCGGAGCTCAGAAGGCAAGATGGATGCCCCAGCTGCGTCCAGCCTCCGGGCTCAGAACCCTGGGTGTCCACAGAGAGAGGGCTGGGGTTAGAAGGGCACCGATAGCCCACGTGGCTCAGATTCTACGGACGCAGCGGCTGGCTGCGGGGAGAGGGACGACACTCCCGAGGACGGAGGGAGACACGTGAGGTCTCTTAGGGCCTGTGGTCGGCCCTGGCTGGCTGTCACTTGGGCCAAGTGTACCATGATGCTCCTCCCACAGAAGCTGGGACGGCCAGGAGGGCAGATTTGCAGACCCCTGATCTGCTCCAACACCATCTCTGTCTGGCATCCCATCGTGTTCTGATTCTTTTTCCTTTTTTTTTTTTGGTACGCGGGCCTCTCACTGCTGTGGCCTCTCCCGTTGCGGAGCGCAGGCTCCGGACGCGCGGGCTCAGCGGCCATGGCTCACGGGCCCAGCTGCCCCACGTCATGTGGGATCTTCCCGGACCGGGGCACGAACCCGCGTCTCCTGCATCGGCAGGCGGACTCTCAACCACTGCGCCACCAGGGAAGCCCGTGTTCTGATTCTTAACTCCAGGGCCGTGCGGTTCAGTGGCTGAGCACCGTGGGCAGAGCCGGAGTCCTCAGCCCCCCCCGCCCCTCAGCTGCTGCCTCCCTGACTTCCCACCCACCTGCATCCACCCCACCCCGGGGTCCTTCCAGCCCCTGTTCCCACAGGCATGTGGAGCCCAGAGAGGAGGGTAGCCCAGACCCAGGTGCTGAGTCGGGCAAGGAAGCTTCGGAGACGTAGCCAGACAAATGGGAGGCTCGGGCCCCTCCCCCTCCCTCCTTCGCCCCCAAACAAATGAGCTGCCTCTCAGCGGCCGGAGGAGATCCGTCTCCCTCCCAGCCAGGCAGGCTGCTGAGATCTCAACACACATACCCATCTCCATCTAGGTGCACGGACGCATCTCCACCGCCTCCTAAATTTATAGACGGCTGTGGCACATCCCTTCCCGAGAAAATCCGTTAGCAACCATAAATACGGGCTCCCGCCTCCGTAACAAATGCCCTGGGTGTGAAATTCAAAGCCACGGCTGTGGAGTTGCAGGCAGACATAGAAAGACGGCAGAACATAACACGTCCAAGCCCACTGGGTTTTGCCTGGCTCCCCGAGCCCCATCTGTGGTTACTTAGCAACGATGCTGGACTGGCCACCCAGCCCAGACCTCACAGGCTCTGGTGGAGCCAGGTGAAGGAGGTCGAGGTGGTCAACGGGAGGAGGTGGCCTGAGCCTCTGGCCAGGAGCCTGGGGCTGAGAAAGATAAAGGACCCCCTTGGCCCCCTGCCCAGAGATGGCTGCTGTTCTCCCCGTGGCTGGACGCAGCCTTGCACCGCCAAAGCAGTGCGGGAAGTCAGCCCACGGGGGCTCCGTGGAGAAGGCCCGGCTCTGAGTTCCATCTGGGAGATGCCCTCTGCCCCTTCCTGCCCCGTTAGGTTGCTCAGCGGCCCCGAGTGCCTTGGGGGCTGAGTCACAGATTTGTGAACCTTCCGTTCCCTCCTCGTTCTTTGCAGACCCTCTGGAGGGGCCCGGGCTCTGCGGAGCCCTGGGGGATGCCAGCCCAGATCCCACAGGGAGGCCCTGACACAGAGGAGAAGAGCAGCTGTGCCCAGGCCACCCTGACCTGGGAGCCGGCCAGAGACCTGGCCAGATTCCCATGCGGCCCGGTGGGCTCCCCCGACCCTGGCCTCGCTGCCCCACGCTGCCCCTGAGCCACTTCCCACGTTCCACTGAGCGCCCCACGGGCATGCACCTCTTCCTAGCACACCCACAGCAGTGGGGCGTCCAGAAGACAGCCACAGATTGGGCTCTGTCCACCTCTCCCTCACCCGTCCCACTCCAGCCAAGCCTGGGGTTTGCACCTCCTAACCATCCTTCTCTCACCGGCCTCAAGACCCTGTCTGACGGAGGATGCAGGACTTCCCACTGCAGCCTGGAGGATGTTAGCATCACGTCGGTTCGCTGATGTGATCCTGACTTGGAGAGGTGGGCCCGCCCGAGGTGAGAGCGGGGAGTCAGGGCCAGGACGTGCACACAGGACCACTCTGACCCCTTCCTGCCCACCACCCCCAGAGACCCACTGCTCCCGTCCCGGCTGGAGCAGCATTGGTGCTGACCTTGGACAGGGCTCTCCTCAGGGCCCTCCAGGCGACACACTGACACGATCCGATCACCAGGACAGTCTGCTGGTAAGGCAGGCAGTACACGGGCTGCCAACTCAGGCTCAGGGCACCAGGGGGTGCCGCCGAGCACTGCCGCCTCTCATTATGGAACTCAGTGGCTCAGGCCCCTGGGGAGTCCCGTCCCTTCGCTGGAGTTGGCTCCTGTCTGTTGGGATCTAGCAGGTCTCCGTGCACCATTGTGGTGATGGGTGCGCTTCTCGGCTGGAGAGAGCCCAGCCCTTCATCACCGGGGTGTAAGAACAAGCTCCTTGCAGACGTCTGGCTGCCCCAAGGACTTCTGGAGAAAGTTGCCATGAACCTGGACCACTTCCCCAGTCCCAAGGGTGGACGGTCCTAGGGGATGCCTCCACCGCCCTCCTCTTGAAGACCCAGGGCCCAAAGCTGTCGGAGGAGCTCTGTCCACGGGCAGGACACGGCCGGCCTACGGGCCGGAGTCCTTCTGTCCCGAGGCTCTGCTCTCCTCGGAGGAATGAACAGCAGGCGCTGGTGTTTCCAGAGCCCGGGGAGGCTCCACCTCCCCTGGTTGCACGTGGAGGCGCACCTGCTACTCCCGACCCATCCTGAGAGACCTCCACCTGCTTCCTAGACGCCTCCGTGCACCTGCAGCCCGGGGCCGGGAAGAGCTGGTTAACCTCCAGCTTCCCTCCCACGTCCCTACTTTCCACGCAGATGTGTCTCAGATCCCCGACATATGGCCTAGCTCAGGTGCACTCTCGTCTCGAGGGGGGACCGTTCCCCCAGAGGACATGCTGCCCTTGACGCGCCAGCCTGGGTTTCAGAGTCAGAAGAATTGGCTGCGCAGTTTCCTCTGCAGGCTTGTTGTGCGGCTCTCAGAGGGCCTTGGAGGCCAGCAAAGCAACCCGCCCCAGGCTCTGGCCCCAGCTGACCTCTTCTGTCCCGCCTGCACCGCCCTGCCCTTCAAGCTGGGCTCCAGATGCACCAGACCACTGTGCGAATCACATTTCTAATGAAGCTGTGAGGGGTGTGTGTGTGTGTGTGTGTGTGTGTGTGTGTGAAAGAACCTGGCTGGTTTGATGTCTCTTTTTTTTTTTTTGCATTTTCCAATTACCACCTTGGAACTAACAAAACAAAACAAAACAAAACAAAACACCAAAAATCTGCTGTAAGCCTATTACATCCAGACAGGCATGAGCTCAGACTTTGCAGCAGCTCTGAGTTCCTGGTTTGCATCCCGGCTCTGCTGCCCATCAGCTCTGCAGCCTTGAGCTGGGGCTTGTGCTTCCTGAGCCTCACCTCCCGATCTGTGAAACGGGGAAGCAGTAATAGTGACTTTAGGGTAGTTGTGACGATTACATGGAATAAAGAGTGGGGGGCGTTCGGCACGGCCCTGGTACAGATTTGTGCTTGAAAAGCAGCAGCTACTTGCGTTATTTTCATGAGGCATCTGGTTAGACAAATAGAGAAAGAAAGAAGAGAGGGAAGGAGGGAGGGAGGGGGGAGGGGGAGGGAGGGAGAGAGAGAGAGAGAGATTTGAAGATGCTACACTGCTGGCTTTAAAGTTGCAGAGCAGGGCTGGGACCTGAGACGCACACATCTCACTTTTCTTAGGGCCCCTGCCCAGCTCTTTTGAAGCCAGTTTTCCCTCCTCCCAGACAGCTGGTGGCATTTCCCAAACGGGTCGTTTTCAAGCAATAAGGAGACCCCAATATTTTTCCCAGACAGGCAGGGAAAACCCCATCCAGGGAGGGGGTGGGAGATGCACTGTCTCTGGAGGGCCCCACGGCCCTGGGGTCTTGGCAGTAGTGACTTAGCCAATAAAGAAAGAAGCACCGGTCATGATGTGAGCACGATAATACAGCCACAACCCACCAAGTGCTCCGTGCAAGCTGTCCATCCAGGGCCTGCGTGCATGACCCTGTCACCGGGGGCGTGTTCACAGAGGACCAGGACCTCCCACTGCAGCTAACAAGGGAAGAAGCTGCCCAGGAGTCGGGGTTCCTTAACAGCTGAACAGCGCACGCTCCATGCTCTGAACTACTTCACCGGGATTAAATGCCCCTCCCTCAGCCTTCCGACCCGCGTTCCATCCTGTCTTGTGAGCATGGAGACATCCCCAGTGTACAGCGCTGCAACTTGTCTCCTCGAAATTCCCCCTCCCCGCCCTCCTTAGAAGCCGTTTGTTTGGCACAGCACCACGCTTCGCTGTGGATATTCCCAACCACACATCCCAGAAGCTAGGGTGGCCCCTGAGACCTGGCTCTGGTGGAGACTCATGTAGACTCAGGTAAGCCTGGCAGGTGGGACTCCTGGAAAAGCCACCATTTTCTCGACCACAGGAGGCTGATCCAGGTGCTTATACTTCTGCCCTTCACCCTTCTCCCTTCCTCCAGCGTAAAGTGTGAATGATGTCTGGGGTTGCTGCAGCCGTTTTGTGACCAAGAGGCTGAGAGTGGGTCCCTGATGTCACTGGGGGGTACGAATGGCAGATCTCTGGATCTATGTTATGTTATGTTATGTCGGGGAGAAAAAGAATCTGAATTTGGATAAGTTACCACAGTCAAGCTTCTGTGACACAGGTCAACTCCACCCCACCTGGTCCCCTACCTCACTGAACCTTTACCGAAGGGATCTATGTAAGCAAACTTTCTTGGTCTGTGCATGAAAAAGCCCCAGGAAATGAGAGTTAAGACTGAACTGTTCCTCCTGCCAGTTACTTGGGCCGGTTCTTTTTGTAGGTGGAAGGATGAGACAGCCAGTTTAGCGCTGGTTGATGAAGTTCAGTATGGCCTGCAAGGGAACCGGTCCCCGTCACAGAAACAGCAGACTCGATGTTTGGTCTGGAAATTCAAGAGAAATCGTGATATGTTCAACCGGGAACTACCTGCATCAGGATCACCTGCGGGGGCGGGGGGGAGGCTGATGGGATTGCTGGGCCCGGCCAGACTCTCCTGATTAGAACCCCTGGGGGTTGGAGGGCGTTATCTGCATTTAGAACAAGCCCCACACCCTCCCGAGCTGAGCCCTCGCCGCTCTGCAGTGTCAGAGTCCCTGACCTGGTCCCATCTCTTTTCTCATTTGGGAAAAGCAGCTCCGGAGTCCCTCTAAGCGTCCCCTGCCTGGGCAGCACAGCACAGGCCGCCTCCCAGCTCAGGGAGTCTCCTGTCTTGAGATTTCTCTGACCATCCAGGGAAGGGGCCGCTTACCTGCCCCTCTTCCCTCTTGAAAGTACACAGCTCAGCCCGGAAAAAACTGACATTAACGACATTAAAGTGCTGACCCTGCAGTTCCTGGCAATGCCGGGCCGCCCACCTTCCCTCCCCCATCAGCCACCGGCCCACAGAGCCGCCACCACTGCTCGGCCCTTGACCTCGCTCTTCTCCCTGTACCCTACTCTCTGTGAGTGTGTGCGTGTGTGCGCACGCGTGTCTGTGTGAGACAGCGCACTGGCTCTTCCCCGGGCTCTCTGCACGTACATGTGTACACGCATGTGTAAGAGACTGCATTAGCCTTCCCTGGGCCCTCCACACCTAAGCAGGAGGCTGAATGTGAAATCGATTCAGGACATACTTTCTTAGGCAGTTAGCAAAGTCATCCCCGTGGACCATCACCGCATCTCTTCCAGGTGTTTAGCTGGGAGCTGGAAATGTCACATCCCTCGTCTCATAGGAGCCACTCAACAGCCCCATGAGGCAGGGCCTTGCTCTCCCCACCTTACAGAGGCAGAGAAGAGGCTCAGGCTGGTGATGAGACTTGCCTGCCTCCCAGCTGGTGTGCGGAGGGGCCGGGATTTGAACCCAGGACATTCTCCCTTTTCTACAGCGGGGGTGCTGGCTGTGGACCAGGGACTCTCCAGCAAGCCCGGCCCGAGGCCCCCATGGTCAGACATGATGTCACCAACCCGCACACACCCCAGGGATCACCTTCATCAGCCCCTTTCACTAAGAAGGAAACAGGCTCAGAGGGTGCTGAGCTGCCCGGGGCACACGGCTGGGCGCTGCACAGCCCAGGGAGGCCTCGGTTTCTCCGGCTGCATTTTACAGAATAGTTACCCACTGACAGCCATCCGTGCTGCACCTCCCGCGTGGAGCCTGGACTCACAGCTAGCGTTTGGGCCACTATGTTACTCTGCCCCCAAGGCCAGTTCCTCTAAGCCACCAAGAGGAGCAGGGGATGATGACAGGAGAGGACGGGCGAGAGCGCTGGCAACTGGGGACGGCAGTGAGGACTTGGGAACGCGGCCATCAGCCCCGCTGCTGGAGTGGGTGCGCACGTGCCCCGCCTTCACCCCATCAGCGATCTCAGAGGTGTCCCCCACGTCTGTTCTTGGCTCTGACACAGAGGAAGAGGAGGGAGCAGGGAGAAGAGGAAGCCGCGGAGGTTGGCAGGAGCCCACCGCCAGCTCCTCGAGGGACTGGAGGGAATTATCCAGGAGGGGCTTCTGCTCCAAGGGGAGCCTCGGCCCTGAGTGTGTCACCCGGCAGGTGCTGGCAGGTGTCAGAGTGGGTGAGATCACCCTTCAGCGGCTGCTCCCCGAAACCTAGATGGAGAGCTTCCCTGGGACTGTGCCTTCAAAGCACCAGAAGCATCTTCTTTTCATATGTGGACTGATTTGGTAATTGAACAAACACTGAGCACCTGGGGCCGGCACTCGGGGTAGGGGGGGGGTCCCTGCCCTTAGGGCTTCACAGCTCCAAGGCTGCAGTCCTGGGGGTGGGCACAGGTGGTTGTGGGGACGTTTCTGCTGCGGTGTCATTACCACGGCTTCCCAGGTGTCTCCACTCCCCACTCCAGTCACCTCGGAGAGCACTTCCTGGGTCCCTGTGGGTGGTCAGGCCACGTGACAGCTTCTGACCAATGAGCTCTGAGCAGAAGGGGGTGTGGCACTTCCAGGCTGAGCATTTAGTCGCCAGAACGGGACCCGCCGGAGCGCTAGTTCCCTCTGCTTCTAGGGGCTGCTTGGCCCACCTGCCTCGTGAGTGGCCAGAGCCTGAGGCTGACCCCATGGCCATGACCATACTTGGGCCCTAAACCCTCCTCGTATTAAGAGACAGAGATTCTGTCAGGCTACCCCGGCTGATTCAGGCGCTGAGAACCTAACCCGTGATTCCACACGACACTGTGGTTCGGGATGTACGCTTTACCCTCGGAAGTCTCTGAGAATGGGTTTGGGAATCCAAAACCCATCACCTGTGGTAGAGGGAGAGGGTGTTGAAGGTAGGGTCTGGGGGGGTTCCCCCTACATTCTCTACTTGCTCCCGGACGTGTGCTGATATGAGGTGACCTGAGATGGAGGGTTCTCAGTGACACCGTTGTCCTTCTCAATGCCCCTCCCAGGGCTGCCCCAGACTGGTAGGCTGTGCTCAGCACCCCATCAGAGGCCAGGTGGGCAGGAGAACACAGGAGAAGCGAGGCCAGAGGGCCAGCTGGCGCGGGGCCCCCGGGGAGCAGAGAGGGGGGCCGAGCACGCCCTGATTCATGGCCCTGTCTCTCCCAGGCTCCTGGCAGGTCCATGGGCACGTCTGGCCTGGAGGGCAGCATGCACGGTCTCCTCTCATCAACAGAGCTGGCTTCTCTTTCTCCCTGACGGAGGGAGAGGTGAAGGTGTCTGTTCCCCATTAATCTTTGTGAGAAAGCACCACGGGCTGATGTAATTAAGCCCGTGCCTCTGGTTGCCATAGCGTTTCTGCCAGCGCCAGTGCCCATCAGCCGGCAGAAGTGGGTCACACGTTCACCTCCTTCTCGTTTGTGAACTTCTGTAAAATGATGAATCAGATCCATCCCCGTCCGCTGCTGTGAACTCACCCCCTGGCTGCTTCCCGCGCTGCCTTAATGAGCTGCTAGCCTGACGAGGGGGCCCCGCCTGCCCGCGCGTCACCTCTGGGTGCCAATTTGTCTCTGCTCCAGGGCCTGCTTGCAATTTCTGCAGCGGAGGCCCAGGTATCAGCCACACACAGTCCCGAAGGTCCTCCGGTGAGTCTGACCGTCCTGCTTCCGGAGATGTCTGTTGGGCCACCCTGTGATGGACGGACGCTGCGGCGGGGGATCCTCGTCCAGCCTGTAAACGTCTCCATGCTGGATTTTTACCAGCCTTGGCGGGGGGCCTAGAAGGGACTCCTGCTCTGCCCTCATGCCCCACCAGGGATGGCCCGGAGCAAAGTACCAGCGTTTAGAGTGCCCACCTGCACCAGACCCAGAGGACGTAGAAACGAATGGACGAGCCGCTGCCCTGGCCACGAGGAGGGCAGAGTCAAGCTTTTGCAGGTGCAGAGGTCCTAGGAAACGGGAAGGAAAAAAAGCACATTGTAGTAGGTCACATGGTGGCCCCGAAAAGCTATGCCCACCCCGAGTCTGCATCTGTGACCTTGCTTGCAAAGAGTGTTTGCCCGTGTAATTAAATGAAGGATCTCCAGATGAGGTCATCCTCAATCAGGTGGGACCAAAACCCAGTGACAAGTGTCATTAGAAGAGAAGGCGGGGAGACAGAGGAGGCCACGTGAGGACGGAGCCACCAGCCACGGGCCTCTGGAGCCACCAGAAGCTGGAAGGTCCTCTCGTGGAGCCTCCGGAGGGAGCGTGGCCCTGCCACACCGTGACCTTGGACTTCGGCCTCCAGAACAGAGAGAACACACTTCTGTGGCTTAAACCCCCCCAGTGTGTGGTAGTCGGTTATGGGAGCCCCAGGACACTGATCCACCCCAGGCGCACATTGGTGGAGGCCTCCCAGGAGCTGCCCTGCTGCCTGGGGGCACTTCTGATGGGGGAGGAAGGGGCTGCCCAGAGCTGGGGGGCGGGGTCTGGGAGGCACACTGTCAAGCTACAGCTTTTCACGTGTTTCTAGCATCTCTGACCCCTGGGGCAAAGTACCAGCCTGGAGGCACCGAGATGGACTTAGAACGGGAAGAGTTCCCGGGAGCAGAGGACAGCACGGCCTGCCTGCCGGGTGCCTTGGGGAGCTCGTGGAGCCTGCAACAGGCTCTGCCCTCTCCCAGCTGTGGGGTCCCGGGCGACACTCAGTGACATCACAGGGCGGCCGGGGGCCTGGGCGGGTGGCGGCAGTGAGCGAGACCACCCACCCATGCGGACTCTCCCTTGTACAGCGTATCCTCCAATGTGTGGGAGCTGGGGGGTGAATGAACAGATGAGGAAACGGGAAAGATCACCGTAGGAGCGACTGGGCAGAGAAGCGGATGGTCGGAGTATATGGGATGCGGGACAGCACGTGGGTGCGTCCGGGGATGCAGTCTCCCAGGAGGTGACGTTAGGCTGAGATCTAATGACAGAAGAAGAGGGCCCCTCTGAGATCCGGGGTCTGAGAGCTGGGCAGGGCATTCCAGGGGGAGGAGCTTCCTGCTGGGGAAGGAGCTTTGAAGGACAAAGCCTGCAGGCAGGAGGGCGCCAGGAGGGGCGCAGGTGCACCAGGTGTTCTAAGAAAGGTGCGGGGACACCGTGGGAGCAGCAGGTGCAGCCCTGGTGGCTGGTGACAGACGGCAGGGAGCGGAGGAGGTGGTGGGGGACCTCTGGTGGCACTGGTTTGGGCCCAGGAGGTGAAGGTGAGTGAGATTAGACAGGGGGACCCACATGGATTTGGAAGGTGCTTTGGGAGTTGAGTGGACATCACTTGATGTTGTCTGGAGAGAGGAATCTATGAATAGCATCTCCCGGGATTCTGGTCTGCGCATCGGGAGGGATGTGGTGGCCTAGGGGCTTTGGGGACGGAGACCCTGTTAAGCGCAGGCATCAGCGGGCAGCTGACGTGTAAGTCTGCAGCGAGGAGGAAAGGCCGGGTCGGACCGGGTACGTGGGGCTGCACGCCTGGAAGGGTCTGGCTCACGGTGTGGGCCCAGCGGACGCTGGCCAGTCTGCTGCCAGACACTCCCCAGCTAGAGAGGATGGGGAAAGATGGGAGGTGGCAGGCGCCAACCCTCAGGAGGAAGCGCAGGGCCTTCTCCAGGGGAGGCTCCAGAGAGGACAGAGGCCTCTGGCCCAGCCCGTGGCTTGGGGAATGTGCCGCTGGGTCCCGGGAGGCCCAGCAGGAGAGCTGGAGGCCGTGCCTGCAGCCTCCACTCAGCATCTCCGGGACTGCCCTCTGGGCCCTGGTTGGAGCCGGGGGACCTGATGTGGATGAGCTACGCTGCCAACCCTCCGGGCCCTGGCAGCCCTCCCTCCCCCAGAGACAGAAAATTGCATCAGCCTGGCGCCCGGCCCACACCTGCCGTTGCGACCTGAGGCCCCAGTGCCCTGTCTCCTGCAGGCGTATTTTTGGTGCTGACTGCCTGCCTCCTTGGTAGCAGGAAGGTCGGACTTCCCATGAATGACCTTGGGGAAGCCAAGGGGGAGGTGACGTGATGTGGGCTGGAGAGCCTTCTGGAAACACAAGAGATTTCCTGTCCAAAGAAACAGCCAGCACACCTCATCTGGGAGCTCCCGGGCTGGGCGGGGCTTCTGAGGGACACGGTCCAGGGCGAACTGTCCGCTGTCATCATGCCCTCTGGGCTGGCTCACCCGGGCCCACCTGGCAGTGGGAGGGGTGGGCGATCCCTCTTCTCCCGGGACTCCTGTGGATTCCTTCCTGATCGCCAGACAGGATCCTCCCCTCAGCTGGACTAAAGAGGCTTTCACAGGGGCTCTGGCTGGAGTTGGTGGAGTAGAAGATGCCCACAGCACGTCCCAGTCCATTCATGAGCTTCACGTGATGCCCTATGGGTGCCCGAGTCTGTGCCAGACTCGGGGGGCCAAGTGCTGGGGGGGCGAGATAGACCCTGAGCACTTTCGTGGGAGGCAAAGGAAGTGTCCCTGTGATAATTTGAGGGTGACTTGGGATGGATCGGAGTGGGGGAATAAGTACGATGTGGGCTGCCATCTTGCAACGGGTTGAATCGTGTCCCCCAACTCCCTCTGTTGACGTCCTCACCCCCAGGACCCCAGGATGTGACCTGATTTGGAAATAGGGTCTTTGCAGATGTACCCAGTAGGTTAAGATGAGGTGACAGTGGAACACGATGGGCCCTTAATCCAGCTGAGGAGGCAGGGGTCCAGGAGGAGCACAGCAAGGGTGCAGACGGCGAGGGCTAGTCCATGAGCGTGGCGCCAAGGCAGGACGACTCGGTGCGGGGCACGCAGGGAGAGACATGCCCCCGCCCGGGACACCAGAGTGCCTGGGGTCCCCAAGGACGGCCCAACAGGCTGTTCCTCCCGGAGGCTGGAGGAGGGAGGGAGGAATCACGGAATAGTAGAAGGGAAGGTTCTGTGACCGCCTGGAGCACCCCCCACCTTGTGCGTCACTCGGCTTCTGCAAAGTATCACCCGTTGTCATTGCCTGTCCCACCTATTCTTGAGATTAGCGACTTCCGGGGAGGGGACGGATATTCCAAGGGCCGCCTTCTGTCCCCCGCCTGAGCCGGGCATGCGGGCCATGTGGGAGAGGGGAGGGCGCAGCTGGTGGACTGACGGGGTGCTGTGGTCCTGCTCCCAAGCTCAAGGCCGCTCAACTCTTCCAACACTTTTCCCACCTCTCACGGAGCTGAACCCTACAGGTGGCACTGCCGCCAGGCTTCTGAAGCTCTTCCTGAGATGAAAGGATAATTTACTGAAAGATCCAGAAGCTGGGAGTGGGGGGTGAGTGTGTGTCTCTTGCCCGTGACATCTTCCTCCGACCCCTTCCCAATTCTGGGCTCTGTTTGCCCACGTGCCCACGTGGACGCCAGCCCCAGCTGAGCTCAGCTTTACAGACTCAGAAATGGTGTCTGCAGGCCAGTACGGCCCTCAGAGCTCCCGGTGATGAAACACCCTGCTCCAGGCACGGAGACCTGCATTCTAAACTTGACATCACCAGTGACCAGCCAAGTGACCACAAGCAAGACACCTCGCTCTCCGGTCCTCTGTTTTCTCATCTGCAAAAGGCTCCCTTTCCTCCAGGAGAGGATGGAGTCTAACGCACCAGTGAGAGTGAAAACGGTGTCAGCTGCAGTACGCAATGCTGTGTTTAAATATAAAATACACAGTACGGCCATTATTAGGAGAGTCCAGGAGGACACATACAAGCACACACACACCCTGCGTTTCGTCCTTCCTGTCCCCATCCTTCAGTCCCCTCATTGCCTCAGAGCTGGAGGGGCCCTTGGCAGTGACCCCAAGCTGCACTTGTCAGGCTGGGCCCTGAGCCCACAGAGCTGGGCAGCCCGTGTGAACAGGTAAACACTATGCGTTGTCCCACAAAGTCCATTTCACTCAGAGATCTACAGGGAAGAAGGCGGAAACATTGCTTTACTACAAAACAGGTACAGAGCTGCCGTGCTATAGAATTTAGAGTATCCTGCCATCCTGAGAAAACGAGATTTCAAAGCATTACTGGTCCAAGTCTGACCACTTTAGGCTACGTCCCTACCTAAGAGCCAGCAGGAGCTTTGGCGGGGAAGCCTGGGAGGCCAAGCCTTCCAGTTTTCAGTGGAGGAAACATTTCCCAGGCTCCCTCACATGACAGATAGTCATGTGACTAAGTACTGACCAGTGGGATAAGCGAATGTGTCCTTTGACAGCTCTAAGAACAGTTTGGTGAGTACCCTGTGACTCCTCTCTTCTTTGTCCCATCCTCCATCCCGCTGCCTGGAACAGAGATGTGATGGCTTGAGCTCAGGCTGCCATTTGGGGCCATGAAGACAAAGGCGACATCCTAGGGAAGGCAGAGTGGAGGCTGGAAAGGTCTGGGTCCTGGTAGTCGGGCTGCCAAACCATTCCTGGGCTGCCCAAGTCTAGTCCTAATGGAGAGAGTATCTCTGTAGATGTGACGTTTGGAGGATGAGGGAGCTGGCTTGCCTAGAGTGGGGAAAGCATTCCCAGCAGAGGGAACGGCCTGAGCAAAGGTGTGGCAGTCAGAGTAAGGTGTCATGGCTGAGAACGGCTGGAGCGTGGGGAGGAGAGTCTGAGGGCCTGAGGCTGGGAGGCTGTCAGGGGCAGACAGCCGGGGCTGGGGGTCTGTGCACCCAGCATCCTTCTGGTCCCACCCACCTTCTCCCTGCAGACCCACCTGTCCTCAGGAAAGGATTCCATACTGGCCGCCGGCACCTGCCTGTGAAATCAGCAGGAGTCTAGGGATGATCTGCCCCCAGACTGAATGCGAGGCTCTGTCTGCTGGGGAGGGGCTCCAAAAACCACCGAGGGGAAGTCTTTGATCTGGGGGTGTCTTCCTGCCTGAACCCCATCACTGGCAGGACCAGGGGAGCCCCAGGCACAAGAGGCCTGGCGCAGCCCCTCAGGGACTTACACGAGGTCAGCCCCCCGGCGCCCCTCCCTGCTGATGCGGGGAAGCCCCCATGGCTGAGAATCGGCCTTTGTGACCTGCTTTCGGTGAGCTCGGCTGTGCAGGGACTACTTTCCAGGCACAGAGAGACTGTCAGGTCCCATGATGCTGCAGCTTTCCAGGCCCTCCCCTTGGCAGGTAGACGTGGGGGTCTCCTCCCAGAGGAAGCCTGGTAGACAGGACCTGTGGGATGCGGGCCTGGAGGTGAGGGTCTGGGTGGACTCACTCCCTCTCTGAGCCCCGGGGTGCTGTGCTGATAAGACGGGGGTGGGACGTGAGCCCCGGAAGACAGGGAGGGTCCAGGGAGAAGACCCAGCTTCACAGTCTCATCCCGTCTGTTACGTGTCTGTTCCAGGTCCCCTTGGACTGGGGCTCCTGAGGGAGGGGCTTGGTTAAACCTGTGCTCAGCTCCACAACAGTTAGTCCCAGATGAGTGTCGGCAAGAGTTCGTTCAGCAAGCCGTTCAAAGTCAACGCCATCTCCTTTGCTTGGAGCCGGGCTCCAGCCATCCCCGCCTGCCTCCTGCAATCCGGCCTGGCCCGTGAGCTCACTCCCTTCACGTGACACCCTCAACAGCACCTCCAATACACCCATCGCTGTGTCGCTCGGCTGGCTGCCCCCAGGCCTCGCCACGGCCAGACTGTAAGCTCTGAAGGGTCAAACTTGCTCAAGGTTGTACCCAGCACCGAGCAGATGCCTGGCTCAGACATGCTCCCCAGACAGGCGC
>NW_020175018.1:17159952-17181153 GCF_003031525.2 Neophocaena asiaeorientalis asiaeorientalis
TTTGGAGGAGGGACGGTGCTGGAAATCCCAATTCTTCCCCCTCCCCGCACCGCAGCCGACACTCTGCAGGGCCCCCGGGACTCACCGGGCAGACCCCTGCGTTTTCTTCTCATTCTTCCTCTTCCCCGGGGGGAGAGGGGGCCTCACTGCCTATAACGTGAGGGGCTGCCCTGTGATCCCGGCCCCCTGTGGCCAGCTCTGCCAGGCCTGGGGGTCGCCATGGGGGTCACACTGCCCCGTGGCGACTCGAGTTACAGCGGGTTTTTTCCACTGCTTCCTCTGCTGTGGCCTCTTCCTCGCTGGCAGTAACTTAATTAGCTCTCTCTGTTTTCCAAACAGGCAAGCGTGGCTCAGCACTTTTGCATGCGGTCTAAACTTGTTGCTCACGCCCTAGGTGGCTTTTAGCCCAATCCTGCGAGGAATTAGAGTGTGGGGTTAGAAGAGGGATTAGAGGGTGATTTCGAGCAGCTTCTGGCTCCCTGGTCTGACAAGGTTGGGTCCCTGTCAGACAGCCTTTTCTCCTGGCCGGCTCCCTGCTGGGGTGTGGTCACAGGTGCCTGAGTTACTTCCTGGGTTTTTCCTTCCCTCTTGGGACGCCGAGGTGGGGGCTGTGGATGTGGCCCCAGCCCTCGTGGACCTTAGCAGGGGGCCAAGGAGTAAACCAGCTGCCTGCTGGTGTGCTGTGACCCTGGGGCGGAGGGGCTCTGGGGCCCGAGGGGAGGAGCTGGGTCCACCACTCCCAGCGCTGACCGCTGGCCAGAGCCGTGAACACCCTGCACCAGGGGCCCTCACGTTGGCTGTCAAGGGTGATGTAGCCCAGGGTCTGTTGGGATCATGGGCGTCCCCAAGCCGCTGGGGCCCCTCCTTGCCCACCTCTCTTCCCCTCCCCAATGCACACCCCCTTTCTCTCTACCTAAAAGCGCCCGCTCCCCCTCCCAGGTGTGGGAGCAGGTGTGGCTCTACCAGGAGAAGCCCAGGCTTCCTTTCTCAGGGAGCAGCCAGAGGCAGGTGTCTGAGCCGGGGGCGTTTTTGTGTCTCTGGACAGAGACCCCCTTCCCTCCGCCACCCCTGCAGTCCATCTCTCTCTGCAGTGTCCCCCGGACCTGAGTGGGCAGCAGAGAGGCACTGGGTACACTGAGGGGACCTGTATAAGCTTCCTGGGGCTGCTGTAACAAATCGCACCAACTCAGTGCCTTAAATAACATAAAGGTATATAAGCCCTAAAATCAAGGTGTCACGGTTTCTTGTGGAGGCTCCAGGGGAAAGTCCACTGCCCGGCCTGTCCCTGCTCCGGAGCTGCCCGCGTTCCTCAGCTCCCGGCCCTTCCTCCGGCTTCGGGGCCGGCAGCGTCTTCCCTCCTCGACCTCGGCCTTCGTCCTCACGCCTTCTCTCCGCTCTGACCTCCTCTCCGCTCCAGTAGGGACCCTCGTCCCTACTGGGGATGAGGCACTGGGCCCACCCACTTCTTCCAGGGTGACCTCCCATCTCCAAACCCTTAACTCGGCCGCGTCTGCAGAGTTCCTTTTGACATAACAGTCACCTGTTCACAGGTTCTGGGTTCATCAGGATGTGGACCTCTTTGGAAGGCTGTTATTCTGTCTACTGTAGAGTCACAGCCTGACCCCTGTCACCCCAGTTCTGCTCAGCGTGGGCCTTGAATAACCCGACTGGCTGAGGCTCCGAGAGGTCCGATCCTCGCTAAGGCCCAAGGCCAACCACCATCGTCAGCTAAGCTGGAGGCACAGTGCTCTGTCATCACTGGCTGCAAAACATAGTTACAGAGGTGGAATCAATTACATGTTAACATGCGTGATGAGTCCCTGTTTCTCCCACCATCGTTAAGCAACTGGACAATATGGCCAGATGCTCGGAAACAGGCTGCCGACGGCGGTGTCAGCACCGCCAAAGCCGAGCTGGAGGGCCCAGCGGACAGTGAGGGACGCAGAGGGCTCTTTACTGCCCTTGACCGGGGTCCCTGGGCCCCCTCGGCCCATCAGGCCTCTCCTGTTCGACTCTCCGGCTCTTCCCAGGGATGCCAGCAGGAGCGACCGCCTCCCACCAGGGCCTTCTGCCGGGGCCCTGACTTGTCGCCATCCAGGCCTGGGCTCTGGCCCCTCCCCACCTGGTTCCTCCTTTGCCCCGGGTTGGTTTCCTGGAGAAACGGAGTGGGAGTCTGCTCACTTGTGCCACTGCTACAGAGGTCCCGGGGTGGGCTCCTGCCCCAGCATGGCCCCTCCAGGCCCGGAGGGGAGCCCCTAGCCCTGCCTCTGGTTTGACTTCCTCTTGTCGGAATTTCAGGAGCCGCTGAATTTCCATTTTCTGTGGTGGAAATCAGTGGTGATCTCAGGCTGCCTGCTTCACAGCCTTGCCCCACGCCCCCTGCACCCATCTCCTTAAGAACCCGGGTGTGGCCTGTTCCCTGCTCGGTGCCCCGGGGCTGCCCGCTGCCCATGGTCCAGCCCCTTTGCAGGGGGCACCCTCGGAGGCGGGCCGGGAGCTTGTCAGCGTGCTTGCCTGTGCCTGTGGGGAAGTGGAAGCACCCAGCTCACGGGGGCGAGGACCGACTGCCGGAGGCACGTAGCCAGGGTCCGGGGACGTTACGCTCTGCCTGCCGACAGTGCCCACCGCGGGCCTGGCCCCAGCAAGCTGGCGTGTGTCCTTAGGAAGGCCCTCTTCCTCTCTGGAGGGGGCCACCTTTGGCCATTCATCCACCGTGCGGGTGCTGGGTTGGAGGCGGTCACCCTGGCCCCTCCTTTAGGGATGAAGGGTAAAGGGAAGGTGGTCTGCTAAGGCCACTCGCGGGGGCTTGTGCCGTACGTGAAGATGAAACTCAGCAGCGACACACACACACACACGTGTGCACACAGTGGCCAAGCTTGGTGTCTGGTCCTCACAGCCCTGCCAGCCCGGGTGAGCCTCTCCACCGGGGTAATGCAGACACGAGCTCAGAGAGGCTGAGTGACCTCCGAAGATCACCCGGCACTGCACCCCGACCTCTCTGAAGCCAACACAGTCTTTTCCGAGCGTGGCCCCAGATACAATTTGATTTCAATAACCGTGGCGAGGACTGGTGCCCGTCAGCAGCCCTGGTGTCCTGCTTCCCCAGAATCCGGGAAACTACAACTCCCAGCCCCCTTTGCACTCGAGCTGGGGGCACGGACTGACTCTGGCCGGTGACAGCCACATGGCATGTGCTCTGGAGGCTCAGGGATGGAGGGATGGAGATCCTGGATCCCTGTGGCCCCGCGTGGAAGGGAGAGGCGGGGGGGAAACCCGGGCCCTTAGTCCACTGCCCTTCCTCGTAAAGTATCAGAAAGATTAATACAGCCTATAGGTCTGTGGGTCGGAGACAACGGTTGCTTCACACGAGAGGGGTCTCTTCCTTGGAAGTGAGAAGTGTCCAGAGGGTGGGTGGCTTTGACCGAGCTTGGAAGGTCAGTGCCAGGCCCCGCTGATTCCCTAAGCCAAGCAAGAATGCTTCCCAATCCCCGAGGCTCGGCTGGCATGGGGCTGTCATCCTCTGCCTTTAAAAGACCCCCGCGTTGGCAGGTGCCTTTTGGAAAACCCCGTCTCCCCTCCCGAGCTCCGTCCTGTGCCCTCTGGCAACCTCGGGGACATCTGGGCCGACTTTTCTCCCAATTTGGAACTCAACCATTTCACATCCAGAAAGGGAGACCAAGGCTCCAGTGCAGCTCACTTCCCTGATTTATAAAGTCAGCGATTCCGCGAAGCTAGGCTGGCCCGTGTTTTACGTCGCCCTTTCATATGCGCTGTCCATTTTACGACTTAAGGAAGAGACAGGAAAGTGTGAACTTCTCCCCACGTTGGAAATCGACAAGCCCAGTGTCTCAATCAATACGATCATATTCTGCTGACTTTCAGGCTGAAATGTCATCTTGGGGTGGGGGAGGGGCGGGGGGGGCTCTGGCTGCGGGGAGCCTGGTGGGCTTGTCTGGAGCCAGAGAGATTTCTCAGCCGTGATGCTGATGTTATCGAAAATGATCTGGCACTGTACGTAAACAGATGGTCCCAGCGTAGGGCCATGCCTCTTGGAGGAGCAGCGCCGCGGAGATTACCCCCACCCAGCCAGGCCCTGCAGCCTGCAGGTTCCCCTTAATCACCTCAGTGGGCGAGGCTGCTGGAGACTCAGATTTACACACCATGGGGGCTGGGAAGGAAATGGAGGTCACCTCCCTTCGCACAGAGGGCACGTCTCCCCGACACCCCACCTCTGCTTGCATACCCCCAGTGCCAGGAGGCTCACCACTGGGCTTCCTGAATCCGCTCCCTGAACCTGCCAGGCCCCTTGCTGGCTCCATCTCTTAAGGCTGAAGCGGTCCAATCCTTCCTCATCGGCAGTGGGGAGGCTCCCGAGACCGGAGGTGGCCAGCCCAGCTCCTGCCCGAATCACGGGGCTTGTCAGGCCATGGCTCTCTGCTGCTCCCTTTGATTCCACGCCCCCTCCTCCCCCCACCTCTCCCTGTCCTAGCTCTGGGCCTTGGTTCCCTTCGCCACACCTGACGTGGACCCTTTCCCCCCATCTGAACTCACCCCGGCCTCCCTGATCCCACGGTGAAGCCTTGAACTAGGGCCTGCCGTCCAGAGACGCCTCACTCCACCCTCCTGCTTGGACACCTGCCCGTCCCCGGGGCTGGAGCCTTGCTCCCTGCAGCCTGCTGAGGGGAGGCTGTGTTTCCTGCCCTGCCCCGCACCCCCCCACGGGTGGGCCCTCCTGTCTCCACATCATCAAACCCTCTCTCCTCCTCTCTGCAAAGACCCTGCCTCCTCCTGCATGGACCGCGCTGGGCCGCGCCCTCCCTCGTGGCCCGGTTTGGGCTCCATGCACGGTCCCATCCCCGTGGCTCCTCGGCTCCTGACTCCATGGGCATGTTCATCCCCCAGCCTGGCCGCCCTGGTGCTGGGTCACGCCCTTGACAGCCCGGGGCAGCCCCTCCTCCTGAATCCTGGTTCCAAGCCTCCATCTCAGGCCTCAAGTCCTTGGACGTGGTCACGTTCTCACTCTGAAACACGGCCACTCCCCTGCTCAGCTCGCTGGGTTTTCCGGACTCTGTCATGGCCGGTGCCATGGGCTGCTCTCCTCACTCTCCCGCTCCCTGGCCCTGCCCCACAGCAAGCCGTGTCTTCGTGGACCAGCTGGGAGTACCCGGAGGAATGGTACCGTGGGGCATGGTGCTGTGGCTCTCCTTTGAATTCTGACCGCAGATTCCAAACGGGCACCCGGCACGGCCGGCGCACCAGGTGTCGCCCTGCCTTTCAAACCGATGCACTTCTGCCTCCTCTCCCTGGAGTCGGACCCCATCCTCGCCCGTCTCCTTCCACTGGCATTGACCTTGACTCAGTTCATTGAGAAACAGGAAGAGACAGGAAGGAACTCCTGTTATCCCCCCAGAAGCCCCTATCTGCCTATAGCCCCTGCTGTTCCCAGCCCCCATCTCGGGCCGGTTTTCCTGTGTCCTCCCCTCTCGACATCCTAAGGGTCCTTCTCCTGGCTGCCCTGCTCCCCCAACTTCCTGCATCACCAGCTTCTCCTGCTCCTTGATGGTGCCGTGAACATGCCCCACTTCAGCAGATCTGCGCTGGGCCCACCCCTTCTCAGCAAAGCCCCTCGGAGGGGTCACCCACGTGGGTGACGTCCTTGGAGTTGCCTTCACCACTGTGTGCCCGGTGCCTGACGCGGCATCAGGCACATGGCAGGCCCTCAGGAGACAGTGAAGGGTGGACGGTGTTTGGATAACAGCTCAGAAGCAGATACTCACGGCCCCGATCACCCGACACATCAGAGCAGCCACAGAATAGCCATTGCCCAGGCCCCGAGCACAAGCCTCTCTGCTCAGACACCTGGGTTGGTGGTTCTTTGTGTTCTCCATGGCTCTGGGCGGGGCTTCTACGCAGCAGGTGCCCGTGGATGGAACCCCTGGACGTCAGAACAGAAGGGCCTTCGGTCTTGGAGCTTAGAAAGGGAGTGAGGTTGAGAGAGCCACGGCCTTGCCTGGGCCCAGCAAGCCTGCCTGGACTGGCGGGGAGACACTGACCCACCCCTCCAGGTCCTGGGCATGTCCGTCTCTCCCCTCTCACGCTTGTGTGTCGACCAGGAGTCGTGGAGAGATTGTCCCAGGTTTGAGGGCATGTGCCACCTTGACAACTGTGTCCCTGTCTCCTTCCCCAGGGCAGCCAGACCCAGTGTCCCCAGTTCTGGGCCCCTGAGGGCTTTGCCTGGCATATTTGTTAACCGATGGTTTTAACACCTGCACCCTCGCTCTGCTCCCACTTTCCCACAGGGGATCCCCCCGTCTTGGGGCAAATAAGAGCTTGGCAGCTGAGCTAAAATGACCAGTGGGTGGGGCTGGCCCCAAGCATGCTGCAGACCCTGAGCCGGCAGCACCCAAGTTGGGGTGGCTGTGTAATAATAGGGGTCTTTCATTCCAACAAGGCCTCTGTCCCCCCGCTTGAGCGATTTGCCTCAAGGCACATTGGTGAGATCCCTGGCTAGGCCCCATCAGGCTGGTGGGGGTCACGGCGTGGGCTTTTCTGGGGTCAGGGACGTAGTCTGGGGTCAGAGTGGGGATGTATGTGAGGGGCTCACAAGAACGGAATGGAATTCTGACTTAATCCATTCCAAGGAGATCTGCGGGGCACCTGTGATGTGCCGGCCTCGGTGTGAGGCCTGGGGACCGGGCGGTGAGTGCGTCGGAACGACCTTTGTCCTCCAGGAGCGCGTGAGATAAAAATGGGGACCTGGGAGGTGGGTGCCGGCCTGCAGAGCGGAGCTGGCTGAACCTGGTTAGAGGAAAACAATTTACAAATATTGTTCTCGAGACCGCCGGTGGCATCTAATCAAATATTTCCCTAACTCACCGCTAATTTGTTCTTAAGATCAACTTTAGGAATCCTGCCGACTCGGGATCTATTTTCTGATTCTGTGCACAGCCCAGGTTTGTCGTTTCACTTGGCTGTTCTGAATAATTCACACCCTCCAAGTTGCTCTGGCTCCTACTGCCGGGCGCCGAGGGAGAGGCTGCATGGGGAGGCGGGGCAGGGTGGAGAGCGGGATGGAGTCCCACCCAACCTCCTCTAGCGGCCCCTGGGGTTCTGGGCGATTTCCAGCTAAGCAGGACTGGAAGGGACGTGACTGGCCTCCGCTTCCCCTGGAGGAACTCGGGGCTTTCTGGGTCCTTCTCTTCCTTTTTGTGTGGTGGCCCAACTTGGAGATTTGAGAAGCAGAAAGCTGTGCAGAGACCCCAGTCTGAGGGTCACGAAGAATCATCACCGGATGCCCCCAGGTCCCTGAGGCCCCCGATCGACAGGGTGGGCGTGCCTGAGGCGGGTGAAAACGTCTCATTCCCAGGGACGCAGTACTCAATGTGCATCTCTCTGGAGGTCTGTTCCATTGGAATGGGGAACTGACTCCGGCCAGGTTCTGATCTGCATTTGGAAAGCCCGTTCCCGACTGGACCGCCCTTGTCCCCTCCTCAATGTTAGCGTGTGCTAGAAGCACACCTGTCATTCGTGCGTCAGCAAGCGTTCTATGTGCAGGCCCGGGGCTGGGCCCGGGGGATGCACGCAGGTGGACCTCTCCCACGCTGTCATCTATGGGGGGGCTGGACACACAGACACCACAGCTGGTGTCTGGTGGACGCACTCCTGTAGGCAAAGTGACCTGCAGGCGGAGAGGCACTTGGCCGTGTGAGCATCGGGGCCAACGTGCCAGGTGGAGGCGACAGCCAGCGAGAGGGCGTGAAGCTTCAGCTGCGTGCCCTGGAGGTGGTCACCTGCAGTCCGACATAGGCAGTGTCCCCTTGAACACGTGGCCTCGTGGCTCTGAGACGGGCTGTGGCTCTGGCCATCGCTCTGTGGTCCGGGAGGCTGGTCTGCGAGCACAAAGGTGGTCAGCATGCCAACCTGCCTGCAGGAGGTCCCCTGACTGTTGCCACCTGAGCCTCCCAACCTGGATCACAAGGACTGCCGTGATGCTCAGATGAAGTCATGACCTCAAGGGCCCAGCCTGGAGCCCGGCACCCTGGGCTCCGAGGAGCAGGCAGCCCGGGGGTCTGTGCTCGTGTTGCTGGCAAAGACCATGCTGTTCAGGAGATCCGTGGGCACCACTGATGGGAGAAGCTCTGGGGGCGGGGGCAGAGGGGTGGGCAGGCAGGGGGAGGGCCTCCAGGAATAACCCAAGATTCGATAAGCAGAAATGAAACAAGAGTCAGAGTCAGCTGCTGGAGCCACCTGTGTTGTCACAGCCCTCTCTCCAGGGCCCAACAGGGGAAACAAGAAATGGCCTGGGGTGGGGGGCAGCCCGTGTCCCTCTCCGCAATTGTGGGGACTCCTGCCAATTAGCAGACAGTGTATGACATCCCACCGATTTCTCCAAACACGGCTCTTCATTTGGCACGAGCCGAAGGCTGGGTGTCCGGGATGCCCGTCCCAGGTCTGCCACTCACTAGCCATGCTAACTCGTTAAGGTGTTAACTAGTCTCTGTGGGTTAGGTGCCTTTGAAGGGGAGCAAATGGCTGAGGGATCATCTGATGGAAGACACAGGTTTCCCCAGGCAGGAGAGGGAGGTTTGAGAGGCCGAAGGGCTCCTTGCCTCGAGGCTGGAAGCCCTGAAGTCTTCCGGTGTGATGGCCAGTACTCCCAGCAGCCCAGGCGGAGGGTCACAGAAAAGCAGTCGCCGGCCCGGGAGACAAGTGATGCTCCGTCCACACCCCTCCCCCGAGGCCCCTGACTGCAGCCCATGTCCTGTGATGTCACTCTTCAGCTGTGCCCTCCCTCCATCGATGGCACAGGGCTCGGACCAGGTTCGGAGGCCTGGACCAGAGCAGGCAGGATGCTGTCTCCCGTGGAAGCAGGCAGCAGCCCCTCCCCTTTTGCCAAAGTAGAAATTAAACCTTAAAGGGGCAGCCAAGGAGGCTTCCAAGGCCTGCTTGCTGACCTGCAGCTGCTTCGAGGCTGATCAGGTGCTTGGAATTAGCCAGTGTGTGCACACGTGTGCCGGTATGAGCACGTGGGTGCAGGTATGAGCGCATGGGATGCAGCGGGACCGAGGGCACAGAGAGGAGAGGCCCCGTCCCCCACCTGCCGGCCTCCCCCAGCGAGGGAGAAGCAGAGATGGATGCCAGCCCTCCGCCTCCCCCTGCTGCCCTCTCAGCGCCCACAGCGGTGACTCACCAGCACCTGGGGCTGGACTGCGGGGTGAGCCCGGACCCTTACGGGCACACCTTTCTGGCACCTGCTGCCTGCTGTGTGATGAATAAGCGTCTAGTGACTCACCAGCTGGAGGACAGGCCATGTGTGCCAACGGCCAGCCGAGGGCAGGGTGAGCAGAGCGCAGGGTCCAGTGCAGCCCCAGGTTGACAGCCGAGCTAAGGCGCCACATGGGGCAAGGGATTTCCCCAAAGATCCTCCAGAGGACGGGACCTCAGCTTGCGTTAGAGTCCAGGCCAAGTCTCTGGATTTAGACATTCTGTTTAGAACGACAAAGAACGGCCTCACAGGACACAGCATCCCAAAACTACTTTAATCTTTGCTGATCTGATGAAATTGGTGAAGGCAAAAAAAAAATCCCACTCAGATTGAATAATTACCCCTGGGGTAAGATTCCACAGTCTCATGGATTAGGCATCCTTGTACACAAACCTTTTAAAGAGAACTTTAAAAAGCAACGGAGGGCTTCCCTGGTGGCGCAGCGGTTGAGAGTCCGCCTGCCGATGCAGGGGACACGGGTTTGTGCCCCGGTCCGGGAAGATCCCACATGCCGCGGAGCGGCTGGGCCCATGAGCCATGGCCGCTGAGCCTGCGCGTCTGGAGCCTGTGCTCCGCAACGGGAGAGGCCACAACAGTAAGAGGCCCGCGTACCGCAAAAAAAAAAAAAAAAGCAACGGAGTGGGGACTTCCCCGGTGGTCCAGTGGTAAAGAATCTGCCTTACAGTGCAGGGGATGCGGGTTCTATCCCTGGTCAGGCAACTAAGATCCCACATACCGCGGGGAAGCTAAGCCTGAGCACCACAACTACAGAGCCCGCGTGCCTCAACTAGAGAGCCTGCGTGCCGCAACTAGAGAGCCTGCGCGCCGCAAACTACAGAGCCCACGTGCTCTGGAACCCGCACACCACAACTACAGAGCCCGCGTGCCTCAACTAGAGAGCCTGTGTGCCGCAAACTACAGAGCCCGCGTGCTCTGGAACCCGCACACCACAACTACAGAGCCCGCGTGCCTCAACTAGAGAGCCTGCGTGCCGCAAACTACAGAGCCCGCGTGCTCTGGAACCCGCACACCACAACTACAGAGCCCGCGTGCCCTGGAGCCTGCACGCCACAACTAGAGAAGAGAAAAACCCGCACGCCACAATTAGAGAGAAACCTTCACACCGCAATGAAGAGCCCGACACAGCCAAAAATAAATAAATAATAAAAATAAATCTTAAAAAAAAAACAGTGAAGTGCCTGTCATGGAGGCCATGAATATTCACCTCTAGGCAAATTTATGGAAATGGTAGAATTTCCAGTGACAGCATCAAACACAGACTCAGAAAGAGAAGAGCCCGGAAATGGAGCCTAAGTATGTGGGACCCTCAGCCTAGGATTCGGGGTGGCGAGCTGGGCCATGTAATAACTCGTGTTGGGACAGCTGGGCAGCCTTTTGGAAAAAGGTCAAAGTGGACCCACACGTCACTCTCCATAAACCCCAAAGGCACTGCCAGTCTTAAGGTAAGAAGCAAGCCCACATCAGCCCCAGAGAAAAATGAGTCCATTCATCATGACGGCCCTTACTGTGTCTCGAGAGCCAAAAGCATTAGAAGGATAATTGATAATTCTGACTACATCTTAAAGAACCCACCATAACCAAAGTCAAGATTGACAAGCCACAGGACATTTGCAACTCCCAGAAACACAAAAGCTGACTTCCCACCTATACAAAGAACTCCTAACATTTACATGGGAGAAAATTCTCGGCAGCTGAGTCGGGAAAAATGGGCAAAAGGTAGGAACTGAGAGTTCCCAGATAAATCTTGTCAATGGCTTTGCAACATACAAAAGATGCTTCCCGAACTCTTCATAAGAGAAGTGAAAATTCAAAGTGCTGGGAGATACCACGTCTTACCTCCCAGACTGCAAAACTCCCGAAGATTTTCCAAGCACTCCATGGGGAAATCTGCACTCTCGTACACTGCTAGAAGGAAGGTAAAGTGGTGCAACCCCTGTGGAAGGGAATTCAACAATACTGGGCAGAAGAACAGAAGCGTTTACCCTCAGACCGTTTATTCCAAAGACACATACCATGTGCGATACGTGATGTGATTTTACACGAGGTTATTCACCGCGGAATGGTTTTTAAGAGCAGACTATTAGAAACAACCCAAATACCCACCGTGGGGGTGCTGGTGACACACACCACGCCACATCTACACAATGGGATACACACATCAATGAAAAGGATGAGTTCCATGTCCCTAATGTCACCTTCAGGGAAAATTATGTGACAACAGCAAGAGGCAGCATAATTTACAAGCAGGGTTTAGGCACAAATTGATGCCTCTCTTTGCTATTGGGTTCAAAGGACCCTATATCTCATTCTTATAGCCTGTGAAAATAATCTCTAACAATAGATTTATTAAGGCAAAATCCCGCTCCAGGAAACCTTTTCAGAAACAATTCACCCAAAGGAAATCAAATGCAGACGGTTCTCATGAGAGCTGCCTCTCAATACCGAAGATCTGGGCCACCAGGAAAGGGATGTCTTACCTGATGGTGAGCAGACCAGCCCCTTCACACCTAGAAGGCTCTGCTCTGCCTGGGCCTGATGATGTAGGGCATCAGATGGATGATCCGGCTTCGAGCTCCTGAGCCCTGGGGATTCAGCCTCACTCTTCACGGACCAACAGTCCCCGGATCATGCTTCTTTCAGTGAAATGTGTCACGTCTTCCTGGGCCACGCCTACACAGGTGTCTGGACAAGGATTGGACCCAAGTCCCCCTCCCTCCCAAATGCCCGCTCCAGCTTCTAGGAGCTGCCTCTGGGGGTTCATTTCCCTGTGTACCCCGAGGAAGTACCTGCCACCCACAGTCCCGGCCCAGCTGCTACCTTCCCCAGGGACCCTCAACGGCCTGAAGGTTTCCAATGTGTCCCTGTGTTGGCCTGGGCTGTCCTGTGGACGTGGACGCTCCTTCGTGGGTTGGAAGCTCAGATGTCCTGAGACAGTTTCCACCTGAGGACGGGGAGCCTGGTGCCTCTTCTACAGGTGGCGTGAGGTCAAAGGGATGCGGGGGAAGCAGGTGTCAACATCGGCTTCTAAGCGGTGATGTGCCCGACCTTTACCACGTATAATCTGCCTGTTAAGTGATTACGTTAAGTGTTCCGATTAAAGACAGCGTTCTACCCCCTACCCTGGCCCGTTCAGCTACCTGAAATCACCATCGCCTTCCTTTCCCTTCTCACGGGTGGAGCCTGGCCCCTGTCTGGAGCCCCTGCACTTCCCAAAAACCCAAGAGATGCCTCCTTCCTGGTCACTTGCGAGAGCTCGGCCACCCTCACCGCACGCCTTCCCTAAACGACAAGGGCATCGCGACTCCAGGAGCTAGAGGTGAATTCCATGGGCAGCTGTGTGGGGTCACCCATCACAGGCCTCCTTCAAGAAGAAACCTGCGGAAACTAGAAAAAGTTCCAGGCCTACCCAGCTGCACCCAGGACTGGGCATCTCATGCTCTGGCCTCTGGTACCCACCAAAGAACTGCTGGGTTTTGATTCCAGGCCAAACTTTTAATAAAGAAAATTCATCTACAGATGTTCTGCCATCAGCCAATATATTCAGTTATTGGAATCTGGGAGATTTAGTGGCAAGCCAGTTGTTTTATTTGCTCTCTGGATGGAACCATTTTTCTTGCGTATTTAATATCCTGGAGGATTATTTTCCCCAGCAAATACTCAGTCAGAGACAGCAAATCCATTCTGAACCTATCAGGTCGTTCGTTATTTTGTCTTCTGGTGACTCAGAGCAGGTATTTGTACATTTGCCCTCTCCTATGCCGTTAGGGGGAAATTATGAAGAGTTCGGCCCAAAATTGCAGCTGTAATTACTTAACAATCCCTGCCTGATCCTGCCTGGACAGACTCCCATCATGGCTTCACACCGGGAATAAAGTCGGTGGCGTCTTAGACTGTCTTATTGAAGTTAGGGCTGTTCTATGAAGAACCAGCTCCTGTCTCTCCCGGGGAGGATTTTGCGTGTGCCGGCTCCCTCCAAGGTAATTTGCAAACATGAAAGTAGGAAAATGCCTCCCACTTCTAAAAGTTCTAATTGCAGCTTGTCCTGCCATGGCTGTGGCAGCGGCCTGTGTGAGTCCTCTCGTTCGGGGAGGACTTGCAGCTAATGAGGCTCTTCTAATTGAGGGTCAGGCGTTTCCTACCGTCTCCCACCCTGCTTCCTCGTCACAGTTCAGGGTATCTGGCAAAGGAAACCCAGCAGCAACAAGAAAGCAAGAAAGGATTTTTTGGGATTATTTTGTCTTGGGCTTGGTGAATTTTAAAAAAAAACCCAAATCTTAAAGAATATCTTGGGTCTAAGAGAATCACGGATGCTGGGAAGATGGGGCAGTCCAGAGCATGGGTGATGGAGGAAGGATTTAAAGGAACAGGAAAGAAGCAGTGATTCCTCCTTGGAGATGGGGAACGGGAAGCTTACAGAAGGCGGGAGCTCTGAGCTGGGAGGGGAGGAAGGACGTGGGGAGAGCACAGGTGAAGGAGCCAAGGGGCTCTGGAGCGCCTTGTGCCCGGAGGTGGAGACCTGCTCGGTGAGCCCCACTGCAGCGTGTGGGCAGAGGGGAGAGGCTGAGGGGCGCTGGGGTCAGAGGTGGCCTGGGCCAGGCCCGAGGCGGCACCGTCCCCTCGCAGTGCAGTGTCTAGGTGGCCCCCAGCGTGCAGTAGAGATGTGGCCCCCGGTGCGGGGAAGGGTCCCAGGAGTGGCCCTTAACTATGCAAGGCCACCACCCCTCCCCCAGGCTGCCCTGCTGGCCCACACCCCCAGCACTTTTCCAGGGTCCTCTGGCATCTCCCTCCCTCCCCACCCAGTGGTCCAGGGCCCACCCCTTTTCTCATGGGCGAGCTGACTGCGATTCAGGGCTCCCAACAGTGGGTAAGCCCCGGCCAGTGGTCATTCTTTTCTGCTTCCGTGTGTTACTCCACCGGAGGGCTTGGAGAGGACAAGCGGGGCCTCCACCCTACTTCTCATCCCATATCTTCCCAGCAATTGGCTGGATCCCAAGGGCACCCACTGTGACTAGCAGACACGGTCCCCACGCCCCCACTGCCTCCTTGCCTGACCAGCTTGCTGTCTCAGTGGCTCCAGCCTCCGAGGGGCCCCGGGGACGGAGTCAGATGTTCTTAGATGTTCTCAGACTGACTCCGAGAGTACCAGCGCCGTGAACGCCAGCTACACCCCCTCTAAGTGCCGCCTACACCCCTGCCTGGGGACCCGCCCAGGTTCTTTCCAGGACAAGTGATGGCAACTGAAGAAGGCTGTTTTGGAAACACATCAGCCCCTCTGCTCTCTGGTTTGGGTGCGGTGCCAGCTGGGCTGAGCTCACGGGGGCTGCTGGCTTCTCCCCAGGCCCACATCACAGCCCGGCTGTCCACCCTGCCAAGGAGGCCAGCCGCCCCAGAGCAGAGGAAGGGCAGGGGAGGGAGTGGATGGTCACCACATGCCACACCCTGCCTTGGCACCTAGTGCCAAGGCCGGTCCTGAACTGTCCCGTGAAAGGAGAGTTACTTTGACCTGTGCTTTCTCTGGCCATGTGAACCCCCAGGGCACTCCAGAATGGCTCTGTCCTGCAGAGACCTCAGGGCCCACTTAGAGACGGAGCCTGGCTTGGTATCTGCAGGTCTGGCCGTGGTGGCCTGGGCTCCCCCGATGCACGAGGTTCTCTGTCTCCAAGGCTCAGGGACCCAGACCCCAGACGGGGCTGGCCACTCACCTCCTGGATCCCCAGTGCTCTTAGTGAGCGGACTGGCCTGAGAGGGCCTGGGTTTACCTTTGCCCACTTTTCGGCAGGGTCTCTGCGGACGCCCCTTGCCACGTCGGAAGTGGGTGTTTGTCCCAGGCTCCTTCCAGCTTTGTCTTGGAGGAGCCTGGCGGGGTGGGGTGGGGTGGGACTCCCAGTGGTGTAGCCCTCGGATTCAGATTCACCCAAGGAGTAGGGACCTCCAGGCTGATTCTTGGGCTCCGACCCTTGCGGGGGATGAGTGCCTAGGGCCCCAATGGGCCTCGTGTCCAGCCCGTGCCCTGTCCTCTTCTGAGAGGGGCACTCGCTCTGGAATACGTCTGCAAGAATCTGGACGTCTCGGTCATTTTTAAAACCTTCTGAAATGACAAACGAAGCAAAAACATCTCCTAATATTTTTATTGTTCCTTAGATAACCGGATAGTACAAAGTTTCCCTCTTTTTTACTTAAAAAATGTACTTTCCGCACACTGTTGCCCTCAAGAGCATTTCTTTCCCGTTGGAAACCGAAGTTTCCCTAGATGAGCGCTTCTCATCTGTGGTTACACTGTTTAGATAATTTAACAAGAAGAGGATATTTCCTTTCATGATTAGCAACATGAACTTGACCATCTCTCTGTAAGGGCGAACACTGATGTGGTTTTTTCTATTCCTCTTTAGAAACAAAAACCATCCACTTACTAATCCAGACTACGGCATTGCATTTACAACATTCATGGCATCAACTAAACAGACAAGTCACCACCTCGAGGAAACGACAGACGGACATTGCACGATGTATCTACGGGGCACGCGGATTCAAACGGTGTGGCACTGAGCCTGTCCACGCCACACACGCCGGCCACCGCTCTTGGGGACTAACTCGGGTCCACGGGCTACTTGGAGTCTCAGTATCTAAGTGCATCTAAGACACAACACGTGGTCAAGGACGGCAGCGGTGATGAGATGCGAGTTACACTAGCCTACGTGGCCCCCTCGGCCGCCGAGCAAGGCCCGGGGGAGGGGGGCTTCAATGAGACACGACGCTCAGGTCCATCGAGCTGACCATGATCTACGGACATGTCCATGCGATCCTAACAGTGGGTTGTTCTCAGTAAGAACTGGCCAACAGTCAGTGCCCTACTTCTTGAGTATATTGACCAGAAAGGGGACCAGGGCAGGGGAACCAGAGAGCCCTGGGCTGCAGTTCCAGCCGTGTATACGGGGGCTTCTTCCCACACTGGCCGCCCTCCGGCTGGAGGTGGAGAAACATGGGGGGCAACGCCACCCCGTGATGCCGGAGTCCACGCTGCTGCTGATTTTTCCAAATTAGCCTTGTTCGTCTCACAGATATTCATCTGGCAGCTGTTCCACAGGAATTTCCAGGTGGGTGGAGGACGCGGACCCTCGGCTTCCAGGCCGAGGGGACTCTACAGCTCGTCAGACCGGATGACGTGGAAGAGGGTGACGTTGTAGAGGATCTGGTGGCCGTTGTTCCAGGCGTACAGGGCGCGGTCCTTGGGGTTGTAATCCAGCATGGAGATGTGTGAGTACTTGTTCTGGAAGGGGATGTCGATGTACTCGTAGGTAGAGGCGTTGGTTTGGTAGGCGTAGTGGACCTTGGTGCCCCCCGAGTAGCCGTTGGTGACGTAGAGGGTCCCGCAGATGATGAAGGCCTCGCCGGCGCTGCGCTTGGGGTAGCTGGTGTTCCAGGTCTGCAGCACCTGCAGGGACACGGGGTCCAGCTTGCTGACGACGATGTTGCCGGCGTTCTGGTTGGTGGCGTAGACAGCCCACAGCCCGTTCTCGTCCACCATGAGGTCGATGTCCGAGTGGCCGCCCCACGCGTAGTGGTACATGTTGTTATAGCCGGCATAGTCCAGGCTGCGCGTCTTGAGGATCGTCTCTGTCTTTAGGTCGAACCTGATGACGATGTGACTCTGGAACTTGTTGAAGTAGATGGAACCGTTGTAGACCACCTGTCCCGTGCCGGACCAGGGGTGCGGGAGGCGGTGGGACGTGAAATTGTCCGTGGTCATGAAGGCCAGCATCGATCTGTACTCGCGGACAAAGCGGTTGTTGTGGTAGCCGTCCATGTACCAGACCTGCGGACACAGCGGACCTGTCAGTGGGGCTGAAGCGGGGGGGACCCCTCCCGGGTAGGCATCCCCTCCTGGACTTGGCATTTAGTGATTTGGCACCCAGAGAAGGAGCTGGAAGGACTGGGAGAGAACAGACTAAACAGGGTCATGTCCTTCCTCCAAACCCACGGGGTGCCTTTCACGAGGGGCCAGGGCTGTCTCCCCACCAGGGGAGGAAGCGTCCAGCCTGGAAAAAGGACACCACGCACAGGGGGGTGGGGACCGACGGCCTGGGACCCCGCAGGCGTGCCGTGGGCGTGGCTGGCAGCTACCCTCTGCCGTTCTCGCAAGCGGTGGGGCTGCCCCCAGGCTCTGGGTCATCTGGGAAGGCTGGCCCTCCAGCAGCAGGTGGCACCGCCCTCCAGCAGGACGCTGTGGCAGAGGGCACAGCCGCCTGGGCCCGCAGGAGGACAAGTGCCCACAACACCGGGCAGTCTGCAGGGATGGCCGTTATCAAGGTCGCCAGGAAGGGCGATGCCCGATATCCCAGGGGGCGCGTGCGTCAGGCCTCTCCTTTCGTCCAGGCCCTCACAGCAGGCCGGACTGAACCACCAGTCCGGCGGGGGGACGTCATTAATTTGGCACTTGGGATGCTCCGAGCGTAATCACTCTGTCACGCCCAGTCCTGGGAAAGTGCCTCTCCCCGAGGAATCCGGGCTTCCGGAAGGCTCTGATTGCTCAAATCAACCAAGATAACAGACCCAGCAGAGGCCCAAGTTTGGGGTCACAAGAAGAAGAGCTTTCCAATGACTGCTTAAATGCCAGTTGACTCGAAAGCTGTCTAGACTTTGCACAAAACGCTTTAGTCATTTTCAACCAACATGGGAGCAAATTAGAAAGCAATGCAGTTAGTCAGAGGAAAATCTGCCGGGCTAATGCCGTTCCCAGTGCATCTGTCTGGCGAGAAGGCAGCTGCTTGATCCATCGAGGGCTCTGCCGGCTGCAGGAGGGATTAAGGATGTGGGAGTTTTCAGACACGGTATTGCGCGTGCGTTAAAAATTAAAAAAAAAAAAAAACCCAAACCTGTAACCTTGTTCCATTCAGACGCGTAGAGGCAGATGTGCTTTTTGTTTTTAACAACATGTTTTTTAAAGACTGGGTCTCATCTGAGGCTTTTCATCATCCTTAGCCTCCGTCCGAGCAGCCCTCGGCGATGCGGGCCACGCATTAGAACGGGGCAAGTGCAGGGCTGGGCGGAAGGTGTCAGAGGTCTGCAGGGTGATGTGCAGACGCCCTGACATCTCGCCTCCTCTTGGCTACCTCCCAGACAGGGAGCTCACTGCTTCTCTCAAGACTTAGCTCAAGTGACAGCCCCGCTCTGCACCCTCTCCTGACCGCCCCATCTCGGCTCGCTCTGCCTCCTCCACGAGTGGGTCTTTGATGGTGGGGACCCGGGTGGGTTGATGCATCCCTGGACCCCCAGGGATCAACACCTCCTTCCTGTGGGCAGAGCTGCATGAAGTCAGCATCCAATTTCTAAGGATTTTAAAACTGCCTTTTCCTCCGATAAACTGGCAAATTGGCCACAGTGGGCAACACTTGGAAAAGGCAATTTAGGGCGGGAGAGAAAATCAGCACAGGTGCTAAATGTGTAAGGGTTTAGGCCACCAGTGAGCCCCTCTGGGCAAAAGAGGAGTGCATCATGGGACCCCCAGGGCCTGCGATGAGGGCCCACCTCTGGCAGTGCCTCCCACCCCCACGAGTTCACTCTGATCTCACCTCAAATGCCTTGTCCTGCCCCGCCTGCTGCATGTTCCAAGGCTCAGATGGAATCCCGTCCCCTCCAGGATGCCGCCCAGAACCGCTGCATCTGAACCGCGGAGGCCTGGGACCGGGGTCCTCAACCTGGCTGGGTCTCCTGGGAGCTTTCACACCCCAGAACAATGGCACAGACCTTGGGGGTAGAGCCGGGCATCGGCTGGTTAAAGCTTTCAGGGGATTCTAACGTTCGGCAGGGTCCCCGAGACCACCTGTTCCAAGTCCTCAATTCAGAGAGGCCCAGGGGTGAGGGTCTCGCCCAGGGCCACACGGTCTGTTCACCAGAAAGCAGACTGCATCTCGCACAGGACACACCCACTGCCTGTCTTCACTGGGCCACTTCCTCCCAGACTCCCGAGGCCGTCCTCTGAAATGCCCAACTGACCCCATAAAGCAGGTTCTGTTCACGGGCACAGACAGAAGGGGACGGCGACCTTCCACTCGCTCACTCCTGGGCTTGACCACAATGCCCGCTTCACCCACCAGCGCCCGGTAGGATGCCTCAGGTGGCCCAGGTGGCCACGCACCTCCTGTTCTCCAAGTGATGGGAACTCGTTCCCTGCCCTCCGGGCGCTGGTGACCTCAGGGCCACGCTCCATGCGGGCTGCAGCTCCCTGTGGCCGTTGTCCTGCGGGAAGGACCGTGGGGCCCCAGGCTGAGGAAGGGGGAGAGCTGAGAACACACCGGGGAACAGAAGCCAGGGAAGCCCAAGGGAGAAAGGGGCCCTTGGGGCATCAGGGCGCAGAGCCCCCGCTGTGGGTGCTTCTGTCAGCAGAAGGAAGGCCCCCCGGGCGAGTTGCGAGAAGAGTCCCCTCGGCAGGTCTGAGGCCAGTGCGCAAGCTCCCCCATCCACGAGGGTCCCTTTGCCAGAAGAGATAAGATAAAGCCACCTCCGGACTCTTTCTTTGTAAATGCCACGCCTTGAGTGGATGTGGCCTGCCAGCTCACTGGAATCAAAACGCCCAACGCCAGCTCCCCTGTAAGAAAACCTGGGTATTCCCACATCCTGACTGCATTTTGGTTCCACACGGTGGAGTTTACGGAGAACGTGGGGTTTTCCTAATTGTCCCTATTGTTTCCATGTGCTTTTTAGTGAAGAAGGCCATCTCGGGGCAGGGCAGGGCAGGGCAGGGCGAGGCTGTCGAGTCTGGCCCCATCTTACGTGATGCAGGGATATACCCGGGAGGGGCGGAGCGGGGGAGGGAAGCCCCGCCCAAAGGGCCCGGCTTAGTAACGTGACCACGTCCTCTCCTCCCTTTGGCCAGGCAGGCATCTGTCACATGTCCTCCTGGCAGGGCCTGACCTCAAGGAGCCGGCACGGGTGGGAAAGATGCTCTAAAGGGAGCCCTTAGCTGAACAGGTGGGAGGCTTCACTGAGGAGTGAGGCTTGAAAGGGGGGCGAGGTCAGCAGCCCCAAGACCGTCCCCGACCACACGAAACAGTGTGACCATGCAGTTCGGATAATACTACCTTCAGGACGACGGATTCTGTAGGAATAAAATACCTGGATGGCTGTGACACTGTTTAGATGACAGGGAAGGACCTTTAAACACTAAACTCACTGCTGTTTGGGAAATGAGAGGTGTTCTAGTGATGAGACAACCCCTCCGAACATGAACTTCCTGGGGGCCAGAGGCTGGCTGGTCCCCTTACCACTGTCTGATGTGAGTGGGCCTGGGACTTCTACGGTGGAAGCACGGCTGTTAAGAGGGATGGTGGATGCCGGACCTTAGAAGGGTCCACAGTCAGAGGTACGCGCCTCAGCGTCTTGTTCTCCCGGGGGAGGGACACAGCCTGGGGTGACGAGAGCATGGCTTCTGGAACTCTGGTGCCATCAGAAGCTTCTGGACAGGGTGGAGGACCACCGGAGTCCAGCACAGTGCCTACACACAGGTGGTGCTTAATGAACGAGCTAACCTGGTCCTAACAGCTCAGCGCAAAGGCAGGGGGACCCGAAAGCCCCTTTGAGGGCTCCCGGACAGGGGTCCCAAGGCAATTCCCCGCCCTGGCTGTTGGCCACACCCCTCTTTCCTCGCCCTCTGTGGCCTCCTGCACTGAAGCTGACACTGATTTTTTTTTTGGGGGGGGAGCGAGTTATTGGTCTCCTGTGTGTGATCAAAACTGGACGGAGAATGGAAAAGATCAAAACAAAAGAAACCAGCTCCCTGTTAGATCAATGGCAGGACCTGGGGACGTGTCACTCAGCAGGCTGTGAGCCGGTGGCTGTGCTGATCTCACGGCTTGGGGCAGGACTGCCGACTGCCCACAGCTTTGGAGCAGGCCCCCAGGGTCCCCTGCCAGCGAGCT
>NW_020175018.1:17181255-17186048 GCF_003031525.2 Neophocaena asiaeorientalis asiaeorientalis
CCCCACTGAGTCAGCTCCACAAAGGCCCCCCTTCCGCCTTCCTGCTTGCACTCTGTCCATCACCAGGGCCCCCTTTCCTGGACGGTGATCAGCTCATCAAGCAGAAAAGAGATGTCTAATTCCCAAAAGCATCCATCACCACCTCAACGGCAGATGAACCTACACCCTCACGGTACGGGGGATTCCAGGAGCCCTGATACGTGATCTCTGAGAAAAGAAAATTTGACGAGCGCTCACTACAACCAAGGAAACTGACATCAACGTGGGGACCCAGAGGCACATCTGCGGTGTCAGATGGGGCGAAATCCTCTAGACCGGGGTTCCTCCTCTGCAGCACCAAGGTCATTGGTTCCAGCTCACGGATCCCAAGAGGCCTGCTGGGTCAGTGGGGTGTGTGTGGTGGGGCAGGCAGAGGGCAGGCGGGAGGTGGGGAGAAGGCAATGGAGAGGAGGGTGACTCGGGAGACTCAACCTGGGGTATCGCGGTAAATAAATGGTTAATAAACCCACCGGCCAGCCTTTCCTGAGACCTTGGGCAAGTCACGTGACCCTCCTGGCCCTGCGTTTTCTCATCGACACAGCAGAGACAACTATGATCTCCGGCTGGAGGGCAGCCGTGGGACCAAACCAGGACAGGCACAGGTGCGCTCAGCTGAGGGCTGGGCACACGTGTCGCTGCGTCCTAGAACCAAGACTCCCTCTTGTATTTCAGTATAAACGTCACGCGCTCAGGGTCTGCATCACCGTCTTGTTTTCGCGTCTGCATCACTGTCATTATGACTGACGCCCACAGTAAGAGTCCATTCCTAACCAAACTCGGAACCAAAGTGCTGTTTTCCAGGGGGACGCAGATGGAACCGAAGAGCAGTCAGGGTAACAACTGGCCAATCAAATGGTTCATTGGTAATTAACAACTGGCCAGTTAAATTCTTAGAAAACTTCCAAGGACCAGCCGGCCGTCACCATTCAGAAAATAAAACACAAACAAACTTCACCCCCAAAATACCGGACCCGGTCATTTCCCGGGTTTGCAGCCTGTAGCCGCCCCCCTCCTTCCAGAACTCTCTGCCTGCAGACCTGGGGATGAGGTCTGGGAAGAGGCTGCTGGCCTGCCGGGGGAGGGGGTGGGTGGGTAAGGAAGGGGAGAGACGGGGGTTCCTCCCACTGGAGGTTGTGGTATAAAAAGACAGACGCCCAGATCGCTGGAAAGCCCGTCACGGCCCCCCAGGCGTCTTCCCCAGAAGGAGAATGTGCGGCTTCCTGATCTAAACAGAAGCAATCACACTGTCTGAAGGGTGGGAATGGGGCTGGGGGAGGAGCAGACATCAGAAGTCTCAAGATCCCTCCCCACTGAAAATCCTCCAGACAAGGCTGAGAGGGTCTCAAATTCCTAAGCTCCTTTCTCAATCTGCCCAGAGGAAGAGTTGAAGTTTTTTTTTAAGTGTTTATTTTCTAAACGTCCTGCAGGCAAGGGGCTGGGTAAGAGAGGCCCTGGACTGTTTTGACGGTTCTCTCCGGGTGCCAGCGGTCAGGCTGGTGGACCACCAAGGGACAGGGATGCCCACAGCTCCTTTCCTCCAACCGAGAGCCAGAACCCTGGGCGTTTGGAACCTCCCTTCGCTGAAACGCTCCCGAAGGACGCTGTGGTGATGGACGGATGTTACCCGGGCCCAGTGGGCCAGGCGCCACCCTCCCAGCCAGCCAGCCCTCTGCTCCCCACGCCCCGAAGGGACTCCGACGACAGAACGCAACGCAGCCCCCACCCCATCCCGATCAAGACAGACGTGCCGCTCGGTCGTCTCTCTCTCCTTTTATGAGGTCTTTACCCAGGGGGGAGAGTCTAGAAAAAAAAGAACATGGCTTTTCTCCTAAATCAAAAAAGAACATGAGTTTCCATCAGCCATGAAAGGAATGGCAAATGAAACGCAAATGAGAAGTCATTAAAACAAGAAGGCCTGACCATGCTGTCCCTGCGGAGCGGGGACAGTGCTGTGAGCATGGGAAGGTTTCAGCCCGGAGGCGGCCCCTCAGCTCCCAGGGGCAGAGCCACACGCGGGGAGGGGGTCGCAGGCGTCCTCGGACCCACCCCGCGGTCTGTGACTCTGCCTTAGTACAGGGACCTCGGCAAGGGACCTGGGCCTCTCCCCAAAGTCCCTGGAACCCCACCCCGGGGGCACCAAGTTTCCCTCGTCCACAGCCCCCCTGCCCCAGACCCAGACCCAATGAAGGAAGCACTTACCCTGTTATCACCTTCTGGGGCCAGAGGGTCCGTCATCCAGGACCCAAACCTCGAGCCGGAGGTCTTGATGGTCACGGGGTCACTTATGCCCGTCAGCTTGCCACACGCTGCAAGAGAGGACACGACGTGGGGGAGTGAGTGCCTGGGCCCAGCCCCAAAGGCGAGAGGCCACCACCCCCTCCCCCAAGCAGAGAGCAACGGAGGCCAGGGCGGGTGGGGAGAGGGAGGTGCAGCCCCCTGGGCCTAGGGCCGGGGGTGCCAGGGCCGCACCGCCCGACAGGGCGGCCAGCCTCGCCCAGACGCAGTTTTCTCCTCTGGGAAGCAGGGGTGGCAGCCGCTGGACCTCCTAAGGAGAAAGTGCATCTGCGGTCCAGCGCAGGAGGAAGGGCGCTCCTTCCCCCTGGAGGGCCTGTGAGCTTCCCTGCAGGGTGACAGCGGGCTCCCTACTGCCTGGAGGAGGTGCCCAGGGGCCGGAGGGCTGGGATTTGAAGTCACTGACGGAGCAGAGAGCACGGGGGTGACGGCGCCCTCCCGTCACACAGATGGAGGCGGGAGACGGGCTGGGATACGCTCGGGGCCACACCGACACTCGGGCACTCCCAATAGCCCAGCGCCCTTCCCACTGCCCCTGATAGCCCCAGGCAGCCACCATGCCCAGCAGAAATCCCCCTCCTGCCACCTGGATGCCACCCTGTGTGCGTAGCCCTGAAGCCTTCCGGAATAAGTAAACTCAGACAGCCTCAGAAGGGCAAAAGGTTCCTGAGCCTCAGAAGCCGACTGGCCCCTCAACGTAGGCAGTGGGTCCTGCCCTGCCGGGACGTGTGCCTACTGGGACACCCTCCCTTTCTTCCAGGCCAGGCCTGCGTGTAACTACCCAGCTCTGCTAAACTCCCACTGTATTAGCCGATGTAGAGGTCAGTCTGCAAAGTTTAGAGGAGACCTGCGCGTTTTCAGAGGATTGCCAGTGACTTAACCCAGGGACCGTGGTTTAGCCGGGGATCATCCCGCCAAGTGAGGTGGCCCGGCCTCGGGGAGGGGCCCATGGCCACCTCTGCACTGTCTGGGGTGCCTCCCACTCTCTCGCCAAACTTAAAGTGGGGCAAGTAGATCCATCAGCATCACCGAACAAGACTGGAGAAGTGGACGCCCTGGACCCCCAGCCCAGTGCCTGGGGCCTCTGTCTCTTTGTGTTGTCAGGAGAGCTTGTATCTGGGCAACGCGGAGGCTTTGGACCGGGATTAAGAGCTGACTGCAAAGCAGAAGAAAGGCGGCTTTACAGCCAAATTCCCATCAAGTCACGCTGCCCCGCTCCTAAGACCCAGCGGTGCCGCTCCCCAGGCTGCTGCCTCTGGCCCAGATTCGAAAAAGGAACTCAACTATTTTTACTCGCCCATCCCTTCCCAGCATATATTTGCCTGTTCCCCTTTCAGGAGGAATTGCATACTTTTTCCCACTGAAATACTGTCCCCTCAAGGCCGGCCCTGTCCACACCCCCCATCTGAGGGAGGACAGACAGAGGACAAAGGGACTGGACATTACGTGCAGGTTAGCCAACATCTACTGCAACCAGAAGTAAGAAAAAAGTGGGTCCTTGGAAATCTCGCGAGAGCGTGCATGCCCACGAGAGCCCCAGACCAGGTTCTCATCCCACGAGGGTTTTGAGAATTTGGGGTGGGGTTCCCTGAGGGTTCCGTCTGGAGGAGGGAGGGCAGGGGAGAAGCAGGACACTAGGCCGGTCTCCCCCCAGCACCCTCTTTGTTTCTGTGACCCTGGGGGATTCTGGGCTGCCCCCCGGAGACAGCAGACCCTCCGAACTGGGTGGGAAATGCTAACGGGGGCCATCGAACACCAGAGACAGCCCATCTCCCTGCTGCCCAGAGGCCAGCAAAGTGCCCCGTGTGAATGTCCCGTGCAGGGCCTCCCCACCGCTGAGTCAGGGACAGTGGTCCTGTCTGCCGCCCGGAAGGAGAAGTCCCAAGGCACCGTGGCCCCAAGGGTGTCACGGATCGGGGGCCCCGGGTGGGATGCCTGCTGGTGCCCCATCGCGGGCACACTTCCCAGTGAGACGTCCACTCACGCCAACGCCCTGCCCAGCCTTCAGCGGTCACACCCGGCCTGGGACGACCTCCCCCGAAGGAGACAGACATCCATCCTTTACATCACATTCAGAAGGTGACGCTGGCGGGTGAGGCCCGGCTCGGCCACCTGCCCAGCTCTACCCACCTCCCTACCTTTGCTCAGGCCCACCCCCATCGGGACAGCCAGACCCCCACCCTGCTCCTGCCCTCCTGTCTTCTGTGGCTGGACCCACACCGACGCCTCTGCAGAGCCCGCTCCCTTCCGGACGGCACCCACCCTGCCTCCCCGACCCAGGCTGGGCCTGCACACCCCCTGGGCGTGGCCCCGGGCGTCCGGGTCTCACGACCCAGGCAGGACGCCCCTCCCCCCCACAAGGCTCAGCCTGGGGGAGCTGTCCAAAACGAATGAATGAACGAACAAATGACTCACCCCTCAGGAGCTGAGAGGTATACCTATCCACCTCCCAGAAAATCCTC
>NW_020175018.1:17186224-17188426 GCF_003031525.2 Neophocaena asiaeorientalis asiaeorientalis
GCCTCTTCTGAGGGCGGCTTCCTTATCTGCCAGAAGGATACCCACCCCAGAGGCGGTGGTGGGAATTAAAGCAGTTAACCAGTGGGGAGCTTCTAGAAGGATGCCCGTCACGCATAAGTGCCCAGTGAGGCCAGCGGCCATGGATTCACACTGAGACTGTGGCCAAGTCCAGGCTCGGGGCTGCCCCGGATGGTCCCACTGCGTTCGGCCCACACGTGGCTGCAGAGAAGGGGAGACCGTCTGCGGGGATGCTGGGGGGCGGGAGGAGGGCATCTGCACCAGCTCCAGCCCCGCCCCGCCCTGGGCTGAGGTCTCCCCCAGTGCACCCTGGCCCGAGGGGCTGAGCCCACCCTCCCCCAGTCTCTCGGAGGGAGCCTTAAAATCACGGATGAGGCAGCAGAGAAGGGTCCAGCTGGCCCGTGAGGCCTGCTCGGCCAACTCCTGGCTGTGGGCTCGGCTCTCCACTGGGGATGGAGGCTGCCCGCCCTGCTTGAGTCATGGAGTTATTTTTGGTTCTCCATCCAGACTGGCTCTGCCAAGACCTCGGGAACTGTCAGGATCTAAAAAAGCCCCACGGCAGAGCCGCGAGGCAGAGTCTTGGCACGCTCCGTTCACGAAAGTGTCCCTCTCTTGTCACGAGCGCTTGGGCTTCGTGGATGGGGAGGGAAGGGAAGCCGAGCAGGTCCATCTCAGAGGAGGCTGGGCTCCAGGCACTGCACCCTCAGCTGGGAGGGCCCTGAGAGCCCAGGACGGGTCTCAGGAGGGGGGCCGCCTTGCAAAGCTGGGAGCCTGGACAAAGCAGCCTCCGCAGATGAAATCCTCTGGTCCCCGCCATTCCTAGAAGGAGGCCACTTCTGAACAACAGCCCGAGTGACCTCTGACAGGAGCCTAAGCAGGCCCCGGGGTGACGTGCCCGCCAAGGAACCGGGCCAGAGACCAGATTGAGGGGGCTGACTGCTCCACAGCAGGCAGACGGGTCCCGGGACCGCCCCACCTCCAGGCCCATCTGCCTCGGTCCCAACTTGTATCCCTAAAGACTGGAGAGTTAAGCTGGAAGAGCTGGCAGAGCTGGGAGCTCAGACAGACACACGTCCTTGCAGAAGAGCTAACCGGGGACGGAGCAGCCTCCCTGCAAGCCCAGGCCCAGAGCCCCGAGGGCCACCCTGGATGCCCATCTCCCCTCCACACCTGGGCAGGGACGGGGACGCTGAGAGACCTCTTGCGATCCCTAGCACTTCCCGGAAGGAACCTGGGGGGACACCTGCCTGCCTGCTGGGACCACTGAGGTCACTGCCGTGGGCGGCACCTGGACTTGGGTCCCCTCCCTCCTCGCTGTCCTAGTCGGTCCCCTGCAGACTGAGACACCCTAAACTTCCCTCTCAATCCTGAGTGTAAATCCGCACGGGCTAACTTATCCACCGTCCTTGGGAGCAGCTCACTCACCCGGCTCCATCCCGGCCTCTGGGGAGGAGGTAAGGGCCCCTCTCTCCGTCTCCTCGACCTTCCCTACAGAGGCCTTGAGCACCGGAGAACCAGGACGGTCCAGCTGGGGGAAGCCCTGAAGTCAGCCAGTTCCCCTCATTTTACAGACAGGACTGAGGCCTGACACTAACGGGCACGTGACATGCCCGGGACACGTGCATGAGGACCAACGACGTCCTGCGTCGGATCTGAAGTCTCTGCCTTTGGCTGGTCTAGCGCTGGGGCACCTGATTCCGCAGGCTGTCCACGGAGAGGCAGTAAAAGCTCGGGGGACGGGGTCGCCGGGCAGCTCTGCCTCTCCCTTGCCTTGCCCGGGAACCAGAGGAACTGCAGGGGAGCCGTGGGGACCCGCCTCCCTTCCGGATGATGCCCGAGAGGTGCTGAGCCCAATGTCCAGTTCCAGAAATCAGACTTTCAGATTCACGTTCTGGCTGGGAATGTGAGGAACACATTAGGAAAAACACACAATGCCACCAAGAGAGGGATTTAAAATGGAAACAGAAAACCAATGGAACCTGCAGTCCTTGTTTTTTTTTTTTTTTTCCCTGTGTATGGAATTGTCAGCAACAACGATTTGAAGAGAATAGAGACCTAATTAAGAGCACTTTGGGGAAACTGCAGGGAGACCCTCTTCCCCATCATTACACCAGGAAGGTAACCGAGATGCTGTTCACCAGAGCAAAAGGAACCTACAGTCAGACTTCAGAACAAGGAGACAAG
>NW_020175018.1:17188440-17193589 GCF_003031525.2 Neophocaena asiaeorientalis asiaeorientalis
GGAACTGCCGACCTCTGAGACACTGCATCTTCAGAAGTCCTAACCGCCCAGGACAGCATCAGTGCTGGCTTCCCCTGTTCTCTGCTCACCGGCAACCTCCCGGCAAAGAAACAGGCTGCTAAGACGGTAGCTATTTGCAAGGCTAAAATAAAGACTAAAATTGGCAGCTACAGGATATTCGTTGGGTCTTTAAGTTACCGAGCTTGAATGAAAACCTAGGAAGCGGGAGAAGCAACACCAGCTATATCTACGTATTACCTGTTGTCTGTCTACCTACCTACCTACTGACTTACCTACTTATCTATCTACCTATTATCTGTTGTCTATCCAACTACCTACCTACTGACTTACCTACCTATTTACCTATTATCTGCTGTCTATCTATCTACCTACCTACCTATGTATTATCTGTTTACCTACCTACTAACCTACTTATCTATCATCTGTCTAACTACCTACTGACCTACCTACCTACCTATCGGTCTAGCTGTCTATTTACCTAGCAATCACGTCTAGCTATTGGGTACTACGTACCCACCTGCCTACGTGTCCTATCACCACCTACTCTATGCTGGGCACGGTGCGCAGCCCGTGACGTGAATGGTGTCTGTGGACTCACACAGTGACCCCAGGGCGCGGGGACTCCTACGCCTTCAACTTACAGACGAAGAGGCGGCTGAAATGCAAAGTGGTCGGTGCCTTGGTTGAGCCACAGGGCCATTGAGTGGCACTTACCACTTTAGGACACTGCCTCCCCCAGATGGGGGTTCTCCGTTCGGTGTTCACCCACATCACCCACCCGAGTGCTGGTGAAAAAGTAACTGCACTCAGTGGTGGAGAACAGGGCTCCGGGGGCCTCTTCATCCTCTCTCCTTATTTCAGCGGCCCAAGGGGAACCATGTGAAAGCCCCAAGATCCCAAGCCCTAAAGTGAATTCACTCAGCTTCTAAAAATAGGGCGAGTACGGGCACGAAGGCTGCTCGTCTGGGAAGGGCAGAATCCTCCCGGAAAGACCCTTAGCTTCTCATCAGTGGTAACTTCGCCCCCTCTGAATTTCCACTTGGCTCCTTCATCCGTTAATCGGAAAATGTGAAGGTTTAATCTTGGTTTCCCACTGGTTTCTACACGGTCTGTCTCCCGGGGAATAAAAATGCTACTGTGGAGAAATAAGTAACAAAGAAACCCCCAGGGGCCAAGAGCCCTCGGGGGATCGTTGGAGGGTCTGGAGAGAGGTGACGGGAGCTTAGGGTAGAGGGAGCTTTATGGGTAGAAACCCAAAGACAGTGCCCACCAAAAGTATTCATGTAGTCCCATAACCACTGATAAGCCTGGTAACCAGTAGCATTTCAAACATTCCCGCTGACTCCTGAATGCTGAAATGGGAAGAGCTGGTAGAGACCGTCCAGCCCAGACCCCCTCCCCGGGACTGTCCCCGGTCACCCAGTCCCGGACGCACCAGGACGTGGGTGCCATGAAGCACATCTGAAAAAACGCAGCAGATAACCCCTCGTGTGATGCAAGTGTACAGATCACAACGGATTCGTCCTAATGCTCCGAACATCGCTCACTGCCCTCTCCCGGACCGGGGAGCTTTACTAGGGCACCTAGAACGGCATTAAAAATAAACTAGGTGTGGGAACCTGTTCAAACAAAAAGGTTGGCTGACTCGACCTCCTTGCCCTTTGAACGTTCTCTCTCTCCCACTTAATAGCAATGGGGATTTTTTTTTAAAGTATTTGTTCTTTTGGGATGTTTTAAGTTTAAAATAAGGCATTTGTAGTGTGTGTGGGGTGGGGGAGGAAAAGGGAATCAAGTGAAAACATCAGATAAAACCTAAAGGAAACTTTTTCATAAAGCAGAATTGCCCTTTATAAAAGCTACCCTAAGTTACTCTAAAAAGTAAACCATACGAAAATGAACAACCTCTGTGTTAGAGAACAGTGGGTGGAAGGGCCAGCCAATCTTTCCTAAGAAAACCTGAAAATGGAATTGGGATTTAAAATGTGCTATTTAAAAGTGGACTCTGACGCTGACACGTTAAGATTTGCTAAAGCAATTAACACGAAAGTTGATAAGGCGAGTGGGTATCAACCAAAAATAAGATTCCGAAGGGGCCCAGGGGCCGCTGGCTCCAGTCCCACCCCTTCCAGGCACCAGGAGGGACTCCCTGGCTTGTTGCGAATGGCAAGTCTTCCACTGTGATGTGATGGATTTTTCTGCATGATTCAGTATCTCAGGGAGCTCCATCAGCCCTCGTTCGCAAGCTGGAGGGAATCTTAAGATGTACGTTTCCCGCTCTATGAAAACCTGTGTCTTAAAAAGTCACCCAACACACACATACACACGTGCGTGCACGCACGCACACACACACACACACACACACACACGTCCTTCAGATGGTAGGTAACATCTAACATCATTTTTCCAGATGTGCAGCTCGATGGGCTCTGTGAGCTGGCCTCTACACAGGATTGGACAAGGCCCTAGGACCGGTGGTGCCTACTTCCCTCGGCTATCTGTCAAGGTAGCCCTACCCAGGAGCCCTAATCCAGCCATGGCTCCCTGACGCCAGGCGGGCGCTGTCCACTTCAGCACTACTCCCTAAGCCTGAGCGAGCTGAGTGGGGAGGTGGGCGGCGCGGTGCCCCGCCCCGCAGGGTTCTGGGCCTACCTAGTTTTTGCATGCATGCACGGAGCCTTTCTTCAAGATTGGACACTCTGCTCTGAAGTTCATCGTAGTCATAGGCGCCAATTTCTTCTTGCAGCTCGTTAAGCACTGACGTCAGATTCTGGACCTCCTCTTTAAACTGCAATACCAATTTGGCATCGGCCTTGTACTCTTCCAACACAGGTATCAAAGGCCTAAGTTCATCCATTTTCGCTTTTATCGCCTGCAAGGTTAAAATAAGCTGGGTTCAGTGCGATGCGTGCAAAAACTTGTAACACCCTGCCTTGGCCTGGCTTCTCCCTAGGTGAGGGAAAAGGTCCACACTCCCGCTTTATTTACAGATTGATTTATTCTGGTCCACAGGAGTTAGAAGAGCATATTAAACAGTCTTTAGAACACCAACATATTTGGGAAAGGTCTTTATTGTCAGTTTAGAATGCAACATCTGAAGGTTACATGCTGTAAGTCACATACACAAAGTTTCTTTTTTTTTGTTTTTGTTTTTTCAGAAAATGCATTGACAAGGGTTCAAACTATTCATGAAATGCATCTACAGTCGCATGCAAAAGAGATCCTGGTTGTATTCAAGGTTCCTTAGGGGTATGGTGCTAAGTAACGGGAAATAATAGTAAAAATGCAGGGTGCAAAAAAGCTCTCTGGCCCTCTGTCATGGTTACATGGGAGTGGACTGCTTCTTCAGTCACTGCAGCATTGAAAAAACTCTTTTAAGTTAGCCCTGCAAGCAAGAAAATGAAAACTGTTGAAGAACTAGCTTACTAGCCTGCCTTAAACAGATAGCCATTAACAGACAAATATCTTCACGGTCACTTCAAAAGAAAAATCACACTTCAAGGCTAGAGTCAGTCCAGACAAACTGCTTTAACAGCTATGTAGATGCCCTCACAGCAATTTCTGCCGAAAGCATTTACGGCAATTAAAGTGTGGTCAAAGGCAAGGGCTACTTTTCTTCCCTCAGAGCCATAGTGCCCCAGATTTGGGAAGTGGGACAGAGTGCTTGCAAAGAGGATCTAGCCCACAGATGCTGAAGACACCCTTAGAGGAATGTGAGGCTACCCCAGAGAAGGGAGTGCTGGCCTTACGAGGAGAGACACAAGCTCTCTGGGGTCGGGCAGGTCAAAATCTCTTGCCGAGATAATTCTTGATGACGTGTCTGAAGCAAGGACATGTCCACCTGCCATAGGCTCATTTCTCCTCAACAGATCAACCTGCTATTATTTTATTTATAATATAGGTTTATACCTTCATTAGCTTGCCATCTCATCTATATAACGTATTGCTTTTAAAAGCGAACTATGCACGCCGGGAGCATACATCAAAGGAAAACATTAGCATAGAAAGGGCAGTCCAGAGGGGCTGTGTGACTTGACCCATTCATTTACATCTGAGCTAGGTTTCTGATTAACATGCATGTATACCTCAATTAAGGGGCATATAATTTGTCAATTTAACCATGCTGAAGCTGAGTAAACTCTAGGTGTATATATACATATTTGTACATCTGTATATATAAATTTAGGTCAAACCAACTGCGGCTTTAATGTCCAGAGTTACGTGGAGAACAGGAACACATACTGGGAAGTGAGAAAGATGTTGGCATCTCTCTTCCTTCCCTGCAAATCTACCGTGAGCCTTGTCACAGCTAAATTAGGTCAGATGTGAAGAACTGCCCTGAGTGACCCCTGCTCAGAAATGGCTGTAATCAATCAATCAATTAGGAAATGGCTGTAATCAATCAATTAGGAAATGGCTGCAATCAATCAATTAAGAAATGGCTGTAATCAATCAATCAATTAGGAAATGGCTATAATCAATCAATTAGGAAATGGCTGTAATCAATCAATTAAGAAATGGCTGTAATCAATCAATCAATTAGGAAATGGCTGTAATCAATCAATTAGGAAATGGCTGTAATCAATCAATCAATTAGGAAATGGCTGTAATCAATCAATCAATTAAGAAATGGCTGTAATCAATCAATCAATTAGGAAATGGCTGTAATCAATCAATCAGATACTTGGAAATGGCTGTAATCAATCAATCAATTAGGAAATGGCTGTAATCAATCAATCAATTAAGAAATGGCTGTAATCAATCAATCAATTAGGAAATGGCTGTAATCAATTCAGCTGATCCTTGGCTAATGTGGGTCACCTGCAGCACCTGTTGAGTCGGGAAGGACCAATCACGTGCCTTCCCGGCTAATCTGCAGCTTGGCTGGAGAAGCTGGGACCTGGGGCCCTGGCCTCAGAAGCTAATAGGTGTGAAAACCGCACCTCAACTCTGCCCCTTTCAAGGTGAGTTTTGCCAAACCAGGGTGAGGGCAGGTGGCCTGTTTCCAAGGAGTGCTGCCCTTTGCAAGGAAAAGAGCATCCTTGCTGGGTTCCTTCCTGGCCTCAAATTGCTATTCTGGAGGGAGAGTGGGAGCATGAAGGGGAATCATGCAGTCTCAGAGGAGGGGTAG
>NW_020175018.1:17193627-17200618 GCF_003031525.2 Neophocaena asiaeorientalis asiaeorientalis
GGGGAGGGAGTGAGGAGGGGGAGGGAGTGAGGAGGGGGAGGGGAGGGAGAGGAAGAGGACGGGGAAGGGGAGGAGGAGAGGAGGCGCAGCACACATACCTTGAACTGCCTGGCCAGGTGTTGCTTATGACTCTCCTCCACCTGTTTGAACTTGGACTCCAGTCCTTTCATTTGGCTCTCCATCTTCTCCACGTACTGCAAGTCCCTCTGAGTCCGCCTGTCCAGGACCTCTATGGATTGAGACATGTTTTGCACCTGTCAAAAAGGCAACAGATTCAAGGACGGAGCTGCGGCAGGTGCCTGCAGACCTCATTTGCCTCCTAACGAACGACAGTGACCTTTTCCACATGGCCAGCCCACTGGGAGCCAGAAGCGGCTCGTGCGTGACTTACTAGTTAATCACCAGCAGCAGGGATTGTTATGACCAAGAACCCCCCAAACAGAGCAAATTGGTTCGGTCAACATTTCTTCTGCCATCTTCCAGGACGTGTTCTTACAACCAGGGGTGCAGGGACCTCTGGTTCCCTGTTGGTCATAGCTCCAGGCATATGGCTTTGGGTGATTTTTTTCTTCTTTTTTTGGGGTGCGTGGGCAGCGGATTGTTTCTAGTCTCTTTATTCTGCAGGATGAAATCAGTCAGGCAGGCATAAACACCAACAAAGATGAACAGCATAGCTGGGCTTCCCTATCTCCAGGCACAGACCTCTTTCCCCCTAAATCTCACTGGGTGTCTCGCTGAGAGGGCTGATTGCATAAGCGCAGTGCTCGGGAAGCAGGTGACTGGGCTCCCAGATTCTGCATCTTGCACGTCATCCGTCACATCCCACAGTATCATAGGTAGATGACTGTTCTGAAAGCATGTACATTCAGAACAGAGATTCAGGAATCAATCACCCAGCAAATGAAGAATCTCTGTTCTACACCTTTACAGGCAGATCTGAATTGAGTCTAGCCTCAAGATGAAACTTTGATATTCAACAGGGTTCCAGAGAGCTTCAAAGAAAAACAGTTTTAGTGCAGCCACCTGCCAGTGCATTTTATTTTCAGGAAACTGGCTTGCGCTTCTGTGCCAATGCATTTGGGGTAGCAGGGAGGTGGAAAAGGCTCATGGTGGCCAAAGTGCTGTTTGGGTCATTTTCTCAGAATCGAATCCAATTACCAGTGGGAAGATACCTCCATAACCGCAAATCTTCATTTCTGTTTTCTTTTTTGCTGAATTTGTAAATACCCTCCCTTTTTTGGAACTAAATCATTTGGGGATGAGGCTTAGCTTTGCCTGGTCAGTAAAAGAAGAGATGATAGTGTGGTTTGCACTTCTTAAGGTATGTCCTTCACCCCCCGCAAATAAAATAAATGAGAAAGAGAAACCCAAAGGAGGAAAAACTGATACCACTCAGCTCAGCGCTTAAAAATGCCTGGGATTCTATGGCTCGTTATTTGAAAGTAATGCACACGTATTCAGTTTAAAAATTCAGGTTTGTAAAATACAGTGTGTGGGTGACTCTGACTCGCCCTGATCCTTTCTGTTTCGATGTTTTAGGGGAAACTGAAATATACTTGCTCTGTTACCTCAGGTCTTCCTGTCCCCCTCAACAGTTTGTTCTGTCACTTTGAATAACTGAGGACTTCTTTTGAGAAAAGCTGTATTTCCCTTTATCCTTCCAGGCCCAGCCCAAATGCCACCTCCTCCAGGGAGGCTTCCCTGATGAGCCAAGCCAGAAGTGGCCGCACACCACTTGGGAACACCATCACCTTGTTGGCACCATGCCTGCATGGCAGTGACCCACACCCCTGTCTCAACTGCCTTGCTGGACAACGGGGGGAAGCGGACAGGCCTCATTGCAAGCGCAAGGCCCAGCACCTAATGCACAGCCGTAGGGCGGGAGGAAGGAACAAAAATGACAGCTCCAGTCAAGACCCCTCCTCCTCCTCCTCCTCCTAGGGGGATTCTTGATGGACAGCAAAACCCACAAGGCTGCCGCTAAAACCTGCCGAGCAGACGCTGCGGGACCCTCGCGGGCTTCAGCCTGGTTCTTCTGCTGGGGCCACACACAGCCCTCTGGGCTGTTCAGCTGCCAGAAAAGGATGCTTTTAACACATTTAAAAGTTTTTAAATTAAATTTAGAAAACATATTTTCAAGATGCTAAGTCACTCAGTCACTTTAATACGTCCCTCCTATAGTCCTTCCCAGGCTGGATGAGCACCTCCCTCTCCGGCTGACCAGAAAGCAGGTAATCAAGCCCCAGGCGGCCATCACACTCCTGCATCTTCTCTGAGCTCCCGGTCTAGAGGCCCCGCCTCTGGGCGCGTCCATTCTCTTACCTGTAGGATGTGTCCCCGAGAAGCCAACTGAGTTCAAGGTCACACAGCTACCAAAGGCACAATCCCCCACACCGCCCAAGGTGGCTGCAGGTGCCGAGGGGGGAGGGGCGGCAGCAACCTGCCCAGCAGCAGACACAGCTGGCCTGGAGGCGACCACTGATCGCTAATACTTATGGGACGTTTTCTATGTTCCAGGCACTGCTGAGCCCACTGCGTTATGGATCTCATCCGATCCTTACAAAACTCTGGGAGGTGGGCGCTATTTCAAGTCTCATTTGACACAGAAGGAGACCAAAGGCTCAGAGAAGTTAAGTGCCTTGGCTACTGTCACACAGCAGACAGCCACCATGCAAAGCCCGGACCGACTCCAAAGCCCACACTTTGAAGCTCTGGGCCATAAGCTTCTTCAAAGAGAACAGAGCCTGAGGCCCCTGCCCGCCCTTTGCCATGGGTCCTCAGCCCTAACGCGGGGTGAGGGCCTGGCTTTCACGAGACACTGGTGCTAGGTTCCTCTCAAGACCGCAGGCCAGTTCAAAGCAGCACCTCTGGGCTTGGGACTGAAGGCTCCACCTTTGGAAGCTCCTCAGGTGGGTTTGAACAGGAGGCCAGGCTGGAGACACAGGCACAGCTGGGACCACAGGCCCACGGACAGAACAGATGCTCAGATGGTGCCCACCGAGAAGGAAAGGGGAGAAGGAGGCTGGGGAAGGAGTGAGGGACGCACAGCCCTGCCCTTCTCACACAGCAGCCAGGCCCTCTATACAACAAACGGCTTCTGCCCCGAGAAGTGGCGGCAACACAGTGCCCACGAGGGTGTAAAAGCGGGCTTTAAATGTTTAAGCAGTAACGCTGTGGTGTACACAGGCAGGAAGGAGGCCTCCAAGGCCTGTGTTCCCAGGGGCTCACAGACTTTCTGGAACTGACCACGGCCTCCCAAGGGCTTGAGGGGCCACCCCCCAGCCGCCCGAGGCCCCTCCGAGCTCCACCTCCCTCCTCTGCAATAATGAATAATTAAAGGCCCAATTAGGCTTCGGTCTAGTCTGGTGTCAATGAATGTTTGTGGAATCTGTTACATACATTTTTCTTTAATTCTTTTCAAGTGATTTACTGGGGTGACCAAAGACGGCAGCACAAAAACACAGGTCCTCAGAGGGGAGCCAGGCGGCAGCTGCCCCAAGCCCTCCTCCCGCCCGGGCCCCGTCCATACAGCAGGGCCGCGACAGCCTCAGGGACGCCCCTCCCTCCCCACTGACTTCAAGAAAGGGCTCTGCTTTGCCAGAACCCGTGTGAGGGTCTGTGCAGGAGCCGGGCTTGAACCGAACTAGACGGACTCCGCCGGCTGCCGGGCCTCCCTCCGGGGTGGTGGCTCTCCTCCCGGCACAGGCCCCCCAGCGCTCCTCGGCTGATGGAGAAGTCTCGGCTTTACTGAGGGTGTGTGTGTGTGTGTGTGTGTGTGTCTGTATGCACATGCAAATTTGTGTGTGGTGTCTGTGTGTCTGTGTAAGTGAGCGTTTACGTGTAACATGTGTGGTGTGTAAGGTGTGTGTGTACGTGTGAGGTGTGTGTGGTGACTGCATATGTATATGTGTGTGTGGTCTCTGTATCTGTTCAGTTACATGTGGTGTATGTACATGTGTTGTGTGGTGTGTGTACGTGTGAGGTGTGTGTGTGGACTGTATCTGTTCAGTTATATGTGCTATGTGTGACGTGTGTGTCGCGTGTGCGTACGTGAGCATCTGTGTGTGGCGTGGGAGGTGTGACCCCCTCTCCCGCAGGGCGTGAAGGGGCCTGATGTGAAACGCACCCTCCCTGGGGAGGGCGGTGAGTGGAGTACTAGGGCCGCTGTTTCTCCTTCTCCCCTCAGTAGCTCCCAGGACAACCGGCGCTCAGGTTACCTGAGACCCCAGGGTTCCCAGGCGGAATGTTCCAGGCAGCGGGTTGCCAAGATCCATGGGGAGCGCCAGCCTCCGTGGGGGGCAGAGGTCGCGGGCCAGGTGGGAGGCCGGCCCCGGGTTTGAGAGCCAACCCGGCTTCCTGCTCACTGGCTGTTTGCCTTGGGAGAGTCAGCCCACCTGCCTGGACCCAGATTTCCACTTCTTAAAACGGGGTGAAAACCTCGCCACCTTCACCTGGCTCTTGTGAAGGTCAAGTGAAATAACGGATTCAAACCGCAAGTGCTGGGCCCAGGTGGGCCACAAAGGTGACGATTTAATCTGCTTTTGCACCGGGAAGGCAGCCGTGGGCGTGAACGCCTGGCCTGGCTGTCGCCGGGTCCAACCACTCAGCAGCAGGGGGCAAAGATGCCACCCAGCGGCCCTGCTTCCGGGCTCCGAGGGAGCTCTCCCAGGTTCTGCTGGGCAACAGCTCTGAGCCCTCTGGACCGCAGGCTGTGGGCGTGACCCGGAGACGGCGGTGTGGGAGAGGAGCCCCAAATGCTCCCTCGCTAAAGCCACGTGGCTCCCAGTGGAGCTTTTCGCCTCCTCCTGGGCAGCCCTGGGGGAGTCTCCGTTCCTCCCTCCCTCCCTCCCTCCCTCCCTCCCTCCATCCATCCGTTTCATTCATTCACCAGTATTCCCAGTGGGCCATGCCAGGGAAGAGTGAGGTCTTGGAGCTGGGACGGACCTTGCTGCTAGCGTGGGCACACAAATGCACACACACGCGCGCACACCCTGTACAGACTCACCTTCTCCAGTAGCTGCCTCAGCTGTTTCGTGCGGGCATCCCGTGAACACATGGTCTGCTGGGGGGCGACCACCGTGCAGATGCACCTGCCCTCACTGTCCTGGGCAGAGCTGTACACCTGCCAGCTCTCCTCAGGGTTGGTGGGCAGCACCTGGAGAGCATGTGGGGCGAGGGAGAGGGAGGGAGAAAGGTGAGACCAGAAAGCAGCGCACCGGGATGACCGTCCATGTCCAGCCCCTGGGAAAGGGCAGAAAGAAGTGGTCCAAAGACATGTGCCGACCGTGGGGAGGTACAAACAGGGAGGAACACAGACGGTCTCCCATCAGGATCCCCAGGGCTGGAAGGGAGTCAAACAGGCATGACTCTTTAAAACATTTTTTTTAATTCAAGGGATTTTAAAATTTAGGGGATGTTTGGAGTTTTGGCATCTGACCCAACTGATAGGCTAGGTGGAGGGGAGAGGGGACCGGAGACTGCATGCTGGTTGAGTCACAACGGCACGTAACTGAGAAATAGGATCTCCTCCCGTAAGGTGAGCATGGGAGGCTGGTGCAGCCTCTCTCTGCTGCTCCCTGGTACTGGAGAAGCAGAACCAGTGGTACTAGCCGGGATCCAGCAGCCTCTTAGCCCAGAGCTGCGATGACCCCGAGCCCCAGCAGTGTTCCTGCTGGCGGTCTGGTGAAGGCTGCCCGCAAAGATGCTGGGCTTCAACTCTGCACAGGCTGCCACCCACTAGCCATTGGGCAGATGTCACCAAGTTGCTGGTGACATGTTGGGCAGGGGTCACACCCAACCTCAAACCTGAGGTGTGCCCAAGGACGGTCACGAAACCAGAGCTGCACATGGCTGCTGACATGGTGACATGGCTGGTGTCACCTTGCAACCCAGCTCAGGTGGTCCCGCCGATGTACACGGGGCAGACAGACACCACTGTCCGAAAACACCCCGGGTACAGACCCTGCAGCCTGCCCGGTGGCCTCAGGTAGTCACCTCCCTGCTATCTTTAGCGTTGGTATGGGGAGAAGTTGGGTGGAGGGAATCCACAGTAGATACATTTCATTCGATTCATTTCCAACCCCAGGAGCTCAGGACCCAGAGGTAGGAACAAAGTCATCAGGAAGAAAATGCCGCCTGCAGTTCTCGAAAGAGCAGGTGAGGTGAACGGATGACCATCTTACAAGGGGTCGCCAGGAGACCTCCTCCCCGAGCACTGCGCCCTTGACAGCCCAGAGGGAGCGCGAGAGGGAGCCGCGTGTCCTTCACCTCTCCTTTCGGCTTAGAGGGAGCGAGCCTGAGGCGCGCCCCTTCCTCCGCCGGCCCCGCCAGCGGCCGTTCCCCGGTGGCTCCGGCTCAGCCTCCGCTCCCGCCACCACCTAAGTCAGTCCAGTCCAGAGGCGGCCCTGGCCGCTCACCCCCTCCCCCAACGCATCGCGCGGAAGGGAAGGGGAGAGCCCCGCAGCTGTGGCTCCCCGGGCCCCGCCCGGCCCCTCTACACCCTCCGCCGGCGCGGACCTTATGGATCTCCGCATGGGGATGGGGAGAGAAAGACGCCTTGGGACTTTGAGGGCAAGAGCTCCGGAGCCCGCCCGCCCGGGCCCCACTCCGGCCGGTCCAGTCCGGCTTTTGCAAAGTGGGGCGGGCTCAGTTCCCAGCCCCGGCTGGACCCAGCCAGACTGGGGTCCACCGCGTCTCCACCCCTTACTTGCTGAGTGACCTTGGACAAGTCCCCAAGACCCCTGCTTCAGTTCCCTAACCTTACCAACAAGGGACTTATTAGTTGAACGAGGACTCCAAGCCTCTGAGTCCCTGGGCAGGCTCCCCGGCCCCGCGAGGGGACCGGGCAGAGGCAGCAAGCGCCACACAGAGGGGACCGCGGTCGGAGGAGTGGCCGAGGCTGGGGTGTGGGGAGCAGGGTGGCCCCCGCGCGTGCCCTTGCCCCTGCGCCCGGCTCCCCCGCGCGGCGCCCTCCCGCCCGGGGCTGGGGACC